>NC_073224.2:153266086-153576630 GCF_029281585.2 Gorilla gorilla gorilla
AGTATTATTCCCTAGTAAACATATGTATCATTTGATAAAGATCTATGGTTACAAAATTGGCTATAAAGTTACCATTCATGTATCTGGTCCCCCCCACTTGTTACTGTTTTAAATTTTAAAATAAATAATTGAAACATTGTAAGTGTCTGGGAAAGATGGCAGGCAATGATGGAAACAAAGGAATATCAGTTTTAATATTTTGTGATCCTGTCCTGCCTCGGGAACATTTGGCAATACCTTTTTGGTTGTCACAATTGGTGGAGGGATGTTATTGGAGTCTGCTAGCCAGAAGCCAGAAATGTTGCCAAACATTCCACAAGACAGTCTATCTTTACAAGGAATTGTGCAGCCCAAAACGTCATTAGTGGCCAGACTGAAAGACTTTCAAATTGTTACAGATTATCCAGAAAGTGCCTAGAAAGAAGGAAGTATATGCCTGGGGCAAGGGTTCCTGGACGCCTGGTGTCCTACCTCAAGGATTGGGTGGGCTGCACTTAATGTGTCATAGCACCAAATGCAACCCAACCACTCCAAAATGGAATTTCAAACTTACAGAATAATGAATAAACATTAGTATAGTATCTTAGAATTCTTCAGGGAATTTCAAGCTTCTGTATAGTATGTAAGTTTATTATAATTCAGTCTGCTTTAATCTTAGATTCCATACGTCAAATTTCATTGCACTGATAAGCTAATTTTTATTTTATTTTATTTTATTTCACTTTTTTTTGAGATGGAGTCTCACTCTGTCCCCCAGGCTGGAGTGCAGTGGCACGAACTTGGCTCACTGCAACCTCCGCCTCCGGGGATCAAGCGATTCTCCTACCTCAGCCTCCCAAGTAGCTGGAATTACAGGCACCTGCCACCATGCCCAGCTAATTTTTTTGTATTTTTAGTAGAGACGGGGTTTCACCATGTTGGCCAGGCTGGTTTCAAACTCCTGACCTCAAGTGATCCACCCACCTTGACCTCCCAAAGTGCTAGGATTACAGGCGTTAGCCATCACGCCCGGCTGCTAATATCTTTTAAATCATACTTTAACTTGGTAGTTCTTCTGTCTCAGGCCAAATATTTGTTTATACAGAGACAAATCCATTGTGAACACATTCAAAGTTTCTATAATATACTGTAATAGGAAATCTGCAAATTAAAGTTTGAAGTATTTATAATATAAAAGCAGCTTTGTAAAACTCTTAGAAAATTTTCATTCTCTATCACTAAGAAAATAAGTTAAAATCCTAAAAAATGAAGAGCTACATGGTATATATACTATGGTGATATTTTAGACCATATTTTCATAATCATTCCAGGAACCTCTCTATAGCTTTTAGTGTTGGTAATGAATGAAAAGGGATAAAGGCATCTCAATAACACTGTAGGACACACAAATGGAGTAAATGTATCAGTAGTCTTTTATTTTGGTTTAATTTTGTGTTCTGGTGAACATGCACCGACCTAGATTATTTAATTTTGTAATCCACTACATCTACACAGTCATTAAGAGGCCAAATTATTCATTAAAAAGTATAAATATATATCTAAATAATTTTACTAAATAAAGGGGACATTTTTCAACTCACAGCAATTGTTTTGTAATCTCCTTCTATAAAGTTTCTTAAAGGAGTAAGAAAATTTAAGGCTGACGTTTGAATCAGTTCTCTGTCTGCTGTTCCAATTCTTTTTTGGGTTTCTCCACATTTAATAAGGGCATTACCTGCAAAGGAAAAATGTTTTTAAAAATCATTGTCTGGTAATATCAGAAAATAAAATCATGTAAAGATAAATCAGCAATTTGGTCTGTTTAAAAGTTAGCTGTAACTTGCTTGCTAAAGTAAAACCAAATAGAATTAACTGTAATTAAGGTAGTTTTATTTTAAAAGTAAATTTAAGAGTATGTGTCTAAATGAAGGAGACAAAGATGAACTTCCTATTGTAGCATAGATAATTGTACCAATTCTACCAATGGGACTAAAGAGGGCAAATATACCCCAAAATATTTACGGTCACAGTCGGCCCTCTGTATCTATGGGTTCTGCATCCATGGATTCAACCAACCACACATCAAAAATATTCAGAAAAAAAAAAAAAAGGGTGGCTGAGGAGCCAGGCACAGTGGTGGCATATGCCTGCAGTCCCAGCTACTCCAAAGCTGAGGGAGGAGGATCGTTTGAGCCCAGGAGTTTAAGGCCAGCCTGGGCAACACAGCAGGGCCTGTCACTATTAAAAAAAAAAAAAAAAAAAAAAAAAGATGGTTGCCTCTGTACTGAACATGTACAGACTTTTCTCCCTTGTCATTATTTCCTAAAAAATACAGCATAACAACTATTTACACAGCATTTACATTCAGATGATTTAAAGTATGAGGGAGGATGTGCATCGGTTATATGCAAACACTATGCCATTTTATATAAGACACCTGAGTATCCATGGATTTTGGTATTCTCAGGGTGGCGGGCCTGGATCCAATCCCCCATGGATATCGAGGGGTGACTGTGGTTATACTTATAAAAATATAATGCTTCCAAGAGATCAAGTCACAATTTGTCCTGTTTCTACATCCTTGCAGTTATCATCTGAAGTATCTATAAGTAATAGTTCATAGTGATATCTTAACTTAAAAAATCCATGCTTTTGCAATACATATACTCTGATACTTAAATAGGGCAAGCACAGTACAAAGTAGAGTAGAAAGAAAGGAAACCCCAAGATCAGGGTTCCACTCCTAGTTTTACTTCTATTAAGCTTTAGTTCTAAGGATCTTAATCCCTTCATGTTAGGATAAGCTTTGATCTGACTGATAAGGAAGGTAATACGGATAGTAGTTAAGAGCTCCGTCACTGGATACAGACAGATCTTCATTTGAATTACTATACTAGCTGTGACTGTGGATTAATTATTTAACTTCTCCAAACCTGTTTCCTTGTCTTTAAAATGAAGGTAATATAATTTATCTTAAAAGCAGGATATAAATGAGAATTTACTTAATATGTAAATATATATACTATATAATGCTTAGCCCATGCCTGTGATACTCAGTTTTTAGTATTAATTACTAATAAGGTAATAGGTTCACAAAGCCCAATTCTAATAACCAGGGTACATTCATTAGAATTACTGGAGGTGCAAACAGATTAAGCAGATTTAAAAGGGAAGAAAATCTAGAAGCCTTTACTAATGTTCATGCTCTGCTAAAACCTTCTTCAGCCTGGTGAAGGAAGGGGCTGCTGGGTTCCTTTCACATACCTTTATGATCCCAGCATCTAACTGAGCTTGGCACAAGTAGGCAATAAAACATCTGTTTAATGTACAACATTTTTCTAAAAATTAACAGTTAAAATTCAGAAATAATTTTATTTTGAAGTTCTAAGCATTTTCAGACTTAAAAATTAGATTTTGAAGAACACAATGTACAAGTTTCAAAGTTGTGTATCTAAAAAAGCCTGTCAATGGATTAGTGGCATTCAACAATATTTAGGTTATTTCTTTCTGACATAAAGATAACTACTAAAGCTTAAAATTCATTTAATCCTAGAATTTATAAACCATTCTGTAAATCAGAACTATGTGTAGAAATTAATTTAATCTACCTACCATTTCATATCCAAAGACCAGTATCTTGCAGATGTATAAAGAGAATTATTATTAGACATAAACAACAGGAAAAGAAGCTACTGAAATCTGTAATAGTCTCATGTTATGAGAAAATTAGAGTGACAATAAAGATGTGTATGTAACTTTGAGCTTCAGGGCTATACATTTAAAGTCTGTACAGCAACTAATAAAGCTAGTGTAACTAAACCACGGCTACAGAAAATTTGAAATACATAAGAGAAAAACAGAAATGAAATGTAATCCAAATATCCAGAGATAACAATTGTTAATATTTTTTGGTTACTGACATTATTGCAAAATTATAACAAAAGCACTGATTTGTTCAAGAACTATGTGCCAAGTACCTTTAACATAAAATAAGCCCTAAGAAAGCTTTTTTAAAAAATGAAGAGACATATGCAAACAATAATTGCAATATCACAAGTATTACAACATAGGTATTCTAAGATCACTGGGAGAACAAGTGAAGAATTCATTAAAGTTTTTAGAACTAAAAAAGATGTGAATTCTCTGAATAACTAAATATATGCTTGAATATATTAAATATTACATTTAACTGTACATATTTGCCTATATTTCTCACTTCATCAAAAATTTTTAACATAAATTTGAAGTTAAAACCAATTCTACTACTATGTTGTTTTTTTTTTTTTTTTTGAGACAGAGTCTCGTTCTGTGGCCCAGGCTGGAGTGCAGTGGTGTGATCTTGGCTCACTGCAAGCTCCACCTCCAAGGTTCACGCCATTCTCCTGCCTCAGCCTCCCGAGTAGCTGGGACTACAGGCGTCTGCCACCACAACCAGCTAATTTTTTGTTATTTTTAGTAGAGACTGGGTTTCACCATGTTAGCCAGGATAGTCTCGATCTCCTGACCTCGTGATCCGCCCCCCTCAGCCACCCAAAGTGCTGGGATTACAGGTGTGAGCCACTGCACCCAGCCTACTAATATGTTAATGACATCTCTAATAAATCTAAACATAAAGATATCCCTTATTAGAACTTTTTGCATTTCACTTACCATAAGCTGTTCCTGGGCCAAACTCAGTCCCTGCATCAATCATATATTGTCCCAAAAGTTCTGGGTTGTTTATACGACTTGGAGCTTTTCTATCCAGTTTCTCATAAACAAATTCTTCTATCCTGGCATCTAGGAGAAAGGTTAAAATTACCAACGATTTCTAAAAAGCAAAACTAATTAGAAGATTGTTTTTTTCCCCTATCAGCAGCCATTTATCATCTCCTAAAGTTAGCATTCATTCAAGCACATATCTTAATAAATAATTTTTTAAATTTTATGTTAGACTATTATATAACTAAAAAATTATATTTTAGAAATTTGATAAAATATCTTGGCACAAAAGCATTTTAAAATAAAATAAAATTATTATTTGAGTATTCTACAAGATTTTAAGTTCCAGAAAAGGACTGATTAATTCACTTAATATTTATTAAAGGTGTCTTTGCCCTGTTTGTAGCATTTTAACTCTAATTTTTACTCTGAATGTACATTCATAATTTCAAAATCAGGATTTCTGGCTAGGAAAATACAGATATAAAGTACCTAGAAGAACCAAAGACTTACATCTGACAGCTTTAGCATGAGCATTTGCTCTCTCTTTTTCTTGCCTAGAGTCTAAATATAGACACAGGCGCTTAAGGAATATAACAATCCAGGCTTGGAATAGTCTACAGACAGATCAGCAATATGATACTGTGGCTTTAGTTTATGTTTAAAGTATACAAGTATATCTCTGAGCATGCATTCACTCAAAAGGTTTCATCATTAAAAATAAGTTTAAAATACGAAAGGTTAAAGCAATAATAGAACATTAGAATAAATGGAAAGGGGGAAAAAATAAAAGCTGAATAAACACTTGGTTAGCAAAATGCTTAAGACCAAAGATATTAACATTTACAATGCTGTCCAACCTAGAGGTATTTCAGGAACAAGTGAAAAAATGGCTTAAGTTTCCAGAAACAATGATTAAGCATAAATCGAAGCTAAGTCAAATAGGTTCCCTCTAAGTACCTCATATAGATTCCTACGCATGCGGAAGTTTCACACAGTGCACTGAAAATTTAAAAAATGAGCTGAACCAGTAACAGAAACATTTCAGGAGTTGGTAAAAGGCTTAGTTATAATACATAAAATAGAGTATAGCAATAATACTTGCTTTTGTGGTAGATTCTAGTACAAAATCAGAAGTTTTAAAGCAGAAATTAAATACCTTTAAATAGTTTAAACCAAAAAGAGCTTTTTAAAACATAACCATTTAGAAGATACTAGTTAAATTTCAGAACTTCATTTTGGCCCGGTGTGGTGGTACATGCCTGTAATCCCAGCACTTTGGGAGGCCAAGGCAGGTAGACCACCTGACGTCAGGAGTTTGAGACCAGCCTGGCTGACATGGTGAAACCCCATCTCTACTAAAAAAAAAAATACAAAAATTAGCCAGGTGTGGTAGCACATGCCTGTAATCCCAACTACTTGGGAAGCTGAGGCAGGACAATCACTTGAACCCAGGAGGCAGATCTTGCAGTAAGCAGAGATTGTGCCACTGCACTCCAGCCTGGGTGAAAGAGTGAGACTCTGTTTCAAAAAAAAAAAAAAAAACAGCTTTGAGTTTTGACTCTGATTCTTAATTTTGACTGCTTTTCCACCTATCTGGTCAAAAGTTTAAAATGGAATCTTATGCTGACTTCGTTCACTTAATAAAATATTTGGAATACTAATAAATGTTTAATTTCAATAGGTTATAATAAAATCTTAAATATGCAGGCAATTCTGCTACAATGTAATATGTATTTCTGCATAACATATTTTTGAAAAACCCATTTCCAGATCATACATTGAAAACAACATAGGAATTACAAGAAAAGGAGTGTTGGGTTTGGCTACTCAAAACCTATGTAACTTAATAACCAGAGCACAGGCCGGGCATGGTGGCTCACACCTGTAATCCCAGCACTTTGGGAGGCTGAGGCGGGCAGATTACCTGAGGTCGGGAGTTCGAGACCAGCCTGGCCAACATGGAGAAACCCTGTCTCTACCAAAAATACAAAAATTAGCCGGGTATGGTGGTGGACACCTGTAATCCCAGCTACTCTCGGGAGGCAGAGGCAGGAAAATTGCTTGAACCCAGGAGGTGGAGGTTGCAGTGAACCAAGATCGCACCACTGCACTCCAGCCTGGGTGACACAGCAAGACTCTGTCTCAAACAAAACAAAACAAAACAAAAAAACCACAGCAGAAACAAAAAAGAAAAACAATTATTACTACTTCCTGGCACAAAACAGGGGCAGGAGGGAATTGTATTTTATTTCCCTGTTTACCAGTTGTGAATGAGCTTATTTCCCATTCAGAAAAATATGTTTAGAACAAGGGGAAAAATGTCTATTACTTTTAATAAAAATGCCAGAGTGTAGAATTTAAATGGCCTTAAATGAATAAAAAATATTACATGGTGTCCAAAGACATTAGGACTCACTCAAAGTGCAAAAAGCTTATTTTATTTCCAACTTTTATTTTAGATTCAAGAAGTACACATGCAGATTTGCTACCTGGGTATATTGAATGATGCTGAAGTTTGGGGTACACATGAACCTGTTACCCAGGTACTGAGCACAGAACTCAACAGTTAAGTTTTTCAACCAAAAGGTGTATTTAAAAAGTCACTACTATTTAACTAAAATGATAGAGAACTGCTAATAGTTATATAGTGCTTGAAGTTTAAGTTAGTATCTAAAAGTAAGCATATGTCATATCACAACTTGGTCCCAAACAACATTGGGGAAAAAAGAAGGAAAGCATACATTGTACCTTTGTTCTTCAGTTTTGATATGCAAAGCTCACAGTGAAAAGACTGGATGTTCATACACCTGGTTCTAGTCCAATTTCCACTTCTAATTAGCTATGCTACATTGGACAAGATGCTAACTCATGAGTTTCATTCACTAAACAATTATGCACCTTAACTGCAAGATTATTGAGTTATCTGAAAATCTCATAGTTGTCTGAAGATGAAATGAAATAATTTATGTGAAAATGTAAAACTTAAACATAGGCTGGGAGCAGTGGCTTATGGCTGTCATCCCAGCACTTTGGGAGGCCGAGGCAGGTGGATCACGAGGTCAGGAATTCGAGACTAGGCTGGACAACATGGTGAAACCCCATCTCTACTAAAGATACAAAAAAAAAAAAAAATTAGCTGGGTGTGGTGGCACATGCCTGTAATCCCAGCTACTTGGGAGGCTGAGGCAGAAGAATTGCTTGAACCTGGGAGGTGGAGGTTGCAGTGAGCCAAGATCACACCATTGCACTCCAGCATGGGCGACAGGGCAAGACTCTGTCTCAAAAAACAAACAAACAAAAAAACACACCAAAAACTTAAACATAAAAAATGGTACCTACTTAAGCAACTATATAACTTTGTCTTAATTATCTAGGGACAATTCTTCCCTAGATGAAAAAGGAAAACATATTTATATACACAGCTGCTCATAAATCTTAAAATTCAAAGTCACTGCCTAAAATTGAGATTTTTTACAAGGATTCTATAAAAGGCTGAAAAATATCATTTTAAAATTGGTTAGGTACGTAGCTGTTTATCACTTCCTCTTCACAAAAGCACACACAAAAAAACCCACTGACCCTGAAGCTACAATAAAAAAATCCTACGTTTTCAGATGGCCATTAAAACTTTTTTTTTTTAACATTTAAAAACCCACTAATAGTACTTAAGGTACACAAGAGGTAGAGTTTCTTACTTGGATTTGGCTGCAATAACACTTCAGTTTGTTTCATTATTTTTTCTGTCCATATTTTGGTACATTCAGCTTTGCTAAGGAGGTTCTCTAAGTGAGCATCCAATTCTGTCTTCTCAGCCTGGCCAAGCTTTTCTTCTGTGAACTGTTATTGATTGTAAAACAAAAATTAAATATACTGCAAATAAATTTTAGGGAACCATATCAATAAGTAAAAAGCAAATTCAAAGCTAAACAATCCTAAACATGCAAATAACCATGCTCCAGCTTTGTAAGCCATTGCTTATGAATACTTTGTTTTGCTCCTATGGTAATTTATCCATACTTCTTTTGTGGATGACCTTACCTTACAGTCATCACATACCCTTAGTTCTGCTAAAATGTATGGTGTGAATTCTACAGAAAACCTAAGTATACTTCTTGGTATATAAAGCATGCAACTATTTCAACTACCTATCCTAGGTAGACTAGGATAATGGTAAGGAGTAAGAGCTTTGAGTCAGTTGGATCTGAATTCAAATCTTAACTTCGTTCCTTGCTGTGTGACCTGAGCAACGTATTGAATATTTTTTCTTTAGTACCCTCTATTATAAAAGAGAGACAATACATATTTTATAGTGTTTGGGGGATTAAGTATGATTGTGTATGCAAATCACTTTGTTCGGTGCCTTGTAATTATTAAGTTTTGAAAGAGCTGTTAATGTTTATTGTGGTTTATATCTTAGTAGCACTTTAATCACACCTAGTTAGATAAATAGTTTCCCAGAACATACCATAAAACCTGTCATTTAAGCTGCTGAGGATATGTTCAGCAATTTATTTATAGACTAACTTTTGGAACATATCCTATTCATACTATGAAGACATCTTTTAAAGGTCATAAAATGTGGTTAAACGTACTCAATGAATCAATTTTTATTATTGAATATAGTGGTATTTGAGAAAAGGTAGCATTGCCTATATAATAATAAAGCGGTAAAAAGATTCTGTGTAGATCTAGAGCCTTCTGGATACTTTTAATTAAACATTAGAGGTGATGACTCAAGCTGTTTATCATGCATCCTTTTCCTCTAGAATATGTGGCTTCCTCCCATCTTAACACAGGTATATCACTAGCATTAATTCTGTGCTCAGTAATGACTCACTTCTGGCTGACAAAACAGTGTTCACCTTGCCTTTTTCGTTTCTTAAAAATCTTGTTTGCTACTCTATTTTCTGAGTTTTATTGTTTCTTTTAGCATCCTTCTTCTTGGTTTAATACTTTCAGGTTATTATCAGCACCTTAAGCTGAAGGGTCCTCTAGAATTCTATTCTTAGACTTCTGGTTACAATCTCCACTGAGGCTCCTGTTTAAGGGGCTAGAAATAACAGCTTAAATAGCTTTTGTAAAGCCTTGGGTCTTTTTGAGAATGGTCTACAGCCAGCCCCTGACCCAGTGGGTAGAACCAAAAATAGCAGTTCCAAAGCTATTGCCTAAGCCCATAAACTTGCAGTGTAGCTGGAGGACTGGGCACTGAGCAAAAGCAAACCCTGATCCCAAGGCCAGCTGGATAAACTATGCAACCTCATTCTTAACAGAGAACCCCGTAGTCTTTACAGATCCCTGAAGATTCTAAGCAACAGACCTCCTACTAGACTTTTACATGTTCAAAGTCTACCACCAATGGCTAGATAAAATAACTCCCAGATAAAGTGACCAATAGGAAGGGAAGAAAGGGAATACCTTTCACTCAGGTGAACATCACCTATAAAGAGTGATCTAAAAAAAATTCTTCACTTAGCCCCTTAAAAATTGAAACTGCATGCATAAATTTCCCTTTAATAAGCAAGTTTATCCATTTGTTTGTTCATTTTGTTTATTCCTTCAACAAATACTTATTAAGCACCTACATATGTGCTAGGCGCTCTTCTAAACACATGGGTTTCAGCAGCCAACAAAACATATAAGGTTTCTGTTCTTAGGAAGCTTACATTTTAATGGCAAAGACAGACAATAGATAAATAAATAATCTGATAATAAGGATATAAAGATATGAAGATGGTAAAGAGGACCAACACGGTTGGTTTGTTTCTGAGTGACATACAAATCCAAGTACAGAGAAAGAATTCATTCTTCAGGGAGAGGAAGAGGGAGAGCAGGAGAATCAGGGAAGGCTTCAGTGGGGGAGGGATGGGCAACTTGGGCCTAGAAAGGGGAGCAGGAGTTTGAGGAGTGTGAGATGGGGGTAGTCAGAGAAACAGCATCTCTGAGTAGGTAACAAACGACCTGTGACTGAATGATATGAACTATGTTAAGATCTAAGGAAAGAGTGTATAGTCCTGATGATTTATCTTCCAGTTGCACAATTTCTTTAAGCTCATTAGCATCACCCTCACACATATTAAATATTAATTTCTCTGTGGAAATCCTTAACTTATAGTTAATAACCAAGAATAGATTAATAGAAAAATCAACAGATCAATAATTCAAAATCAGTACTTATGGCCAGGAGCAGGGGCCCCCGCCTGTAACGTCAGCACTTTGGGAGGCTGAGGCAGGCAGATCACTTGAGCTCAGGAGTTCTAGACCAGCCTAGGCAACATGGCGAAACCACGTCTCTACAAAAAAATCCAAAAAATTAGCCAGGCATGGTGGTGCACACCTGTAGTCCCAGCTGCACTCCACTGCACTCCATTCTGGGTGACAGAGCAAGACCCTATCTCTAATTAATAAGTTAATAACAAAATAAATAAATATAAAATAAAATAGTCACTGAATTTATCTGATACAAACTGGGGTTCAGGGCAAGTTTTCTCCTGACAGTATTTCAGGAAAATCAGCAATTAGAAAGTTAATTATTTGGAAAATAAAACACTTCAATCTTCAGGTAAAAAGGCCTGTTTGCTTAATTATTTAACATTTTCTTTTTGACTCTCATGATACTGCCTCCCAGGTATCTCAATAAATATATATTCTTTTTGAAAAGAGTATGAAAGTATAACAGAGCAAAGATGGGTATTTGCACCAAGTGATTTATTTGTATGAGTCTGAAGAAGAAAGAAAATATGTTAACTGATAAAGATTCTACAAACACACACGATTAGGTTTTTTTTTTTTTTTTTTTTAAACTATTCTAGTTCAGAAGATACATGGAACCCTTACACATGAGTGAGACAGTCTAATTATAGAAAACCTATTTAGAAAATAGCAGTACTGTAGGAAGGGTAACATGACAATGTTTCTGTGTTTCACATTTCAGCACATTATATATAGTTTTACTTTCTAATTTCTTTTTTAATGTTTTATTTTTTCAACAAGACCATTTACATCTTTCTCATACTTCTGTGTCAAGGCTTAGTGTATGTTCAAAAATTCCATTAACTAAGCTCTGCATTCTACAACAAATACTTGAAAGAATCTTAAAATAAAGTTAAGTATAATTGTAGAGATTAATAAATTGAGACTCAGGGTGATTAAACACTTCGTCCAAGGTGTCACTGTTGGGATTCAATCTCACATCTGTTTGAGTCATAGTCTTATCATGCTATTCTATCCTTCCAGTAAATACTTGATTTCCAAAATTAGTATTTTCTATTTCTATTACTATTATCCAATCATATTCTGTGCTTCCTTTCTCCTATGTATGTTCGCAGCACTCTGGACAGCTTTCTCCCCCAGATCACTTCTGCTTTCTACAAGATATTCAATAATTATTCACCAAAATTAGTAAACTAAATCCTATCATGAATGAATAAAAGGGAGGAATACACACAATAAGGACATTGCTAATGCTATCATATTTTAAAATTGAAATTATAAATTTAAATCTTATTACTTAAATATATAATTGTAAAAGACATAATATTTCCCACAATTTTATCATTGGTGGAAGCAAAAGGATTTTTCCATAATTAATCAGAACTACACTGTATTAAGATAACAAATACAATATTTAATACATTTTCTCTAAAGCACTGTAAATAATGCATCTACTACAGACACTAGGAGTTATCTCAACTAAATTAAGATTTAAATTACTAATCAAAAATATTTATGGCTTCTACAGCAAGATGATCAGCATATGATGTACTTCTTGCCCTCAAGGATTTTACGATCTACTAGGAGAATACTGCCTTGACTCAAACAAAATTATAATAATGGCACCTTTTCAGAAGGGCAAAAGACCTATTAATTCTTTCTTTTAAAAAAAGATCCCTTTCCTAGTTACCAAAAAATTTTAAATTAACCCATAAAAATTTTAGTTTTCAACATCTTCAAGTCAAAAATCATTACTGATTTTGTAATCTCTTGATAATAGGTATTAATGAGAAACTAGTTGATTTTAAGCATATCTTTTAATGAATAGATGGCAGTAGAGTTTAATAATTAAGAACTTTTGTGTGAACAACCTAAAATAAAAGGCAAACTGTAAATAAGCATCTTCTTAGTAAGTCATTAAACTCAATGTTTTCTAAAATATAATTTGATACCTAATTTTTTCATATTTCATTTGTAATACGGCAAAGTGGCATAAGAATAAAAGTTTAATCCCCTTTTATATATTTTCTCTAAATATTGCTTTGCAGAAAGAATTGTCTTTGAGTCGGCTACATTATACCAGGCACTGCAATCCTTCTTTTACTACAGGATAGGCATATAACCCACATTATTAAATAAGGAGCCTGGATTCCAAACTCTACTTTTAGAAAAAAAAAAAAAAGACTACAAATAAAATGGGTGTGTGATCAAAGACATCTATTTAATGCAAACTCTAATCACCAGTATTACTAAAGAGTAATACTCTAAAAGTAATTTAAATTTCTTGGAAAATATGTAACACAGACTCTGAATAATGTATTAGTAAACTGTAAGGTGCATCTTTCTCCATTGGTTCCCAATTTTGGCTGTTCTTTAGAATTACTTGAGGGAGCTTTAGAAAACACTGATGTCTGGTCTGATCCAACCCCTAAGATTCTAATTTAATTGGACTGGGGTGTAGCTCATATATTGGCATTTATAAAGATTTCCCAAGTATTTTAAGTGCAGCCAAGACTGAGAACCACTGTTCTAAACTCATTCATAACTATTTAAATATGTATCGCTTGGTTTAGTGCATGCTGCATTACTTTACTTTCCTCTTTGGCCCATTTAGGAATTTCAGCTGTTATTACTGTTAACTTCACTGTACTGGAGTTTTGCTTCAAATATATTAACTGTGTTGAGGTTCTTTCAGTAAGTTGGTCTCCAAAGAATATTAAAGTAATTGACTTAGGTGTTTGATCATTTTAAATACAGTAGCAAAGCAACTAGGAGTACATCAGTTGGGTGTGGTTAAGAGTTTAGGATTAATTTGTAGCTCTGTCATTACCTTAAAAATACTTTCAAGAAAGGCCAGGCACTGTGGCTCATGCCTGTAATCCCAGCACTTTGGGAGGCCGAGGCGGGTGGATCGCCTGAGATCAGGAGTTCGAGACCAGCCTGGCCAACATGGTGAAACCCCGTCTCTACTAAAAATACAAAATTTAGCCAGGCACGGTGGCGCGTGTCTGTAATCCCAGCTACTAGGGGGGCTGAGGCAGGAGGATAGCTTGAACCTGGGAAACGGAGGTTGCGGTGAGCCAAGATCGTGCCACTGCACTCCAGCCTGGGCAACAGGGCGAGACTCCGTCTCAAAAAAAAAAAAAAATTCTTTCAAGAAATATGATGAATTGAAAAGAGTTTTATAGATTTTCTAATTACCTTACTCATGTAGTACATAAGTGTAAATTTTAACATCAGGTTAACAAACTATCTTCTATCTATTTTACTAAAGTAATGCAAATAGCACCAAAGGATGTGAAAACAGTTTTAAGTAACACTAAACATGTAGAGTTTTTCTATAACAAGAAAATGTATGGATTTCGAATGTGACATATTTTATTTATTAGAATTTAAGAAACATGGTGAAGTTGTCACGGTGTGAATTCTGTAAAAGAAACAGGATTTCCGAAGTGCTTGAGAGAGTTGTTTGGCCAAACTGAAACTCCAGGGAGGGTCTGACAGGAACTATTGAACGGCAACATCATATTCATCTTTACATCCTTAGCTTAGACACACCATGACACTTGCTGAAATAAATGGGAGATCAAGGCCAAGCTCAAAACTATATTTTAAGAACTATATTCCTTAGAAAATAGCTGGTGTTCACGAATTTCATAGTATGACTTTAATAATCAGTTTAGAGGAAATGTTAGAAAATTAAAATGAACTCCCTCCCTAAGTAATTTGATTTGAAAAATTCTTTTTAGAAAGTCTATGCTCTTATTTTAATGAGGGTGAGCAAAGTTTTGCTTCAATAAGAATTCTGAGTTAAAACACATCTCTTGTTCCTTTATCCACTTGAAAGATTTATCAAATAAAGTTATTCACAAAATGGCTATTTATTACAAATAATATTTATGACAAGTTTGAGACTATTACTATGAAGTCTTTGCGGGCAGGAACAGGGTCTCATTCAGCTTTGTATCTTTCAACGCCAAGCACCTAGGAGGTACTCAATTTATACTGGTATTAGTTAACTTCAAGGTCCGCAAACAATGTTAGAAAATACTAATAAAGATACTGTTATTTAACATGCTTATTGTTGCCCTTCAAAGATTAAACTTCACATATGGATGGTAATTTGCCTGGCTAAAATGATATAAAAGATGAACCATGTTAGATATTGTGAGAGGGGAATAAGAAACAGAGTTGATGCCTTAGCACATACAAACTTATTAAAGATGTGAAAGTCAGAGTAACAGAACTTTAGAGTTTCAAGAGATCTAACATAACAGTTCATTAGAAGAAAAGTGCCACCTAATCATTTGGAATTGAAAATGATTCAGGATTTCACAGCAAGCTCTTGTGGTCTCAGAAGCCTTATCAGCTGAGATGGATTTGAAGCTATATCTTTAAAAAAAGTTTATTTTACTTTTATTTTAAAACTTTTTTACTCTCTCCATTTTGGAGATGAATAAAGTTGTATCTTAAGGAAAGGAAAGAATAGGCAGACAGGACACTTAAGAGGAGTCTAACTATATGAACAAAAGCCTAAAATGAGTAGAAGATATTTTGGAAATTAAAAAATAATTTGGAATACAGTGTTTATATAAGTGAGAGAAAGGACCAGATTGTAAGGGAGTATTTAATGCTCAACTAAGAAGTTTGGACTAAAAGATGGATTCTAAGAATAAATGGCATTTAAAACTCTAGTAAAATAACAAGCAAGGGTGAATTACCTGATACTTTTGTATTTTACCATCTTGAGGTAGTTAAAAACAAGCACCCAAATGGGCTAGTTAAGAATAAACACTCCTACTCATTTATACATTCTAGTCTAACATTCTTTTTAAAGTACCAAGGCTTATAAACAAATTTTAAAAGGAGGGAAGTGGAGTGGTGATGGAACTCGTCTATGTGCTTTACTAGTTTGATCTGACCTTTTTTTAAAACAAGAAACATGTTTAATTTTTAACTTAGAAATTTTTAAGTAAAATGGAAAACAACGTATGGCGTTGGCCAACCAAAGAATGGCATATTCCTTACGGTACAATTTGATTTGAATGAAAATTATTATTTATAAACGTGAACGTTTCTCTCTCTACTGTTCTTACTGCTTATAAAGAGATATTGGCATAGCTCTTAAGCTATTCTTAGCATGAAACTTGGTACTTTGGCATTATACTGATGTCAATGCAATTTAATGTAGTAACTCAGTGATGAAATAAATACTGAGATGAGAAAGCAGTGTTTTGTTGAAAACTACCACACAGCATTCCAAATTTCACATGTTCTATTTTAGAAGCATCCTTTTTTTTCTTACAGATTTTATCTTTAAAAAAGTATTATGGAAAATGTCAAACATACAAAAGTCTAACAGTATAATGAAACCTCATGAACCCATAACCAACCTCCCACAACTATCAACATTCTGTTGCTGTTGTTTCAGCGACTTCTGTTTTTTTTCTTTTGAAATATTCAAACGCTAATCTCAACTGGTGTGGTGGCTCACGCCTGTAATCCCAGCACTTTGGGAGGCCGAAGCAGGTGGATCCTGAGGTCAGGAGTTCAAGACCAGCCTGACCAACATGGTGAAAACCCATCTCTACTAAAAATGCAAAATTAGCTGGGCATGGTGGAGCATGCCTGTAATTCCAGTCACTTGAAAGACGGAGGCAGGAGATTGGCTTGAATCGGGGAGGCGAAGGTTGCAATGAGCTGAGATCACGCCATTGCACTCCAGGGCAACAAGAGCCAAACTCCGTCTCAAAAAAAAAAATACCCTGTAAAAACCAAATCTCAGATATGGTATAAGTTTATCCATAAACATTTCAGTATGTATCTCTAACAATTACAGACACATTAAAGGAGTCTGTTTCTCCTAAAATTTTTCCCTTAATAAATGGCTCAAGCCAAAACCTTGGAGTCATCCTTAACTCATCTTTCTCTCATACCTCACAGCCAATCCGACAGCCAATACTGGATAATTTGGAACCTTCACTGCTACCACTGTAATCTAAGTTACAATCGCCTTTTACCTGTATTATGGTCACAGCTCCTTCATTGGTCTCCTTAATGCCCCCGCAACTTCAGTCTTTGTACTTCTTCCTGCTGCCTGAAATACTTTTATTCCAAAAAACACTAGGTCTGTCACTTCCTTGAGGTCTCTTGAATTTCATCCTATTAGAAATACTTGCCCTGACCATCCTATCTATACATGATACTAATGTTAGAAAATACTAATAAAGATATTAACAACCACCATCTCTGCGTTATTCTATTCTTCTGGCCATGATTTTTATCACCACCTGATGTATTTACAAGCTTATCTTCCGCTACAATGTAAGCTTCAGGAGGGCAGACACTTTGCTGATTTTATTCACTGCTGTATCACCAGTGTCCATAGTAGCCACAAGCAGACATCAGACATGCACTAGACACTTAAATATTTAAAACTGAAAAAGAAAATTATTTGATGGCTAACAGATTAGCATAAAATTTAAAACTTTTTCCTAAAGAATCTGAAACAAGGAATTAAAATTCTTTGGGAAGTACACATTTTGAGAGCTTTGCTAGATTTAATTTTTTAAATTGAGTCTATCCACAATTTAAATCAGACTAAATTCTAGTAAATGTGTCCTCTTTAAGGGGTGTGAGTTATACGTCTGAAACATATTTAACTGTATTTAAAAGAGTAGCATTATATAGTGTCAAATCCTCATAAGCATCTAGAATTATAGGTAACGAGCACTAGGACAAACAAAAATACCAAGGGCTCTAGTCCTCTATTGCAGTCAATGTTAAAAGTGTACAAGTGTCTCACACATCAAAATTCATTTCAGACCCTCAATCACTCATTCTTCTTGCACCTTGTCTTTGAACTATTAGAAGCTAGTGAATTTAAATCAAAACATTATTTTAACTATAAAGGCTCAATGTCTTTACAATATATCATATTTTAGGGAAGGAAGGGAAGAAAAGGGTTAAGGCAGCTATCTTATTACTCACCATGCAGATTTTAGAACTTAGAAATCAAAAGCTAGAAGGAATTTCCCATCTCTAAAGTGTTACTTGCTTGTTGATATGGAAATGCTCAGATTGAACCAGATGATTTTTAAGGTCTCTCTAGGCCACAACATTCTATTATTCTAGCTATCTTAAATCTGGAATGCTTATCCCGGAAGAAAAAGCAGCTTGGAGTACTAGGTCAGACAGCACCTGGTTATTTACTAGTTGTGCAAGTTTCTTAACCTCAGTAAGGCTGCTTCCTCACATATATAAAAGGGGTTAATAACATCTATCTGGCAAAGTTATGGAAAAGACTGGAGATAATATGTCAAATGCATTACAAAGTGCTTGACAGGTTTTTCATAATATAGGTAGCTATTACCTTGCTCTAGCTCTACTACTCTTTTGCCAGGGATAGTGCAATGTAGGATCAACTGTGCCAACAAAATTGGGGCAAAGGCAAGGAAAGTAGTAAAGCCATAGAACAGATTTACATTTCAGCACCAATTTGGTATGCATATTAGAAAATTATTTTTGTTTTCTTTTTACAAAAGAGAATGTTGTTGCTACCGTGACCGTAAACACCAGATTGTTTATAACTCATGTTGTGAAATTTACATCTGTTCACAGATTTACTGAGTTGGCATAACATGGGTGATGACTGTGGGAAACGGCCCAAGTTCCTTAGTACTGACACTTCCTTGATTGTAGAATATCGAGAGGTAGTCAACTTTTCCCCTTAAAGTATATTTAAAACATACTACTGTGACTACAGCCATAACAATATCCCCGCATCTCTCCTTGATCTACAGCTGGTGCTTCCCATTTTGAAAAAGAGTGAGAACCCCCCAACCCTAGGTTTCTTGTGGTCTTGGCAAAGTCTCAACGCCAACTGGCGATCTCCATTTCCCCCGCGGGCTGCCAAGCCCAGGACAGTCCTTTCAGGGAGAAAGAGGGCCGGAGGGAACTGTGTTGGCAGTTCGCTGGGTTGAAGGACAGGAAAAGGAAACTCCCTTCTTGGACTCCGAGGGGAGGGTGAGAGACGAAAAGAAAGGGTGGGGGGTAGTGCAAGAATGGCCTGTGTCTCGGTTACCGCAAAGGACTCGCAAGCCTCCGCCAGCCCCGGGGTGGAGGCCACATGAGCACTGACGTTGTGGTATCAGAAAGGCGGACAGTGCAGCCTTAGTGTTCCCCAGGGGTGGGAGGAAGCTCCCGGCCCCGTCCCCACCCCGCCTCGCTTCCCAGGGAGCGGTGGTTGGGCAGGAGCGGGACAGAAAACCGCCTCCGGGCCCGGGGAGGGGACCAGGCCGCGCCCATCTCCCAGGCCTCTGGCTGCAGCAGGCCCGCTGGGTGGTCGGCGAGGCCCGGGGGCGCCGCGTCGAGCTGCGGTCCCCTCCCTCAACCTTCCCGGGCGCCGCCACCCCTTTTCCCCCCAGCACCAGGGTACCTGCACGGCGCGACTGAGGAAGGTGCCTGCGTCGGCCGCCAGCTTCTTCACGTTGAAGTCCATGATATTCATCCTAGGCGGCAGCCGGGCGGAGCCGGCTGACCTAGCGGCGGCGAGGCGGAGGCGCCGCGGCCGGGCTGGGGCGCAGGGCTAGAGCGGCGAGGGCAGACGTGGTAGGTGGAGGGAGGCGGCGCCAGCCCCGCAGTCGCAGCTGTCGTTTCCGTGAACGGGAAGGATGAAGGCGGGGCGAGGGAGGAGAACAAGCGCGCCGCGGCAGCGCCAAGGATGGGTCAGTCGGCCCGGAGAACGGCCGCTAACGTCGACGATGGGCCCCGCGGGCGAGCCGGAGATGGACGGGCGACCCCGCCGTGTGGACCCGGGTCCCACGGAGAAAACGAGCGCCGGCCGCGGGGCGGAGCCTTTCTCGAGGTTATCGCGGGAACAGCGACCCCTTGAGGATTGCGGCGGCGCAGCCCCGGGGCGCGCCAGGAGCTCCGCCCGGCTCCTGTGGAGGAAGCGGCGAGGGCGAGCCGCGGGGTCTGGGCGCCTGTGTATGCTTGCACTTAACAAGAACCCAGAGCGAACACGACCCACATTTCTCTTTTTGTTTTAAGAGGAAATATAGGAGTTACAGCATAGAATTACAATATCTGGACATTAGAACTGACAGGTCCCGGTCACAGTATGGCACCGCGCGACACATTTGGTCCCTGAGGCCTGGATGCCGCTCAGCGAACGTTCGCGGAATAGGGTTGGGTTTACTGTCCCCCACCGAGCCGGTTGCTCATTCATTCAGCATAATTGAATACCTCCTGTGTGCCAGGCACTGAATCAAGTGTCGGAGACAATGTCCTGCCCTCAAGCTCCTGGCCGGTTACTTGACAACCTTCCGGGACCTCAACGCTACGTGCCTACTGTGTGAAAGCAAAGTGCCAGGTGGAGGACACAAAGATGGCGAGCGACACAGGATAGTCCTTAACAATTAAGCGTGACTAATTTTAATAACAAATGAGAATATGATGTGACATCCGTTCCAAATCCTGTCGTTCCAAATAACTTCTTAAGCATCTTTCACGATACAGCCTATGCTTGAAAGGAATTTAAAACAGGTACAAGCATGGAAGGAGACGTTGCTATCATATTTCAGGAATAAGAAAATGCTCTCTGTTTTGTGTGGTTGTGCAGCAGGCAATGAAATGAGCTTACATTCAGGCTTCCGTGTTTTACTGAAACAACAGTCACAGATGCAGTCAGTAGATGTTAAAGGTTGAAAGACGAGTGCAGTAAAAGCATTATGAGGACAAGAAGAAAACGTAAATATTTGTGTTGTTTCATTCTTTGTTGTGGTGGCAGAAACAGCCCCCTCTTTCTAAGGTAACTCCAATATAATGATCTCTCCCAGCTTTGAAATACTCCATGTCTGTTTCATTTTCCAGAAATATGGAAAAATGAATATATAATAAAAAACCCTATTTTTCATTTATTGTCTATTTTAGATCTTTATGTGGAAAAGCGCTTACTCTCTTCCCAGAGCGCTGTTTTTAAAGTAGGTATATTTGCCGTAACCTATGCTCATCTCTACAAAAGGATCACACCACCGTGTCCACCATTAAAGGGGAAATTCTTTAATTGTGGACACAGTGGTGTCCCTGAATCCTCATCCTCAAGTGTTTCGATCTTCCCAGTCTTGGGAAAACAACAATGTTACTTCTTTCTTTTGCACCCTCTGTAGCTGTAATCCTGTTTCCCCATTCTCCATAAAAGACTTACCTTATTTTCATATATCCTTATTCTTAGCCTTTGACACTTTTTTTTTTTTGAGACAGAGTTTTGCTGTGTCACCCAGGCTGGAGTGCAATGGTGTGATCTCAGCTCACTGCAACCTCTGCCTCCTGGGTTCAAGGATTCTCCTGCCTCAGCCTCCCAAGTAGCTGGGATTACAAGCATGCATCACCACGCCCGGCTAATTTTTTATATCTTTAGTAGAGACAGAGTTTCACCATGTGGGCCAGGCTGGTCTCGAACTCCTGGCCTCAAGTGATCCGCCTGCCTCAGCCTCCCAAAGTGCTGGGATGACAGGTGTGAGCCACCGCACCCAGCTGATTCGCTTTCTTTGCAGAGAAAATATAAATCATCACTCTGTTTGGCAGAAGCCTCTTCAACCAAATTTCCTTATTTCCACCTCCTGTTCTCTCCGCACTCTTTCCTGCATCATTGCCAAATGTTTCAAAGGAATAGGTGTCTCAGGTGTTCTGAGTAGAGCCACTGCTCCCTTAATCTTGGCTGCACATCAGCATCACCTGGAGAGTTTAAGCAACCACTGATGCCTGGATCCAGTCCCAGAGTGTGGACTGGGCATTGGGATGTTTTAGGAGTTCCTCTAGGTGTTCTTAATGTGTGACCAAGGTTGAGAACTAATTTGTCACCCTCTAGAACTTGCTGCATCAGTCTCTACCCTTTGCCTACAGACTGATTCTACTTCTCTTACCAGATATCAGTCCCTTAAGGGCAGTGTCCGTTTCCTAATTATTTTTGTATATTTTATGATTTACACAGGCAACATAGTGAATTCCCAAATGATTTAGTAAGTGAAGAAAGTAATCAAATCAAGATGTTTACAGTGCTAAGCTCTTTTGTGACACCATCACCCCCAGCCTAAATTTCCAACTATTTATCCATAGATTCAATATTTCCAGTGGCAAGTCTGTTATAGTTTGCTTTTCCTGAAAATTCTTCTTTTCTTGGGTTTCCTACATTGATAAATTGAATCATACACACCAAATCACCTAAGCCAGAAATCTGAGTCCCCTTTGATTATTTCCTCTTATTTCCCACCACCAATTGGTCTATCCTGGCAATTTCTTCTCTGAAACTGTTTCCTATTTTTCATTTTCATCCTCTTTTTAAAAACAAATTTTTTAACTTGAAACAATTTACAAACTAAGAAAACTGTTGCAAGAATAGTACAAAAACTTCTGTGTACCCTTTGCCTAGAAACCCCACTCAGACTTTGCCAATTATTCCAATGTCTTTACAGCAAAAACGTCCCAGCCAAGAAAGATCATGTGCTGCATCCAGTTAGCTTGTTGCTCAATTCTCCTTCAGTCTGGATCAATTATTCAGGCTTTTCTTGACACTATTCCTTCCCCAGAGTTAGCCACTATTTTTAAATTGGTATGATTAATATCTGTTATGTTTTTGTACTTTCACTGAATTTATATGTATCTATGAACGGTACTACTATGTTATATTTTTTAACTGCATAAATGATATCATATAGATAAATCCTTTTGAATTTAGGGGTCTAATACTTCTATTTGTGTATTTGATGACCTTTTTGTTTGTGGATTGATTCCTTTTGCTTTGTACATTGATTCCTTTTAGCTTTTTTTTTTTATGGCTCATTTTTAGTGATACAGAAAAAAATGTTTCTTCTGTCAGAGACCCCTAAGGTTATCACTGGCTAGTGAGCAATTTTTATATGAATTTCTTTCTTGGCTTGGAAGTTCTAAGATCATTCAGATATTATAAATTTGAACCCAGATTTGTGGGAGTACAAACTATGATTCAAATTCTCAAGGGAGAGAGATCTTCCTTGTTTTTTTCTCTTTCAGAGCTTGTGCCATGACAGAAAAGCTTCTTACTATGCCAGAAGAAAAGCTTCTATCTAGTCTACCCTTTCATTGAGGGTACAGAATTTCATGGGTTTTTAACTTATGTGTGTGTGTGAGGTCATGAAGTTGGGGGACAGGGTGTGCTCACAGTTAACTGATTTCTGTTTGCACCAAGGGCCCAAGGTCTTATCACAAGTTACCATGTATTTTTAAAAATTATAAAGGCCAGGCGCGGTGGCTCATGCCTATAATTCCAACACTTTGGGAGGCTGAGGTGGGTGGATAACTTGAGGTCAGGAGTTCAAGACCAGCCTGGCCAACATGGGGAAACCCTGTCTCTACTAAAAATACAAAAATTAGCCGGGTGTGGTGGTGGGTGCTTGTAATCCCAGGTACTCGGGAGGCTGAGGCAGGAGAATCACTTAAACCCAGGAGGCGGAGGTTGCAGTGAGCCGAGATCACGCCATTGCATGCCAGCCTGGGCAACAAGAGCGAAACCCCATCTTAAAAAAAAAAAATTGATGAAAATTGACAAATGATAATTGTATATACTGTATTGTATACAACCTGATTTGTAATATGTATACATCTTGGAATGGCTAAATTGAGTGACTTAACATATGTATTACTTCACATACTTATTTTTATGGTGAGAACACTTAAAGTCTGTTCTTAGTGATTTTGAAGAATACAACATGTTGTTAACTATAGTCACTATGTTGTACAATAGATCTCTTGAACTTATTCCTCCTATGTAACTGAAATTGTATATCCTTTGACCAGCATCATCCAGCTCCCTCACTCTCTCCCAGCCCTTGCTAACCACCATTCCACTCTTTGCTTCTATTGAGTTCAACTTTTTTAGATTCCATATTTAAGTGAGATCATGCAATATTCATCTTTCTGGGCCTGGCTTATTTCACTTAACATAATGTCTTTAAGATTCATCTATGTCGTCACAAATGACAGGATTTCCTTCTTTTTAGAGGCTGAATAGTTTTCCATTGTATACATATATCACATTTTTAAAATCCATTTATCACCTCATGGATTTAAACATTCAAGCACCATCCTCATTCAATCCTTTCTCCTCTCCAGACAGGGTCATATTCTGTGTTCAAGACCGTGGTGTCCAGTTTCTTTTTTTATTTTTGCCACCTGAATATTTCCCTGTCTTTTTTTTTGTAAGCTCAAGTATGCATTATTATTAATTAATTTATTTATTTTGCTGCATTTTACCCAGCATTTCTAAGTATTTGTAGTAGAAGAGTTTTCATGTTATCTAGTCTGTATTGATTAAGGACTGCTTATGTTCAGCTCAAGTAACAGAAACCTAGCTGTAGTGACTTACCCAAATACTGATTTATTTTCTCACCCTCTAAGAAGTTCAGAGGTAGGCAGTCTTCTGTGTTTTTGTTTTTCTATTCTTATCATGTAGCTTTCATCCTAATGTCTCAAGATGGCTCCTGTAATTCTAGGCATTAAGTATGTTTTTAAGGCAGAAAAAGGATGAAAAGTAAAGGCAAAAGTACATGCCAACTGAGTCTACTTCTTACTCCTTAAATCAAGAAAACAGCTTTTTCATAAACCCCACGTAGTAAACTTTTGTTTACATCTCATTAGCTAGAACTGGGTCGTTTAGTTCTCCATAAATGCGTTAGAGACTGATAAATGAAATGTGCCCTGTTGAAAAATAAGTATTTCAATTTTTTATATCTTTAAAAAAATCTATATCAAAAATACATATATATGTATCTATCTATATATATCTATATATAGATACATATAAATTCAGTTGAAAGTACACAATCATAATAGAAATTAGTATTTTATTTTTAAATCTTTCTTTATTTCTTAAACAGCACTTACTGTCATCCTGAACAAAAATGGGGTTTCTGTTAGCAAGGCAGAAAGAGAATAGTTATAGGGTAAGCAACTATCAATGTCTGCCATGCTGCTGTAAGGCGAGAATTGAAAGTCTCCCATGCTCACTGAAACTTCCTTTCAGTTTTTAGACTGATAAACAGGGCCACTTACATAATTTGCAGGGACCAATGCAAAATGAAAGTATGGAGCCCTTTGTTCAAGAGCAAAAGGAAAGTGCTGTTTAAAGGTATTAAAATAAAACTTTTTCCTTTATTTTGTGATCTCTCTTTTGACTTGTCATATTTTTTTATTTGCTGTTTAATGTCATTCTAAGAAAAGAAAAGATTATAATTTAAATTATTAGAATGAATTTTACCATACATCTTCATGTTGTACAATGACAGGGTTATGTTATGTTATGTTATGTTATGTTATGTTATGTTATGTTATGTTATGTTATGTTATTTTTTGAGATGGACTCTCACTGTGTTGCCCAGGCTGGAGTGCAGTGGCACAATCTTGGCTCACTGCAACCTCTGCCTCCCGAGTTCAAGTGATTCTCTTGCCTCAGCCTCCCAAGTAGCTGGGATTACAGGTGCCTGCTACCACGCCCAGCTAATTTTTGTATTTTTAGTGGAGACGGGTTTTTGCCATGTTGGCCAGGGTGGTCTCAAACTCTGTGATCTGCCTGCCTCGGCCTCCCAAAGTGCTGTGATTACAGGCGTGAGCCGCCGCGCCCGGCCCTACAATGCCAGTTTTAAAACAAATATAAGAGCATTTCCCAGCCTCACTAATTATCAGGGAAATGCAAATCAAAACCGCAATGCAATACCACCTTACTCCTGCAAGAATGGCCTTTAATTAAAAAAAAAAAAGGATGTTGGCATGGCTGTGGTGAAAAGGGAACACTTTCACACTGCTGGTGGGAATGCAAACTAGTACAACCACTATGGAAAACAGTGTGGAGATTCCTTAAAGAACTAAAAGTAGGTCTACCATTTGATCCAGCAATCCCCCTATTGGGTATCCACCCAGAGGAAAAGAAGTCATTATACAAAAAAGATACTTGCACATGCATGTTTATAGCAGAACAATTCACAATTGCAAAAATATGTAACCAGCTCAAATGTCAATCAATCAACCAGTGGATAAAGAGAATGTGGTATATATTTTCTGGAATACTACTCAGCCATAAAAAGGAATGAAATAATGGCATTCATAGCAACCTGGATGGAATTAGAGACCATTATTCTGAGTGAAGTAACTCAGGAATGGAAAACCAAGCATCGTATGTTCTCACTCATAAGTGGGAGCTAATCTATGAGGACATAAAGGCATAAAAATGTTTCAATGGACTTTGGGGACTTGGAGGAAAGGGTTGGTGTGGGGGTGGGGCATAAAAGACTACACATTGGGTACAGTGTACATTGCTCGGGTAACAGGTGCACCAAAATCTCAGAAATCACCATTATAGAACTTATTCGTGTAACCAAACCCCATCTGTTACCCAAAAACCTATTGAAACAAAAAAATTATAGATAAAAAACAAATATAACAGCATTTAAGATGTATGTAGAATCACTGAAATTGTACAATTTGTATTTCACAGTACACGCATGCATATGTATTTTGTTCTTACTAAAACAGTGGAAATGCGGCATGAAACTAAATGAATTTTTAAAAATTTTATTTCTTGATATGTGCATACTCCACCAATACTCTCTACTTTTGGCCTGCTGATGAAGAGTAAGGAAGGACTGAAAGGAGGAGAAACTATGGGTTGCCTTTTCCTTCTGTCATCTGTTCAGCGTAAGTGGTTGGCAGCTTTAAAAAACCATTTACTTTGTACTCTCATTGGTCTTCTGGAATTCACTACTCATAGATGTATTGAAAACACTATATATGAATGGGCCCTCAAGGAACAGCAGCAGACACGTGTGTCTGTAAGTGCTGATGTATAAAGATTTCCAAGATACCATATTAATAAAAAAAGTGTATGGAACAGCGTATGGGTGACTGAGTGTAAATAAAAAGGAATATGTGTTATATATATATGTAAGTACTTTGTATATGCATAACTTGTTAAATAAAAATAATTTTAAGAAACTACATATAGCAGTTACCTTTGGGGAGAAGGTATGGGGTAAGGAGCGGGAAGGGTAGGTAGCTTTCACATTTTATTTTGTATCTTTCTGTACTTCTTGGATTTACAACGTGTATGTATATGTAGATATACACACATGTATAACATTTCTTTCATGTTTTTATTTTTAGATTTCATAGTAAAACCTTTGTTGATTTAATAAACGTAATGGATACTCATTAAAATATTCAAACAGCATAGAAAGGGGCAAAGAAGAAAGCAGCCAGCAATCCAAGTACCACTATCCAGAAATAGCCAGTGATATCTCTTTATGTGTGTAAATACAATGAAAATTGAGTGAGAGTGAGACATACACAGAGGAAGAAGAAAAAGAGAAAGTTATAAAAGGTATTAAATTAATTTAAATTTAGCAGAAATAAAAAACAAGTAAAAAATGAATAAACCTCATGTTATTTCTTTCCCACAGAGGTATTAGATCCTACAAGACCCCTCTTGGAGTCATTTTATGTGAGGTTTTCTTCTTCCTTCTTCTTTTTTCTAAATCACCTGTTTTAATCTTAGACATCATCTATTAACTTACCGTGTTAAAGATGAGGTAATTATAACTTATTTTTTTCTTTCGTCTTGCATTTGTCTCTCTACCAACTTACATTGCTTTTATTATTTTTACTTTCAGTTAAGCAGTGAGTCACCAGTAATGTCCAGTGTTATTGGAGTATGTAGGAAAACAAGCATTCTCAAACACAATATGAGGAAGTGCACATTGATAAAGATACTTTGAAGGGTAATTTGGCATATTAAGTAAATTTAAATTTGACCCAGCAATTCTACTTATAGCAATCTATCCAAAGCATATTTGTACAAAGATAAGTATACAAGCTTTTGTGCAACACTGTTTTTAATACCAAAGAGTTGGAAATGTTAATCAGTAAGAAAATGGTTTTATGAAGTATGGTGCATTCGCAATGTGAAATACTATAGAAAAGTTAAAAGAATTATGGAGACAAATATGTACTGAAATGGAAAAAATTCTAAATTATATTGTTAAGAGAAAAAAGAAAGTCATACAATATACCTACAGTGTGATTCCATTTTATTATGAAATAATATAAATATATATCCACACATTCACACTGATACAGAATTATACATATAGAGAAAGACTGGGGAGAGGAAAAGGACTAGGAAGGTAAAGAGGAAAGTTCATATTTAATCCCATATACTGAAAATCTGCCTTTGTGTTTTACAACAGGAATGTATACGTTGTATAAAAGGTAGAGAAAAGGAGAAAAAACAGTCTCTTCTCCAATATGTGTAAGGAATCTAATTAATTTTATGTAGTATTTCTGGTTTAATGATTGATATAATGGGCAAATCTGCTTTCTATTTCGGATGAGAAACAAAGCAAAACAAAACACCCTAGCTTTTGACACAATCTGCATGCCTTGCCATAGATGTTAGCCAACAAACCAAAACTTCTCCTCACCTCAAAATGACATAATTTCTTTCCTATTACACTTAAGATCCTGGAATCATTTAGTTCACTGCATTCTTCAATCTTGAATAAAAGTGCTAGACTACTGGCAATGCTATTCTCTTTCAAAGAGCTTCTTGCCCATTATGCCCATGTTTTTACTTTGAGGACTGAATGCTCATTCCACTTTAAAATAAAGCTTGACTATAATTTTATTTTATGCTTTAGTTACTGATATTACCTTGTGACTTGAGATGAAGACTAAAAGGAAAAGTAAAATAACAGTTTGGCTCACATTGTTGGAATTTAGGTTAATATGACTCATACTAGCAATTAGCTTCTTGTCCTGAAAGGTAAATATCAGTATATTTACTGACGCTTTGAGGTATGGGAGTAAGGAGACAACGTCACCAAATTATGTGGTATAAGTTTAAGCTCTTAAGTTACCAAGGAAAAACTTAAAAGGATCCACTTGCCAGTTACTTACCAATATGATCATCTAACAAACACCTATTATGAGCAACCCCTATGCTAAGTTCCATGAAGGACAGCAATATAAGATATAGTCTTTTTTTTGTTAAACGATGTGCATACGTGAGATAATATGGAAAGTTGAATCTAAGAAAGGCTGGCTTGGGAGGTATTCAAGTGGTCGTGGTAGAGTTAAAGATACCCAGAAGTCTTCTAAGAAGCACAAAACATGATTCCTGTACTCAGAGACATGCAGTCCTATTCACATGCAAAGAGGACCTACACTGGCTATTGCCAAGTATCAAGCGAGGTGAGTGCTATCATAAGTCACAGAATGGATGCATTATTTGAGAAGTCAGATAAATCTCACAGCATGAGGCATAAGATGTCTAATAATGTCTAGAAAGCAATTGGAAATATGTGATTAAAGCTTGGGAATGAACACTGGGTTAAAGATAGACACTTTGGAGTCATTTGCATGGCTGTGATAAATAAGATTTCAAATAGAAGATAAACAGAATGAAAAGTGAAGGAAGATTAAAATCTGAAGAAAACAGCAAGACACTGTAAAAATAAAGACAGTTATAGAACTGACATGTTCACAAATATTAAGCAAAACAAGAGTTAACTAAGTGGACTGCATTCAAAAAGTTTAATCTTTTTAACTTTTGCTTGGAATATTGCTGATCCTTGTTTTGTTTTTCAGAGTCGAGGAAACTTATTTTAAACTATTAATGGCCATTAATAATTGAGTAAGGTATACTACTGTAAACAAAATTTGGAGCATGTTCATTTTTCTCCACCTGGTTCCTCTAAAATTTGGAGACTACCTGTAAGTACTCTTAACTTATGGCAGTATAGTTGTTTGCATCAGTGCAATAAGAATCCATTTTTCTTTGTCAACAGGACACAATTGGATAAAATGGTTATTTTACCAAGGCTTTGGCTGAAATGGTGTGTTTCCCTTTAAGGAATCAAGCTTGACATGCAGAGCCAATAAAAGCCCCTTGGAGAACTGGCCTCATACCTTGTCTATACAGTCCCCGCACAGGGTTCCTAACCTGTGGTCAATAAAGAATGTCACTTTCTAACAGGTCTGGAAGCTCGGAGTTCCTCTTGGGACCTCAAGAAGAGAGGATCACCCAACTCACAGGTATTTGAGGATACAGACCCATTGCTGGGCTCGGCTTTAAAGGTCTTATCTAAGATTCCTTGTGGAACAGAGTTTCATCAAAGCCAATCCAAAAGACCTATGTAGAAATAACTATTCTTACTGCACTTCATGCAAATAATCAAGCCAAGTATAAGACTTAAGTTCATTCATGATTAGTTTTGACCAAAAATGAGAACTGGAGAGAAAAATTTTGCTCCAAAGCTTATCATACATTTGTCATTAAATCCTCATCTCAATTGTTTTTAAGATTTTTGCTTACATTTTAAACTAATCCTTCTTATTCCTGTGAATAAAGTGGTAATCTTCTGCAGCTTGGAAGAAATAAAAAGGGATGGGTAATGTAAAAATCTGAATCAATACACTAGCTCTGGGCAATTATACTGCAAATTCTGCCAGGTAATGAAAGTAAGTAGGGTATCCATAACCTGGAGTTTTCTTTGTTTGGGAAAATAAAAGCAAAGCTTCACAGACTGCCAAAGGGAAATTCTATATCTTGGCAAGTAAAATTTTATATGGAAATTATCTACTACACCACACTTGTGGGAACTGCTATACTCACTCTACTATTTGCAATAGGGTTATACATGGTAGCACCTTCTAATTGAAATATTGAACAGAGTTTCCATTGCTGTTGTATTTTGCTTAATTATTATCCTTATAGCAGGAATAATAATTACTGACAAAAAGGAAGCATAAAAGTTTTACTATCACTGAGTCTGCTAGGACTTTTTATTGGGTTTAGTGATGATTAACACCTAGTAAAGTAGAGAAAAATCTACAGGTACTTAAAGATCAAATCAAAATTATTGACAGGCTCAGGGAAAATGCCAGCTTCAGCCCCACCTGGCTACAATCCCTCTTTAATAAATTCCAGCCTTCTTTATGGAATTGGTTAACCCCTTTATTAAGCCCTCTCTTGCTTATATGTCTTGTATTGATATTTGGACCCTGTATACTCAGTACTATAACTCGAATTGTTTCTTCTCACCTAGAAGCAATCAAACTCCAAATGGTGCTGCAAACTGAACCCCACATGGACATGCCACTCTTCTGAGGACCCTTAGATCCACCCCAGGAGGAGCCCTAGTTGCTGTTCCCCATTCGATGCCCCTTTTCAGCCGTAAGTAGCCAGAAGAAGTCATCGCTCCAAACCCCCTAACAGCGGTTAGTGTGGCCTCTCCCCGGTGGGGGGGAATGTTGTAGGAGTTATTAAGAAATTATTTTAGGCAGATAGAGAGGAAAAGGGGTCCTTGGGAAGTTTTCATTTTTAAAAGCATCTCTGGAAATATTTCTTGTAAAGCCCCTGCTCTTAGAGCCAGGCCGGCAACCTTTGATATGCAAATGCAGGCTATTAGAAACTGGGTCCACCCAAACATGGTAATTCCTGCAGCCTTCTTGCCCTTGCCCCACACGTTCCTGGCAACATGGCTACCCCCACATATCCCCACGTGTGTAGAACATCATGGTGCCTTACATTTGCATATTAAAAGGCTAGGATGGGAGTGCCAGCTTTTTCGTGGGCTATGTGAATGACATGCCTAGTCAAATCAATCTCCTGAGCCCTGTGCAAATCGGACACCAGCTCCTCCAGCCTCTGCATATATACCTGGCTGGTGTCTATTGCATTTGGGGTTTCCTCTCTTGGCTTTGGAGCCCCCCCACCCTCTGTCTCTGTACAGGGGAGCTTCTTCCTTCTGCCTTCTTCCTTCTTCCTGGCCTATTAAACTCTCCACTCATTCAAACAAACAAACAAAAAAAGTTCAATTTAAAGAAAAAAGTGAACATCTATACATTTAAAATAAAGTCATTAAACTGAAAACTTAATGGACTAACTAACGGCATATTAGATACCAATGAAGGGAGATTAGTAAATGCAAGATAGTTCTGAGGAAATTATACAGAAAACAGTATGGAGAAATAGGGAATGAAAAATATAGATTAAGAAAAATGAGGATAGAATGAGAAACTTCAATACACTAACTAACAAGATTTTCAGAAAGTAAGATAAGAAAGAAGAGAGAAAGAGAGAGAGAGACAAGTTTGATGAGACAATGGCTGATAATTTCCCCAAACTGATGAAAGACTATCTCAACTCAAAGAATCTTAAGCAGAATAAATAAAAAGAAGTACATCCTAGGCACATTGAAACTGTGAAAGCAGTGAATTGTAGTGCTGCAATGACAAAGATAAAATCTAGAAAGAAATCAGATATCAAAGATAGATTACCTACAAAGAAATAATTAGGTCAGCAATAAAGCAATAATAGATTTCTCAAGAATAATACTAAGAGCCAGAAGTTAAGGAAATAGTATCCTCATAGAGCTAAGGAAAAACAAATACACTTATAAATCTAGAATTTGATGCCCACTAAACTATCAATTAAGAGTACCAAATTATGGCACTTTTCAGATTGAAAAAATTTACCTCTTACAGACTAACTGACATTGAAAACTGAAATAGTTCAGCCAATATTCTACATCGCTTAAAGATATATATATTTATTATATCTATATTCATGTGTATTATATACTATTGATATGTATATGATACATGTAATTAATACAAGTATAAAAACAAGCATGGGAATTATAAACATCTAATTCAAAATAATGATTATTTATGAGAGAAAAAGAAAGGAATTGACGCTTCCTTTGTATCTTTTAAGCTACTATACATGGGCATTTATTATATTATTTTTAGACTGTTTTGTCTGCTTGAAATATATTTTAAAAAGGAGGGAGTTTTTAAAAAGTAATGATCTATAATATAAACTATTGCACAAGACAATAAGAACAGGAAATTCCACAGATTTGGACACTAAAAGGGCACTCCAGAGAACTATCTTCCCAGGTAAGAGAGAATGAAAATAGAACCTTTTCAACCTTCGTACATTTGCTCATATCATTTCTCCTTCTCTCCTGTTAAAATAAAAGAGATGTTTTTCTGTCCATCAAAGAACAGTCCTTTCCCTGTATGTTCTGGATCCTATGTCTCCCACCTTCTTAAAACACGTATGTTTATCCCTTTTCCCTTTTATATTTTCATGTTCTCCCTTTCTACAGAATTTTTACTGGCATTTCAGTCTCTCCTATTTTTTTTTTTTCTTTTTGAGACTGAGTCTCACTCTGTCACCCAGGCTGGAGTGCAGTGGTGTGATCTTGGCTTACTGCAAGCTCTGCCTCCTGGATTCACGCTATTCTCCTGCCTCAGCCTCCCGAGCAGCTGGGACTACAGGTGCCCACCACCATGCCCAGCTAATTTTTTTGTATTTTTAGTAGAGACGGGGTTTCACCGTGTTAGCCAGGATGGTCTCGATCTCCTGACCTCGTGATCCTCCTGCCTCAGCCTCCCAAAGTGCTAGGATTACAAGGGTGAGCCACCGCGCCCAGCCAGTCTCTCTTATTTTTAAACTTCTCCTCCCCCAAATTGTCACAAACGCAAATATTGCTTCTACTTACTATCACAACCCTATTTCAGCCACTTTCTTGTTTATCTCCTTCCCATACCAGTGAAACATCTTGAAAAAATTATCTCCAATTATTGTCTCAATATCTGGACCTCCCAATTACCCTTGAAACACTCCAATGTAGTTTCTGCTCCTATCCTACCACTCCATAGAAATTACTCTCTTTAAGATTACTGGTGATTACTATCTTGACCTCTTACCATCACTTGATATTCTGTACCACTTGCTTCTCAATCATCTTCATAATAAGCGCAATATTTGTTGAATGTTTGCCATATTCCAGCTGCTGTGTTAATGTGTTAAATTTGTATGCATTATTTCCTTCTTGAAACCTCTCTTTCTTTGGTTTCCATGACACTTCTCTGATTTTCCTCCTGCCTCTCAATAGATAGTCTGGTTTCTTTGCTCATCCCCATCTTTCTGGCCTTTAATTGACAAAGTTCCTCAAGATACATTTCATAACTCTTCTCACTCTAAAACAGAAAATTTCTCCATTTATATGTATCTATTTATACGCAGATGACTTCCAATTTTCTTTTCATTTCATCTATTAACATTTCTCCATGTAAATATTTAAAAGATAAGAACTCTTTTGTTTGGTTAAACATAACCACAAAACCATTATCACACATAAAATTAACAACAGTTCCTTAATGTTAGAAAATATCCAGAGAGCACTTTTCCAATTGTCTAATAAATATCATAAAATTTTTTAGAAAATTTAAAATAAAGGTTCTCATCAAATTACTCTATTGATTTCAATCCTTTAGTGATGCCTCATTAGTCTTAGGATAAAGAACAAAATCTGTAACCTGGCCTGTAGGCCCTGTATGGTTTGTCCTGGCTTCTCTAGTCACCTAGATCAATGAATGGAATCTAAAGATTTCACATTGATTATTTTAAGTTGATATCAGGTGGATAATATTAAGTCAAAAGGTACTGAACCTTTCATTGTAAAATTTGCATCTTTTGGAGTTTGTTTTGACCAAAAGGAGGGAGTTGAGAAATACTGATGAGTGAAATGATGCAGGCCTGGCTCAACAAAGGTGGAGAATGGAAGGGTCTTGATAGACATAATCCTAAAACAGTCTATTCCAGTATGCTCCTCAGTAAACTTGCAGGTTTTGGGAATAATCAAATACAATTGAAATTGTCTTCTTTGTTATGCTTGGACAACCTTCACAAGGACAGACTGCCTAGACTGACCTCTTTGCTGCCAGCTAATCAGTTTACCATGAAAAATGTGCAAACAAGACTCAGTCTTTCTAGACTGTAGTTTTTTTTCTCTCAGAAGTGAAGCATTTGCCCTTGTTGCTTGACAACAGTATAATGAGTGTTTCCCTATATGTGAAAAAAATTTTCATATAAATAACCAAATATCTCAGTTATTCTTTGATAATAAAAGCTTGGGCCAGGCATGGTGGCTCATGCCAGTACTTTGGGAGGCTGAGGCAGGTGGAGGCTGCTTGAATGCAAGAGTTTGAGACCAGCCTGGGCAACATGATGAAACCCCACATGTACAAGAAATACAAACTTAGCTGGGCCCAGGAGGTGGAGGTTGCAGTGAGCTGAGATTGCTCCACTGCACTGCAGCCTGGGCAACAGAGCAAGACGCTGTCTTGAAAAAAAAAAAAAAAAAAGCTTAATCTTATCCTCAAAGATAATATTTCCCACTCTTACTCATCTTAATACTTCCATTGACTCGGTTGTTCAAGATAAAAATCTGGGACTATTTTCAATGCTCTCTGGTTCCTCATCCTTACCTCCCTCCCAGTATTCAATTCAATTCAATTCAATTCCCTCCCAATATTCAATATTCAGTAGATCTGAATCTACTGATAGCAACCATGATAGTTTGAGCCAAAACCATCTGTTGTTGGGACTATTGAAATACTCTCCTAAATGGTCCTAATTTTTCCCCCTGCATTCATGTTCATCCTCTTCCATTTCGTTTCTGCATAGGAGCCAGGGTGTTTTAAAAAACCACATATCTCATTATCTCTCCTTGTTTAAGTACAATTGGTCCTTCATATCCATGGGCTCTGACAGCACAGATTCAACCAACCAGGGATAGAAAATATGTGGGAAAAAAGAATAATTAAAGACAACAACATAACAATAAAAACAATACAAATAAAAACCAACACAGTATAATAACTATATAGCACTTACATTGTATTAGGTATTATAAGTAATCTAGATATGATTTAAAGTATCATCTCTTTAAAGGAGGATATGCATAGGTATGGCGTATATAAACACTATGCCATTTTATATAAGGGGTTTGAGCATTCAAGGGGGAAGAGTGGCATCCTAGAACCAGTCCCCTGTGGATACTAAGGGATGACTGTACTTCAAATGATTTCTATTATACCTATCATAAAGTGATAAAATCATGAATCCCCAATATGGCCAACCCTTTCACCAGGCCCTATTTAGCTTGCCACCTACCTTCCTCGACTCATCTGGTACAGCTGTCTCCCTTACTCACAACTGTAACCACACTGCCTTTATTTAAATTCCTTTAGATAACAAACCTTTTCCCACCTCAGCACCTTCACTCATGCTTTTTCTGCTGCCTTAAATCTCTCTTGCTGCTCATTATTTAGGAGTTGGCTCATCACTTTCTCAGAGAAGCCCTTCCTAAACTCCGTACTAAATTAGGGATTCCCTTGTAAGTCCTTCATGTCTCTAAACACAATTTATATTCATTTGTATAATAATTTGTGTAATTTAATCCCTACTAATCTATAAGCTCAAAAAGGTCAGAAATCATATCTGCTTTTAAAAATGTTTTATATAATACAAGCCTAGCACATAGCAGGCACTAAATACTCTGAACAAATGAGTGAGAAAAGGTATGTGGAAGCTTTTCACACAGTACCTGACACATAGGCACTACTCAAATTTATTTTCCTTTTTTATTTTAAAGATTACATTAGATATGGGTCTTTTACTTAATGGAATGTTGTTAGTTTTTTTTTAAAGTATGTATTTTTAATCTTTTGAATGACTATGATAATTCCACTAGATGTCAGACTAACCTAAAAATTTGTTATAAAATTAAAGTACTGTGTATGATTCCAGTGTTCAGTTGACTGGTTAGATGATTCTCATGTTGTTAATTTGATGAAGAGAGGTAACGTTTTTGTAGATACCTTTGAAATTAAGATTATGGATGCTCCACGATTGTATATTGAGTACCCAGGATATAATCCTCTTGTGCTGTGGAAGGTTATAGATATTTTGGGTTTCTTACCAAAGACTTGCACTGTCTCAATAATAAAATGCTTATAAAATATAATAAAAAATAATAACTGCTAATATTTATTGAACACCAACTATATATCAGACACTTTGCTAAACACTTTATATGTTTTATCTCATTTAATCTCCATTAGTAAGTTATGATAGTAATTAAAAGTGTCTTCATTAATAAAAGTCTTGTGAGATAAATAGTATTATTAACCTCCTTTTGAAAACTAGGGTTTAAAAAAGTTAAATAGCTGTTCCTAAAGGCTCTAAAAGAGGTAGTATAACCTATCAAAATTATTTATAAAAACATTTTAAATAAAAATAACTCCCTATTTTGAAAACATAAAGATTTTTTTATTTTTTATTTTTTATTTATTTGTTTTTTTAATTATACTTTAAGTTTTAGGGTACAAGTGCACAGCGTGCAGGTTTGTTACATATGTATACATGTGCCATGTTGGTGTGCTGCACCCATTAACTCATCATTTACATTAGGTATATCTCCTAATGCTATCCCTCCCCCCTCCTCCCACCCCACAACAAGCCCCAGTGTGTGATGTTCCCCTTCCTGTATATTAAAACATAAAGATGTTTTAATAACAATAGTCTTGTCAACATTCACGGCACGTGGAACTTGGGATTTCATTTATGAGATAAATAAATGATGTTGGTTAGCGGAAGAGATTAGGATGGTAGTGGAAAGAGCATACAATTTGGAATTAGATCTTGGTTTATATCTCAGCATCACCATTTACTAGCTTCAGTCTGAACTTGGGCAAGATATTTCACATCTCCGAGGCTCAGGTCCCAGTTAATTGGGGTTATAATACAATGTCTACCTTGCTATGCTGAAGTAAAGATTAAATAGAAAAATATACAGAAAATGCTACTACAGTGACTGGCATGTGATAAGTTATAGTTCAATATATCTTGTTTTAAAAAGTTTTTTGTTATAAATGTCTAAATCTAAGAGCAGAAGTTATTAATTTTGTAAATACTATGGGTTACAAACCTCTCATATTTTGGTCATGGTAGATGAATATACAAAATAGCAATGCCAAATTCATACTTGAATGGCTTAAAATTTATCTATGGACAGTTTACAAAGACTAATTGTTTAATTCTTAAAATTAATGAGAACATTTCCATGGAAGAGTTAAGAATTAAGATAATATATCTTGCACTTAATCAACATTTTTAAAGTAGCATTGGTGCTTTGATATGATAGTAAAGGAGGTTGAGAGAGAAAACAGATTCACTCTTTTCCTTCCATGTTTATTACTTGTTATTATTTATTAATACTAACATATTACTTCTGGCTTAGACTCCTTTAATAGCCTCCAAAATTATCTCTCCATTTCACTTTCCCTTACACAAGTTTTCAAGATGAATACTTCTAAAAATATAGCTCAAATCATATTACAATTTGCTCAGGCATCTGCCTACTAAGGAAAGTATATATACTACTCTTGTTAGAGCCATGTCATAGGCTATTTTCCTCATTTTTACTATACAGTATGCACCTGTAAGTATTCAGAACTGCATCGAGATATGTGGGCACAATAGCTAATGTCCATGATTCAATTTATATTTTGAAAATATTTGTAAATTTATTTACTGGGGCTGGAGTGAAATATATTTTTCTTTTAAATTTAAGACATTTAAAAAACCCAGAAAAATATAGATAATAGTGTAACAAAAACTTTCATTCTTCTCATATAGGAATAACAATTTTTAAAATCATAACTTAGTTTTTTTAAGGGCTAAAACATTATTGTTTAAGCTTAAGATCTAGGTAACTAAACCAACACTCTCAGTCTCATTCACCTTTCTGCCCTTCACTCAAAACCTCCCCTAGGAAGAGTTTAATGTATTTCCTGCCCAGTTTTAAAAATACTTTTACTTATTTATATTTACAGACAAATATATTATATCTTATGCTGTAATTTATGTACATGATAGCATATTGTACCTATCATTTTGTAATTTTTTTACACAGTATTATATATTTCAAATCTGTTTAATATAGATTAGATGAAATTCATTTTTTTTTTTTTTTTGAGACAGAGTTTTGCTCTTGTTGCCCAGGCTGGAGTGCAATGGCGCAATCTCGGCTCACCGCAACCTCTGCCTCCAGGGTTCAAGCGATTCTCTTGCCTCAGCCTCCAGAGTAGCTGGGATTACAGGCACGTGCCACCATGCCTGGCTAATTTTGTACTTTTAATAGAGACAGGGTTTCTCCATGTTGGTCAGGCTGGTCTTGAACTTCTGACCTCAGGTGATCCTCCCAAAAGTGCTAGGATTACAGGTGTGAGTCACTGCGCCCGGCCAGAATTCATTTCTTTTAGCTGTTTTATAGAAGTCCATCACATGAATATACCACATTTTATTTGTCAATTTCCTTATTGCTGGATGCTTAGATTGTTCTAGTCTTCACTCTTAAAAATATGCTATAGTGAATGTCTTTCTTCACATATCCTGGAACACAAATAAATAGGGATATAGGTGTATGTAGTGCACATATTTTTAATTTTACCAAATACAACAAAATTATCTGCAAAAAAGTCCTCCCATTTTCACAAAAATTTGATTGATGTTATAATTGAGTGGAAATAGTATCTACTTATAATTTTTAAAGAAAACCTACATTTCTAATTATCTTCAAGATTGAGACTCATTTCTTTAGGTAATTGGCCTTTTAATTTCCCTTCTTTCTGAAATTGACTGCCCATTTTTTTGTTGAGTTGTTAATATTTTTCTTTTACTTTTTTTGGTTCCATATGAATTTTAGAATAGTTTTTTTCACTTCTGTGAAAGATGATGTTGGTAATTTGATAAGAGTAGCATTCAATCTGTAGGTTGCTTTGAGAAGTATGGCCATTTTAACAATATTGATTCTTCCAACCCATGAGCATGAAATTCTTTTCCATTTGTTTGTGTCATTTATGATTTCTTTCAGCAGTGTGCTGTAGTTCTATTTGTAGAGATCTTTCACTTTTATGCTTAGATGTATTCCTAGGTATTTTTTTGTGTGTGGCTATTGTAAATGGGATTGCATTATTGACTTGGCTGTCAGCTTTAATGTTATTGGTGTATAGAAATGTCACTGATTTTTGTATGTTGATTTTGCATCCTGAGACCTTGCTGAAGTTGTTTATCAGGTCTAGGAGTCCTTTGGCAGAATCTCTAGTGTTTTCTAGGTATACAATTCTATTGTTAGTGAAGAGAGATAATTTAACTTCCTCTTTTCCTGTTTGGATGCCTTTTATTTCTTTCTCTTGCCTGACTGCTCTAGCTAGGACTTTCAGCATTATGTTGAATAGGAGTGGTGAGAGTGGATAGAATGGATATCCTTGTCTTTTTCCAGTTCTTTTTTTTTTTTTTTTTTTTGAGATGGAGTTTTGCTCTTTGTTGCCCAGGCTGGAGTGCAGTGGCGTAATCTCAGCTCACTGCAACCTGCACGATTGCAGCTCACTGCAACCTCTGCTTCCCAGGTTCAAGCGATTCTCCTGTCTCAGCTTTCCGAGTAGTTGGGATTACAGGCACCTGTCACCACGTCCAGCTAATTTTTGTATTTTTAGTAGAGACGGGGTTTCACCATGTTGGCCCGGCTGGTCTCGAACTCCTGACCTCAAGTGATCCGTCCGCCTTGGGCTCCCAAAGTGTTGGGATTACAGGCGTGAGCCACCGCACCAGGCCGTCTTTTTCCTTAAGGGGAAAGGCTTCCAACTTTTGCCCATTCAATATGTTTTTGGCTGTGGCTTTGTTGTAGACAGCTCTTATTATTGAGGGTTTTTATCATGAAGGAATGTTGGATTTTATTGAATGCATTTTCTGCATCTATTAGGATGATCATATGGTTTTTGTTTTTAATTCTGTTTATGTGGTGAATCACATTTATTGATTTGCATAAATTAAGCCATCCTTGCATTCCAGGAATAAAGCCCACTTGATCACAGCGAATTAACTTTTTCATGTGCTGCTGTATTTGGTTTGCTAAAATTTTGTTGAGGATTTTTGCATCTATGCTAATCAGGGTTATTGACCTGTAGTTTTCTTTTTCTGTGTGTCTGTGCCAGATTTTGGTATCAGTTTCATAGGATAAGTTAAGGAGGAATCTCTCCTCCTCAATTTTTTTGAGTGGTTTTAGTAGGATTGGTACCAGCCCTTCTTTGTATATCTGGTAGAATTTGGCTGTGAATCCATCTGGTCCAGGACTTTTTTTTAATTTGGTAAGGTTTTTTTTTTTTTATTACTGATTCAATTTCACTACTCCTTATTGGTCTGTTTAGGATTTCTGTTTCTTCCTGGTTCAAACTTGGGAGGCTGTGTCTTTCCAGGAATTTATCCATTTCCTCTAGATTTTCAAGTTTATGTGCATCTGATGGATATTAAATTATATCTCAATTGTTGTTGCAATTGTCATTTCTCTGATTACTAGCACATTTCTTGGATTTTAATACTTACTTGCCATTAGGCTTCCCTTTAAAGGATTTGCCTATTTACATCCTCTATCCATTTTTCCATTGAGGTTTCTTGCTTTTTTCCTTGTTAATTTGCAGGTGTTCCTTATACCTGGTAAATATTAATTCCTTAGTAGGCCTTAAATATAGCAAATAGCTTCTCTAATCTGTCATTAATTTTGCTTGTGGTGTCCTTTGTAAGCAGAAATTCTTAATTTTGGGTAATTAAACCCATCGTTTTTGGGGGGCTTAGTATTTTGTGCTTTTAGGTCCTTCTTAAGAAGTCTTTCTAGCTCTAAGCTCACTCATATGTTTTCCTTCATTTTCTATTATTTTTAGAATTTTAAAATTTGCAATTTTAAAATTTTTAAAATTTTAAAATTTGCCTTTTAAGTTGAACATTTTATTCCAAATGGAATTCATGTGTGTATATCACATGACTTACTTTACTCTTCTCTATATGTTGAACTAGTTTTCCTACTGCTCTCTGGAAATTTGTTTATCTTTTCTCTGTTGATTTATAGTGCTTCCTTTATTAGACTTTTTTTCTTTCTAAATTTTTATTCTATTCCATTACGTTGTTGTTTCCATATAATTAAATGCTATATTTATTACTATAGCTTTGTAGATTGTATTAGTACTTGGGAAGGAAATTCCTCCATTTTACTAATCTTTTTCAAAATCAAATTAGGTTTATTTTGTATAATTTGGAAGATATGGTTGCTAAATGTCCTAGAATTTTTATTGAAATCTGAATTCGTTACCTATTGCTGCATAACTAATTACACCATGGTTTAGTGGTTTAAAACAACAACAAATATTTATTGTCTCTCAGCTTCTGTGAATCAGGGATTCAGAAGTACCGTATCTGGGTAGTTCTGAGTTGGGATCTCTCATGAGGTTGCAGTCAAGATGTTACCTGGGTCTATAGTCTTCTGATGGCTTGATGGGGGGTGGGTAGAATATTCTTCTCCAAGATGGTTCATTCACATGGATGGCAAGCTGATACTGGCAATTGGCAGCATTAGCTCCTTGCCATATAAACCTCTTGGTAGAGCTTCTTGAATATCCTCACAACATGGAAGCTGTTGTCCACTACAGCAAGTGATCTAGGAGACAGCAAAGTGGAGGCTACAATGTCATTTGTCATTTATGATCTAGCATTGGAAGTTACCCTCCAACATTCTTGAAATATCTTATTGATTGCACGAGTCAGTTCTCCTCAGTGTGGAGAGGGCTACATAAGGGAGCAAGTATCATTGAAGGTCATCTTGGAACTTGGCTGCCTCAGTCCATCTTCTGGCTGCCAATAATTAATGCCCCTCCCACATGCAAAATTTACTCATTCTCCTGACAAGGCTCCCCAAAGTCTCATTCCATAATGGCATTAACTTGAAGTCCAAAATCTCATCTAAATTAGGCCTGGGAGCAGATGAAGCTCCTTCGGTATAGTTCCTTAAGTACAGTTTCTTTTGATCTGAAGACCTATGCAGTTAAGAAAAGACACTACACAATGACATATGTACCAGGAGGCAAGAATCACTGGAGGCCATCTTGAAGGATGGGCACCACAAAATTTCATTTAACATTTCTTGCAAGACAAATGCCTCATTTTGTTTGAGAAAATCTTTATTTCTCTTTCACTTTTGAAGAACAATTTTGCTAGGTACAGAATTCTATGTTGGAGGGTGCTGGGCGTGGTGGCTGACGCCTGTAATCCCAGCACTTTTGGAGGCCAAGGCGGGAGGATCACCTGAGGTCAGGAGTTCAAGACCAGCCTGGTCAACATGGTGAAACCTCACCTCTACTAAAAATACAAAAATTACCCAGGTGTGGTGGTGGGTGCCTGTAATCCCAGCTACTTGGGAGGCTGAGGCAGGAGAATAGCTCGAACCTGGCAGGCAGAGGTTGCAGTGAGCCGAGACTGAGAGTGAGACTCCATCTCCAAAAAATAAAAAGAATTTATTTTTGGTTCTTTCAAAACTTTAAAGTGTACTCCACTTTCTTCTTGCATGCCTGATTGCTGAAGAGAAGTATGATGTAATTCTTAATCATTGTTTATTTATAGGTAAGGTATTTTTTATTTATGTTTTATTTCTCCAAGACTTTGAGTTCATCTTTGTTTTCTGAAGTTTGCATATGATATCCCTATGTGTGGATTTGTTGATACTTATTGTGGTTGGTGTTCTTTGAGTTTTGTTGACCTGTGTTTTATAATTGTCTCACAGTTTTTGAGTATTCTATTTCATCATTTCATCTTGTTTTTTTCTCTTTCTTAGTTTTGGAAGGTATTTTTTTCTCTCTCCCAGTTTTGGAAGTTTCTATTGACATATCTTCAAGCATACTGTTTCTTTTCTCTGCTTCTCAGCTGTGTCCTGTCTACTGATGAGCCTGTCAAAGACATTCTTCATGTCTGTTACAGTATTTTTTATTTTTAGCATTTCATTTTGATTCTTTCTTAGGATTTCCATGTTTCTGCTTGTATTATCCCTGCCTCTGTTCTTGCACATGTTCCCTTTTCCATTAAAGCTCTTATTTATCGTATTAATAGTTTTATTTTATTTTATTTTTTTTTTGTAGAGATAAAGTCTTGCTATGTTGCCCAGGGTAGTCTCAAATTACTGGTCTCAAGCAATCCTCCTGACTTGACCTCCTAAAGTACTGGGATTACAGGCATGAGCCACTGCACCTGGCCTAATTATACCTATTTTATTTATTTATTTTTCAGAGAAATCATGTTTATTACCCCCAATATTATCTTTTTAAACTTATTTATATATTTTTTCATTTTTAATTTTTGTGGCTACATAGTAGGTATATGTATTATGGGGCACATGGGATATTGTGACACAGGCTTCAATGTGTAATAATCACGTCAAGGTAAATGGGGTATTCATCACCTCAAGCATTTTTCCTTTGTGTTAAAAACAATCCAATTATACTGTTTTAGTTATTTTTAAATGTACAGTAAGGTATTGTTGACCATAGTCACCCTGTTGTGATACCAAATACCAGTTCTTATTCATTTTTTTAAATTATTATTATACTTTAAGTTTTAGGGTACATATGCACAGTGTGCCGGTTAGTTACATATGTATACATGTGCCATGCTGGTGTGCTGCACCCATTAACTTGTCATTTAACATTAGGTATATCTCCTAATGCTATCCCTCCCCCCTCCCCCCACCCCACAACAGTCCCCAGAGTGTGATGTTCCCCTTCCTGTGTCCATGTGTTCTCATTGTTCAATTCCCACCTATGAGTGAGAACATGCGGTGTTGGTTTTTTGTCCTTGCGATAGTTTACTGAGAATGATGATTTCCAATTTCATCCATGTCCCTACAAAGGACATGAACTCATCATTTTTTGTGGCTGCATAGTATTCCGTGGTGTATATGTGCCACATTTTCTTAATCCAGTCTATCATTGTTGGACATTTGGGTTGGTTCCTAGTCTTTGCTATTGTGAATAGTGCCGCAATAAACATACGTGTGCATGTGTCTTTATAGCAGCATGATTTATAGTCCTTTGGGTATATACCCAGTAATGGGATGGCTGGGTCAAATGGTATTTCTAGTTCTAGATCCCTGAGGAATCGCCACACTGACTTCCACAATGGTTGAACTAGTTTACAGTCCCACCAACAGTGTAAAAGTGTTCCTATTTCTCCACATCCTCTCCAGCACCTGTTGTTTCCTGACTTTTTAATGATTGCCATTCTAACTGGTGTGAGATGGTATCTCATTGTTGTTTTGATTTGCATTTCTCTGATGGCCAGTGATGATGAGCATTTTTTCATGTGTTTTTTGGCTGCATAAATGTCTTCTTTTGAGAAGTGTCTGTTCATATCCTTGCCCACTTTTTGATGGGGTTGGCTTTTTTTTTCTTGTAAATTTGTTTGAGTTCATTGTAGATTCTGGATATTAGCCCTTTGTCAGATGTGTAGATTGCAAAAATTTTCTCCCATGTTGTAGGTTGCCTGTTCACTCTGATGGTAGTTTCTTTTGCTGTGCCAGAAGCTCTTGAGTTTAATTAGATCCCATTTGTCAATTTTGGCTTTTGTTGCCATTGCTTTTGGTGTTTTAGACATGAAGTCCTTGCCCATGCCTATGTCCTGAATGGTAATGCCTAGGTTTTCTTCTAGGGTTTTTATAGTTTTAGGTCTAACATTTAAGTCTTTAATCCATCTTGAATTGATTTTTGTATAAGGTGTAAGGAAGGGATCCAGTTTCAGCTTTCTACATATGGCTAGCCAGTTTTCCCAGCACCATTTATTAAATAGGGAATCCTTTCCCCATTGCTTGTTTTTCTCAGGTTTGTCAAAGATCAGATAGTTGTAGATATGTGGCATTATTTCTGAGGACTCTGTTCTGTTCCATTGATCTATATCTCTGTTTTGGTACCAGTACCATGCTGTTTTGGTTACTGTAGCCTTGTAGTATAGTTTGAAGTGAGGTAGCGTGATGCCTCCAGCTTTGTTCTTTTGGCTTAGGATTGACTTGGCGATGCGGGCTCTTTTTTGGTTCCATATGAACTTTAAAGTAGTTTTTTCCAATTCTGTGAAGAAAGTCATTGGTAGCTTGATGGGGATGGCATTGAATCTGCAAATTACCTTGGGCAGTATGGCCATTTTCACAATATTGATTCTTCCTACCCATGAGCATGGAATGTTCTTCCATTTGTTTGTATCCTCTTTTATTTCATTGAGCAGTGGTTTGTAGTTCTCCTTGAAGAGGTCCTTCACGTCCCTTGTAAGTTGGATTCCTAGGTATTTTATTCTCTTTGAAGCAATTGTGAATGTAGTTCACTCATGATTTGGCTCTCTGTTTGTCTGTTATTGTTGTATAAGAATGCTTGTGATTTTTGCACATTGATTTTGTATCCTGAGACTTTGCTGAAGTTGCTTATCAGCTTAAGGAGATTTTGGGCTGAGACAATGGGGTTTTCTATATTTTTGTACACATTCACCATCCCCACTCCCCAACCCTGCAAAGTACCCTTCCCAGATACTGGTAAGCATCATTCTACTCTATATCTCTATGAGTTCAATTGTTTTAAAATTTTTTTAGCTCCCACAAATAAGTGAGAACATGCAAAATTTGTCTTTCTGTGCTATTTCACATAACATAATGACCTCCAGTTTCATCTAAGTTGTTGCAAATGACAGGATCTCCTTCTTGTTTTGGCTGAATAGTGCTCTATTGTGTATAGTTACCATATTTTCTCTATCCATTCATTTGTTAATGGACACTTAGATTGCTTCCAAATATTGGTTATTGTGAATACTGCTGCAGTAAAATTGGAAGTGCAGATATCTCTTCAATGTACTGATTCCTTTCTTTTGGGTTTATACCTAGCAGTGGGATTCTGGATCATATGGTAGTTCTATTTTTAGTTTTTTGAGGAATCTCCAAACTTTTTCCCATAGTGGTTGTACTAATTTACATTCCCACCAACAGTGTACGGAAGTTCTCTTTTCTCCACATCATTGTCAGTATTTGTTATTGTCTATGTTTTGGGTAAAAGCCACTTTAGCTGGGGTAAGATGCTATCTCATTGTAGTTTTGACTTGCATTTTTCTGATGATCAGTGATGTTGAGCACCTTTTCATATACCTGCTTGCCATTTGTATGTCTTCTTTTGAGAAATGTCTACTGAGATCTTTTGCACAGTTTTTAGGTTGGATTATTATATTTTTTCCTGTTGAGTTGTTTGGGCTCCTTATGCATTCTGGTTATTAATTTCTTGTTAGATGGATAATTTGCAAATATTTTTTCCTATTCAGTGGGTTGTCCTTCACTTTGTTGATTGTTTCCTTTGCTGTGCAGAAGCTTTTTAACTTGGTTTGATACCATTTGTCCATGTTTGCTTTGGTTGCCTGAGCTTGTGGGGTATTACTCAAGAAATCTTTGCTCAGTCTAATGTCCTGGAGAATTTGCACAATGTTTTCTTTCAGTAGTTTCATAGTTTGAGGTATTAGATATAAGTCTTTAATGCATTTTGATTTGGTTTTGTCTATGGTAAGAGTTAGGGGTCTAGTTTCATTGTATAGATATCCAGTTTTCCCAGCACCATTTATTGAAGACTGCCCTTTCCTAAATGTATGTTCTTGGTATTTTTGTCAAAAAATAGTTCACTGTAGATGTGTGGATTTATTTGTGGATTCACTGTTCCATTTTGTTGGTCTACATGTCTGTTGTTATGCCAGTACCATGTTATTTTGGGTACTGTAGCTCTGTAGTACATTTGAAGTCAGGTAATGTGATTCTTCCAATTTTGTACTTTTTGCTCAGGATTACCGTGAGTATTCTGGGTCTTTTGTGGTTGCATATAAATTTTAGGATTTTTTTTTCTATTTCTGTGAAGAATGTCGTTGGTATTTTGATAGTGATTGCACTGACTCTGTAGATTGCTTTTGGTAGTATGGACAGTTTAAGAATATTGATTCTTCCAATTCTTGAACATGGAATATCTTTCCATTTTTTTTTGTATTACCTTCAACTTCTTACATCAATGTTTTACAGTTTTCATTGTAGAAATATTTCACTTCTTTGGTTAAGTTTATTCCTAGGTATTTTATTTTATTTGTAGCTATTGTAAATGGAGTTACTTTCATGATTTATTTGTCAGATTGTTAGCTGTTGGCAGATAGAAATGCTACTAATTTTTGTATGTTGATTTTTGTATCCTGCAACTTCACTGAATTTGTTTGTCAGTTCTAGTAGTTTTCTTGGTGAAGTCTTTAGGTTTTTCCAAGTATAAGATCATATCATCTGCAAACAAGGATAATTTGACTTCTTCCTTTCCAATTTGCATGCTCTTTATATTTCTTTCTCTCATCTGATTGCTCTAGCTAGGACTTCTAGTACTATGTTGAATAATAGTGATGAAAATGGGCATCCTTATCTTGTTTCAGCTCTTGGAGGAAAGGCTTTCACTTTTTCATTGTTCAGTATGATACTAGCTGTAGTCTGTCGTATATGTCTTTTATTGTGTTGAGGTATGTCATTTATACCTAGTTTTTGAAGTTTTTTTTTTAACATGAAGGGATGTTGAATTTTATCAAGTGTTTTTTTCAGTATCAATTGAAATGATCATATGGTTTTTATCCTTCATTCTGTTGATATGATATATCCCACTGATTGATTTGCATATGTTGAATCATCTTTGCATCCCTGGGATGTATCCCACTTTGTCATGATTAATGATCTTATTAATGTGTTGTTGAATTTGGTTTGCTAGTGTTTTATTGAGGATAATATTTGCATCAATGTTCATCAGGGATATTGGCCTGTAGTTTTTTTTGGTGTGTCTTTGTCTGGTTTTGGTATCAGGGTAATACTGGCCTCATAGAATGAGTTTAGAAGTATTCCCTCCTCTTCTACTTTTTGGAGTAGTTTGAGTAGGATTGGTATTAGTTCTTTAAATGTTAGGTAGAATTCAGCAGTGAAGCTAACAAGCCCTGAGCTTTTCTATCCTGGGAGACTTTATTATGGCTTCAATCTCATTACTTGTTATTGGTCTATTCTGGTTTGGGATTTCTTCAGGATCAATCTTAGCAGGTTGTATATGTCTAAGAGTGTATCAATTTCTTCTGGGTTTTCCAATGTATTGTCATATATATTGGCTCAGAGTATTCACTAATTATCCTTTGAATTTATGTGGTATCAAGTGTAATAGTGTAATGTCTCCTTTTTTATCTGTGATTTTATTTATCTAGCTCTTCTTTCTTTTTTTCTTAGTCAGGCTAAAGATTTGTCACTTTATCTGTTCGTAAGAAAAACTTTGCTTTGATCTTTTGTATTTTTTATTTCAATTTCATTTATTTCTTCTCTGATATTATTTCTTTTCTTCTACTAATTTTGGGTTTAATTTACTCTTTTCTTTCTAATTCTTCAATCTACATCATTAGGTTGCTAATTTGCAGTTTTTCTGCTTTTCCGATGTAGGTGCTTATTGCTATAAACTTTCTTCTTAGTACTGCTTTTGCTATATCCCATAGGATTTTGTATGTTATATTTCCATTTTCCTTTGTTTCAACAAATTTTTAAATTTTCTTCTTAATGTCTTTATTGACCCAGTGGACATTCAGGAACATATTTTCTAATTTCCATGTATTTGTATAGTTTCCAAAGTCCCTTCTGTTATTGATTTCTAGTGTTTTTCCATTGTGGTCAGAAAAGATATTTGATATGATTTCATTTCTTTTGAATTTTTAAAGACTTGTTTTGTGGCCTAACATATGGTCTATTCTTAAGGATTATCCATGTGCTGAGATGAGTGTGTATTTTGCAGCTGTTGGATGAAATGTTTTGTAAATATCTGTTAGGTACATTTGGTCTATAGTGCAGATTTAATCCAGTGTTTTTTTGGTTGATTTTCTGTCTGGAAGATCTGTCCAATGCTGAAAGTGAGGTGTTGAAGTCTCCAGCTATTATTGTATTGGGGTCCATTTCTGTCTTTAGCTCTAATAATATTTGCTTTATATATCTGGGTGTTCCAGTGTCAGGTGCATATGTATTTACGATTGTTATATCCTCTTGCTGAATTGACCCCTTTGTCATTATATAATGACTTTGTCTTATTTCATAGTTTTTGTCTTGAAATTTATTTTATCTTATATAAGTATAGCTACTCCTGCTTTGTTTTGGTTTTCAGTTGCATTGAAAATATTTTCCCATCCCTTTATTTTCAGTCTATGTGTGTCTTTACAGGGGAACTGTGTTTCTTGTAGGCCACAAGTCATTGGGTTTTTTTCGTTGTTGTTTTGTTTTGTTTTCATTCAGTCACTCAGTCTTTTGATTGGAGATTTTAGTCCATTTACATTCAATGTTATTAGTGATAAGTAAGGGCTTACTCCTGTCATTTTGTTATTAATTTTCTGGGTGTCTTTTAGTCCTCTCTTCCTTCTTTCCTTTCTTCTTGTCTTTCTTTCAGTGAAGATCATTTTCTCAGGTGGTATGTTTTAATTTCTTGTTTTCCATTTTTTTGTGTGTATCTGTTGTATATGTTTTGATTTGAGATTACCATGAGACTTGCAAATAGTATCCTATAAACCCCATTATTTTAAACTGATGGCAACTTAACACTGATTGCATAAACAGACAAAAACCAAACAAACAAAGAGAAAACTCAAAAACTCTACACTTTAACTTTATTCTCCCACTTTTAACACTTTTGTGTTCTTTCTGTTTATACTGTATTATATTGTCTATTCTTGAAAAGTTGTTGTAGTTTTTATTTTTGGTAGTTTCATCTTTTAGTCATTCTACTCAACACATGAATAGTTTACACACCACAATTACAGTGTTATAATATTCTGTGTCTTTCTGTGTACTTACTATTACCAGTGTGTTTCGTACCTTCAGGTGATTTCTTATTGCTCATTACAGTTATTTTCTTTCAGATTGAAGAACTCCCCCTAACATTTCTTATAGAACAGGCCTGGTGTTGATGAAATCCCTCAGCTTTTGTTTGTCTGGGAAAGTATTTCTCTTTCATTGTTGAAGTATATTTTCACTAGATTTACTATTCTAGGATAAACGATTTTTCTTTCAGTACTTTAAATATGTCATGCCACTGTCTCCTGGTATGTAAAATTTCAGCTGAAAAATCGGTTGCCAGACATATTGGAGCTCTTTTGTATATTATTTGTTTCTTTTCTCTTACTGCTTTTAGGATCTTTTCTTTATCCTTGACCTTCGGGGGTTTGATTATTAAATGTGTTGCGATAGTCTTCTTTGTCTTGAAATTTATTTTATCTAATATAAGTATAGCTACTCCTGCTCTGTTTTGGTTTTCACTTGCATGGAATATCTGTTTTCATCCCTTTACTTTTAGTCTATGTGTGTCTTTATAGAAGTGTGTTTCTGATTCCTTTTCTGTGTTATCTTGAATTTTGTTGAACTTCCTCAAAACAGCTATTTTGAATTCTCTGTCTGAAAGGTCACAGATCTCTATCTCTCTGGGATTAATCCCTGGTGCTTCGTTTAGTTTGTCTGGTGAGGTCATGTTTTCCTGCATGGTCTTGATGTCTGTGGATGATCTTTGATGTATGGGCATTAAAGAGTTCGGTATTTATTATAGTCTTTGCAGTCTGGGAGCTTGTTTGTACCTGTCTTTCTTGGGAAGGCTTTCCAGGTATTCAAAACGACCTGGGTGTTGTGATGTAAGTCTTTGGTCACTGAAGCTGTATCTGCTTTAAGGGGCACCCCAAGCTCAGTAATGCTGAGGCTCTTGCAGGCTTGTAGAGGTACTGCCTTAGTGGTCTTGGATAAGATCTAGAAGAATTCTCTGGATTATCAGGCAGAGACTGTTGTTCTCTGTCCTTACTCTCCCCAAAACAAATGGAGTCTCTCTCTCTCTCTCTCTCTGTGCTGGCGGAGGGGTGATACGAGCAGCCCTGTGGCCACCATCACTGGGACTGTGCTGGGTTAGACTCAAAGCCAGCACAGCACTGAGTGTGGCTCAAGGCCCACAGTGACCACTGTCTGGCTATTGCCTACATTCACTCAAGGCCCAAGGGCTCTACAATCAGAAGGTGGCACATCCAGCCAGGTTTGTGTCCTTCCCTTCAGGGTGGTGAGTTCCCCCAGCCCCGCGCAGGTCTGGAGATGCCACCCAGGAGCCAGAGTCTGGAGTTGAGAACCTTAGGAATCTACCTGGTGCCCTATTTTACTGCAGCTGAGCTGGCACCGAAGCCATAAGGCAAGTCCCTCCCACTCTTTCCTTCCTTTTCCTTAAGCAGAAGGGCCACCCCTTCCCCAACCCCAGACACTGCAGCTTATAGCTCTGGGAGAGACTCCTTCCCTCTCTTTGAGGAGAGAAGAGGGGAGAGTAAAGAGGATTTTGTCTTACAACTTGGATACCAACTCAGTCATAGTAGAATAAGAAATGAGGCAGAGTCCTGAGGCCCCCATTCCAGGCCCTAGGTCATGGAAACATGTTCAGGTAACATGGGCCAGAAGGGAACCTGCTGTCTTGGACAGAAAGAACCCAGTCCTGGCAGAATTCATAACCTGCTGACTAAAGAGTCTTTGGGCCCTGAATATTCAGCAGTGGTGGCCAGGCAGTACTCTCTACAGGCCTTGGGTGAGACTCAAATCTGTACTGGCTTCACATATGTCCCGGCACATTCTCAGCTGTGGTAGCTATGGGGAAAAAAACTCCTTCTGCATGAGGAAAGGAGATGGAAGAGTAAAGGGGACTTTTTCTTGCAGATTGCATACTAGGTTGGCCACAGTGAGAGCAACAAGTGGGCTCTTGGGGGTTTCTGGTTACAGACTTTGGGTCCAGGATGACATTTCTAGACCTGTCCTGGGACAGAGGGGAGCCCGCTGCCCTGAAGGGAGAGACTCAGCGTTTTGAGCCCAGCATGGCACCAGTACTTGCCCAGGAATTGCAGTCTTTGTTGCCTAGACTGCCTTGCAAATTTGTTTAGAAGCCCAGAGCCCTTTAGCCAACGGTGGTGGGCCTTGTTGGTACTCAGGTCCCAACCATTGAGACAGAAGATTTACCCATGGCTAGGGCTGGTATAAATGCCTCCTCCATGGGCTCCGGCAGAGTTCTGCCCCATGTTGCTTTCCACTGTGACAGGGCAGCACTGAGTTCCAATGCAAAATCCTGTAATCACTGTGCTCTGCCTCCCTTAAGCACACAGATTCTCTCTCTGTGCCATGAAGCTGCTGCCAGGGAATTGGGGACGGGAGGTGCAGGCGATTCAAGAATGTCTTTCCTACCTTCTTCAGTGCTCCTTTCCTTAATATGATGTTAAAACCAGGTACTATTATAGCTCATCTGAGTTTTTTGTTCTTGTGAAGGGGCTTTTTTGTGTGGGTAGTTGTTCAATTTGGTCTGCCTGTGAGGGAGATGATTGCCGGAGGCTTCTATTTGGCTATCTTGCTCTGCCACCTCCCTAATCATAACTGTTTTAAATTCTTCATCTGTTAATTCCAAAATTTCTGACATATATGAATCTGGTCCTGATTTTTTTTTTTCCTTAAGATGCTCTTCAAGTAGAACAGACTGTTTGATGTCTTTAGCATGGCTTGTAATTTTTTGTTTAAAGCCTGATATAATATATTGGCTAAAAAAATTGTCGTAAATAGTCCATTAGTGTGAAGTTTTATGTTACTTGGCTAGAAGTTAGATGATGTTCACTGTTTGCTGTAGCTGCATCAGAGGAAAAAATTTTCTTTAATGTTTTGATTTAACTCCCTGGTTGTCTTTGGGTTTCCCTAGAGACTCTGTCTCAAATTGGGTCTGAGGCCTCTAGTTCTTTCATCTATAATCTCCTCTTCATACTCAGTAGCCTAAAAATGTGTTGGCAAGGTGTGAGGGAAGGAGAAGCATTGTGTAGTCATAGGATTAGGTCTCAGTCTTTTTTTTTTAATTATACTTTAAGTTCTAGGGTACATGTGCACAATGTGCAGGTTTGTTACATAGGTGTATACACATGTGCCATGTTGGTTTGCTGCACACATTAGCGCATCATTTACATTAGATATTTCTCCTAATGCTATCCCTTCCCCTGCCCCCCACCCCAAGACAGGCCCGTGTGCATGATGTTCCCCGCCCTGTGTCCAAGTATTCTCATTGTTCAGTTCCCACCTATGAGTGAGAACATGCGGTGTTTAGTTTTCTGTCCTTGCGATAGTTTGCTGAGAATGATGGTTTCCAGCTTCATCCATGTCCCTACAAAGGACATGAACTCATCCTTTTTAATGGCTGCATAGTATTCCATGGTGTATATGTGCCATATTTTCTTAATCCAGTCTATAATTGATGGATATTTGGGTTGGTTCGAAGTCTTTGCTATTGTGAATAGTGCCTCAATAAACATACGTGTGCATGTGTCTTATAGCATGATTTATAATCCTTTGGGTATATACCCAGTAATGGGATGGCTGGGTCAAATGGTATTTCTAGTTTTAGATCCTTGATGAATGGCCACACTGTCTTCCACAATGGTTGAACTAGTTTACACTCCCACCAACTGTGTAAAAGCATTCCTATTTCTCCACATCCTCTCCAGCATCTGTTGTTTCCTGACTTTATAATGATCGCCATTCTAACTGGTGTGAGATGGTATCTCATTGTGGTTTTGATTTGCATTTCTCTGATGACCAGTGATGAAGAGCATTTTTTCATGTGTCAGTTGGCTGCATAAATGTCTTCTTTTGAGAAGTGTCTGTTCATATCCTTTGCCCACTTTTTGATGGGGTTGTTTTTTACTTGTAAATTTGTTTAAGTTCTTTGTAGATTCTGGATATTAGCCCTTTGTCAGATGGGTAAATTGCAAAAATTTTCTCACATTCTGTAGGTTGCCTGTTCACTCTGATGGTAGTTTCTTTTGCTGTGCAGAAACTCTTGAGTTTAATTAGATCCCATTTGTCAATTTTGGCTTTTGTTGCCATTGCTTTTGGTGTTTTAGTCACGAAGTTCTTGTCCATGCGTATATCCTCAGTGGTATTGCCTAGGTTTTCTTCTAGGGTTTTTTATGGTTTTAGGTCTAACATTTAAGTCTTTAATCCATCTTGAATTAATTTTTGTATAAGGTGTAAGGAAGGGATCCAGTTTCAGCTTTCTACATATGGCTAGCCAATTTCCCAGCACCATTTATTAAATAGGGAATCCTTCCCCCATTGCTTTCTTTTGTCGGGTTTGTCAAAGATCAGATGGTTGTAGATGTGTGGTATTATTTCTCAGGCCTCTGTTCTGTTCCATTGGTCGATATCTCTGTTTTGGTATCAGTACCATGCTGTTTTGGTTACTGTAGCCTTGTAGTATACTTTGAAGTCAGGTAGTGTGATGCCTCCAGCTTTGTTCTTTTGGCTTAGGATTGTCTTGGCAGTGCAGGCTCTTTTTTGGTTCCATATGAATTTTAAAGTAGTTTTTTCCAATTCTGTGAAGAAAGTCATTGGTAGCTTGATGAGGATGGCATTTAATCTGTAAATTACCTTGGGCAGTATGGCCATTTTCACAATATTGATTCTTCCCATCCATGAGCATGGAATGTTCTTCCACTTTTTTGTGTCCTCTTTTATTTTGTTGAACAGTGGTTTGTAGTTCTCCTTGGAGAGATCCTTCACATCCCTTGTAAGATGGATTCCTAGGTATTTTATTCTCTTTGTAGCAATTGTGAATGGGAGTTCACTCATGATTTGGCTCTCTGTTTATCTGTTAATGGTGTATATGATTGCTTGTGATTTTTGCACATTGATTTTGTATCCTGAGACTTTGCTGAAGTTACTTATCAGCCTAAGGCGATTTGGGGCTGAGATGATGGGGTTTTGTAAAAATACAATCATGTCATCTGCAAACAGGGACAATTTGACTTCCTCTTTTCCTAAGTGCATACACTTTATTTCTTTCTCTTGCCTGATTGCCCTGGCCAGAACTTCCAACACTATGTTGAATAGAAGTGGTGAGAGAGGGCATCCCTGTCTTGTGGTGGTTTTCAAAGGGAATGCTTCCAGTTTTTGCTCATTCAGTATGATATTGGCTGTGGGTTTGTCATAAATAGCTCTTATTATTTTGAGATACGTTCCCTCAATACCTAGTTTATTGAGAGTTTTTAGCATGAAGGGCTGTTGAATTTTGTTGAAGGCCTTTTCTGCATCTATTGAGATAATCATGAGGTTTTTGTCATTGGTTCTGTTTATATGCTGGATTACATTTATTGATTTGCATATGTTGAACCAGTCTTGCATCCCAGGGATGAAGCCCACTTGATCGTGATGGATAAGCTTCTTGATGTGCTGCTGGATTCGGTTTGCCAGTATTTTATTGAGGATTTTTGCATCGATGTTCATCAGGGATATTGGTCTAAAATTCTCTTTTCTTGTTGAGTCTTTGCCAGGCTTTAGTATCAGGGTGATGCTGGCCTCATAAAATGAGTTAGGGAGGATTCCCTCTTTTTCTATTGATTGGAATAGTTTCAGGAGGAATGGTAGCAGCTTCTCTTTGTACCTCTGTTAGAATTCGAGTGTGAATTCATCTGCTCCTGGACTTTTTTTGGTTAGTAGGCTATTAATTATTGCCTCAATTTCAGAGCCTGTTATTTGTCTATTCGGGGATTCAACTTCTTCTTGGTTTAGTCTTGGGAGGGTGTATGTATCCAGGAGTTTATCCATTTCTTCTAGATTTTCTAGTTTATTTTCAAAGAGATGTTTATAGTATTCTCTGATGGTAGTTTGTATTTCTGTGGGATTGGTGGTGATATCCCTTTTATCTTTTTTTTATTGCATCTCTTTGATTCTTTGCTCTTTTCTTCTTTATTAGTCTTGCTAGCGGTCTACCAATTTTGTTGATCTTTTCAAAAAACCAGCTCCTGGATTCATCGATTTTTTGAAGGTTTTTTTGTGTCTCTATCTCCTTCAGTTCTGCTCTGATCTTAGTTATTTCTTGCTTTCTGCTAGCTTTTGAATGTGTTTGCTCTTGCTTCTCTAGTTCTTTTAATTGTGATGTTAGGGTGTCGATTTTAGATCTTTCCTGCTTTCCTTTGTGGGCATTTAGTGTTGTAAATTTCCCTCTACACATTGCTTTAAATGTGTCCTGGAGATTCTGGTATGTTGTGTCTTTGTTCTCATTGGTTTCAAAGAACATCTTTATTTCTGCCTTCATTGCATTATTTACCCAGTAGTCATCCAGGAACAGGTTGTTCAGTTTCCATGTAGTTGTGTGGTTTTGAGTGAGTTTCTTAATCCTGAGTTCTAATTTGATTGCACTGTGGTCTGAGAGACAGTTTATTGTGTTTCCTGTTCTTTTACCTTTGCTGAGGAGTGTTTTACTTCTAACTATGTGGTCAATTTTGGAATAAGTGTGATATGGTGCTGAGAAGAATGTATATTCTGTTGATTTGGGGTGGAGAGTTCTGTAGATGTTTATTAGGTCTGCTTGGTGCAGAGCTGAGTTCAAGTCCTGTATATTCTTGTTTACATTCTGTCCCGTTGATCTGTCTAATATTGACAGTGGGGTGTTAAAGTCTCCCATTATTATTGTGTGGAAGTCTAAGTCTCTTTGTAGGTCTCTAAGGACTTGCTTTATGAATCTGGGTGCTCCTGTATTGGGTGCATGTATATTTAGGATAGTTAGCTCTTCTTGTTGAATTGATCCCTTTACCATTACGTAATGGCCCTCTTTGTCTCTTTTGATCTTTGTTGGTTTAAAGTCTTTTTATCAGTGACTAGGATTGCAACCCCTGCCTTTTTTTGCTTTCCATTTGCTTGGTAGATCTTCCTCCATCCCTTTCTTTTGAGCCTATGTCTGTCTCCGCACGTGAGATGGGTGTCCTGAATACAGCACACTGATGGATCTTGACTCTTTATCCAATTTTCCAGTCTGTGTCTTTTATTTGGAGCATTTCGCCCATTTACATTTAAGGTTAATATTGTTATAAGTGAATTTGATCCTGTCATTATGATGTTAGCTGGTTATTTTGCCTGTTAGTTGAGGCAGTTTCTTCCTAGCATCGATGATCTTTAGAATTTGGCATGTTTTTGCAGTGGCTGGTACTCATTCCTTTCCATATTTAGTGCTTCCTTCAGGAGCTCTTGTAAGGCAGGCCTGGTGGTGACAAAAATCTCTCAGCATTTGCTTGTCTGTAAAGTATTTTATTTCTCCTTCACTTATGAAGCTTTGTTTGACTGGATATGAAATTCTGGGTTGAAAATTCTTTTCTTTAAGAATGTTGAATATTGGCCCCCACTCTCTTCTGGCTTGTAGAGCTTCTGCTGAGAGATCAGCTGTTAGTCTGATGGGCTTCCCTTTGTGGGTAACCCGACCTTTCTCTCTGGTTGCCCTTAACGTTTTTTCCTTCATTTCAACCTTGGTGAATCTGACAATTATGTGCCTTGGTGTGCTCTTCTCGAGGAGTATCTTTGTGGTGTTCTCTGTATTTCCTGAATTTGAATGTTGGCCCGCCTTGCGAAGTTGGGGAAGTTCTCCTGGATAGTATCCTGCAGAGTGTTTTCCAACTTGGTTCCATTCTCCCCATCACTTTCAGGTACACCAATCAAACATAGATTTGATCTTTTCACATAGTCCTATATTTCTTGGAGGATTTGTTCATTTATTTTTACTGTTTTTTCTCTAAACTTCTTTTTTCACTTTATTTCATTAATTTGATCTTCAATCACTGATACCCTTCCTTCCACTTGATTAAATCGGCTATTGAAGCTTGTTCATGCATCATGTAGTTCTCATCCCATGGTTTTCAGCTCCCTCAGGTCACTTAAGGTCTTCTCTACACTGTTTATTCTAGTTAGCCATTTGTTTAATCTTTTTTCAAGGTTTTTAGTTTCCTTGCGATGGGTTGAAACCTCCTCCTTTAGCTTGGAGAAGTTTGTTTTTACTGACCTTCTGAAGCCTGCTTCTGTCAGCTCGTCAGAGTCATTCTCCGTCCAGCTTTGTTCCATTGTTGGCAAGGAGCTGCGATCCTTTAGAGGAGAAGAGGGGCTCTGATTTTTCAAATTTTCAGCTTTTCTGCTCTGGTTTCTCCCCATATTTTTGGTTTTATCTACTTTTAGTCTTTGATGCTGGTGACCACAGATGGGGTTTTGGTGTGGATGTCCTTTTTGTTGATGTTGATGCTATTCCTTTCTGTTTGTTAGTTTTCCTTCTAAGAGTCTGGTCCCTCAGCTGCAGTTCTGTTGGAGTTTGCTAGAGGTCCACTCCAGACGCTGTTTGCCTGGGTATCACCAGCAGAGGCTGCAGAACAGCAAATATTGCAGAACAGCAAATATTGCTGCCTGATCCTTCCTCTGGAAGCTTTGTCTCAGGGGGGCACCCAGCTGTATGAGGTGTCACTTGGCCCCTACTGGGAGGTGTCTCACAGTTAGGCTACATGGGGGTCAGGGATCCACTTGAGGAGGCAGTCTGTCTGTTCTCAGAGCTCAAACATCATGCTGGGAGAACCGCTGCTCTCTTCAGAGCTGTCAGACAGGAATGTTTAAATCTGCAGAAGTTTCTGCTGCCTTTTGTCCAGCTATGGCCTGCCCCTGAGATATGTGGTTAACACAGGCAGCAGGCCTTGCAGAGCTGCGGTGGGCTTTGACCAGTTTGAGCTTCCCCAACCCCTTTGTTTACCTAGTCAAGCCTCAGCAATGGTGGACGCCCCACCCCCTGCCAGGCTGCTGTCTCACAGGTCAATCTCAGACTGCTGCGCTAGCAGTCAGCAAGGCTCCATGGGCATGGGACCCACCAAGGTATGTGCGGGATATAATCTCCTGGTGTGTCGTTTGTTAAGACCATTGGAAAAGTGCAGTATTTAGGCGGGGGTGTCCCGATTTTCCAGGTACAGTCTGTCACGGCTTCCCTTGGCTAGGAAAGGGAAATCCCCTGACCCCTTGTGCTTCCTGGATGAGGCAATGCCCCACCCTGCTTTGGCTCACCCTCCGTGGTGGGCTGCACCCACTGTCCAACCAGTCCCAATGAGATGAACCAGGTACCTCAGTTGGAAATGCAGAAATCACCACCTTCTGTATTGGTCATGCTGGGAGCTGCAGACCGGAGCTGTTCCTATTCGGCCATCTTGGAACAGAATAGGTCTCAGTCTTTTACTGTGCTTGTCTCCTTGGGCTGTGGCCTTCACAAATGCTTTTCTGCTTTTTTTTATTTTTTTAACTTTTATTTTAGGTTCAGGGATACATGTGCATGTTTGTTATATAGGTAAATTGTGTGCCACAGGGGCTTGGTGTACAGATTATTCCATCGTCCAGGTAACAAACCTAGTACCATAGTACCTGTTAGGTAGTTTTCCGATCCTCACTGTTCTCCATCCCTCAAACCTTAAGTAGGCCCCAGTGTCTGTTGTTCCCTTCCTAGTGTCCGGTTTTTTCCCCCTCTTTGATCAGATAGGAATGTTAGAGGGCTCCGGAGTTGAGTATCTTCCTCTGCCACAAGGAAGGCTAGGGGAGATTGGAGTTGGGTATTTCTCTTCCCCTAAGTTGGTTAGGCTCTTGTAAAACCTAAGTTAGTCAGGCTCTGGTAAAACAGTTTCCCTTGAGGACAGGATTTTGCTAAGAACAGGACACTTTTGGTATATTTCAAAATGGTTACTTTTACGTCTCTGATGTTGAGAGTCTGAGGGGATTTTTCTTTAATCCTCACTCTGAAAACTTCATGGGGTTCTTGGAAGAAAAACTCAGGGAAGTGTGAGGTCTCTCTAAGGCCTCTGAGAGTTTTTACCTCTCAGCCTTATTCACACTCAGACTCTGGCATGTCTTCGTTTATGGTTTGTGTTCCTACTGGTATTAGCTTCACTGATAGGTTTCTGCTCCTGGTAAGCTGTGATTCTGTATTTTTCTGCCTCTCCAATATTTTTGTAGCAGGTTGCAGTGTGACTTCAACTTTCTGATGAAACTACGAAGAATTCTTTATTTTTCAGTTCAGCTTTTTTTTTCTTGTTGTGAGGTTGGGAGTGACAACTTCAAAGCTCTGTATATATCAGACTAGTGCTATTGATTTTTAGTAAATTGATCTTGTATCTGGGAATTTTTCATAATTCTCTCATTTTAATTATTTGTTGATTTTATTGGATTTCCATCTCACCTGTACAAAATTACAATTTCATATCTTTCTTTCAAATTATTGTATCTTCTATTCTTTTTTTATTGCATAGGAATCTTCCCTCATTAACTTCTAAAGCTCTATAAATTATTCAGCATAGTGACGATGTATTAAGAATCAGTTAACTATCTCTTGACTCTTTGAGGCTTTCATAATCAATAATTTTTTTATTATTTGTTGACTCTTAAGTGATTTATTTTCCTAGAACTTTAGAATTCTCACCCTCTGATGTATAATTTTTCATCTCTACTTGAAGATTTAGCGCCCTTTTTGTTTATTTTTAAAAGGTGAGGGTTTTGACTTTAAGATTAAAATATCAGGTTAATAGTTTTCATAGGTTTCATTTTGACTGAAGAATGATGGTTGAATTACACTTTTCTGCATGTATTGAGATAATCATATAACTAAACAAAAACTGTTAATGTAGTAAATTACTTTAATTTTCTAATATTAAATCACATTTGGGTTCCTGAGATAGATTCAACTTGGTCATGATATATTATTATTTTTCATATATTTTTCTGGATTTGGTTTGCTAATGATTTATAATTTTTTTCTTGACTCTTCCAGATATATACAGCATCTTCCTTTCAGATATTTAAAGAGATTTAAATAATCTTCTTGTCTGTAAACAAAGGATTTTCTACCAATATGTCCTTCTCTGTCTTTCTCTCTAAGAAAAATCACTCCATTGCTATATTAATAGCTCAATTTACCTTTTATTACTTTATAAATGCTATTAATAGTTAACTTTCTGAAACTTTATGTGTTGGTTCTGAAAAATGTTATTAAGGGATTTAGTTTTCATTATATGAAGTCCTCATAATACCAAGTGCACATGATAGTTTGTGGTATTTTTTTAATGTAATGAGGTCAAATTTGGATTTTTTTTTGAAGTTATGAAAGTATTCACTAAGTTATTTAAAAAATATTTATTGAATGTCTTCTATGTGTCAATTATTATTCTAAATGCTGAGGATACAGCAATAGGAAAAAGAAAAATCCCTGTCTCAATCAAGCTTCTTGGTAATAGTCTTAGGACCTAATGATGGCATCAGCATAGAAATAACTTTATTGTGATGTTCCACAATTCATACAGAAAATGATATTTGCTAGTCATTTCAGGCCTAGGGCTAAAATCACTTTTAATCAATGACAAAAAACAAATATACCACTTATAATCAATGATAAAAAAACAAATTTGACTTCCTTACTACTACTACTAGTCCTTTTTGATTACAGCTTATATAAACATGAAATATTCATTTGTAATAAAAAATGCGATACAAATAAATCTATAAAACTATTTGCTACTATGTATATATAAATATTTTTTAAATGGCTTGGATACATTTCGATGTTAGTACACCAAATGATTTTGTAGCACACTTTAAAAATGTTTCTTAAAATGCTTACAAGTACAAATATATATCTTTTCATATTAAAAATTAATGAGTGGATTATTCAAAGACAGGAAATGATATACTCATTTTTATTAACATTTAACAACTCAAATAGTATTAATTAATCAAGTAATTAGGAAACTTACAACTTTTGTACTTCACTTTTATATTATAATGAGCTTTATAATAGACAATAAGTATAGTAAATTAAATTTTAAATAAATGTTTACCAAGTATGTATAACATTGAATTTGAGTTCTAATATAATTTCTAGTTTAAAATATAGATAAAATTACAGCTAATCCAAAAATTGCCAAACTGATTGCAGAAATATTGGTACCCAGATCAGGAATGCTGGGTTTCTGTGGAGGAATAAAGTTAGTTGCTTGTGCAATGTTTGAAACCTCTGAGGTGACATTGGCTTCATGGATGGCTTGAATTGCAATATAGAATGTCGTACCATTCTCTATTTTAGAAGGTTCTGGTTTAAATTCAAAACTTTCTACTGAACCAGGCTCCTTAGGTATCAGACCAGAAGTATGTATTAAAGCAGCTTTATCAAAATCTTCTTGGAGGTCTAGGAAATGTTTACTTATTCTTATAATGTAGCTGTCAGCTGGAAAACAGATAGATACTTCAGATATATTAAAATCACTAGGATGCCTTGCTACCACCACACTGCTTTACATTTAGAAACCTATCAGAAATGCACACTAGGTTTTAGTTATGGAAATCCCATTAGTTTTTGTCTGGTTATTCCATCTTTATTGTAAGGACAAATGTGTGAACAGTTTTTCTTAAAATGTAGAGTTCTCTAATCCCAGGAAATTTTAATTCAAAATCATATGGTACTAAAAAGTCAGACTCTATTTTCCTTTTTAGGGAGAGAAATATAAGGAGCTGGATCTACTTTTTAATTTAGAACAAGGAACATAATAGTATTCTAGTATAGCGAAGATATTCAGTACCCTATATCTGTGTCATTTCTTATTAAGTTAAAATAGGAAGTAATAGGACAGGGGAGAAAGAGTGATGATAAATGGAGTGGGAAACAGGGATAAGGATAACCAGCAAAAGGAGGCAGAGAGACTGGAATGTGTACTAATTAAACACGTGCTAAGCAGAAAGACAAACATCGCAAGTTCTCACTTATTTGTGGGATCTAAAAATCAAAAACAATTAAACTCATGGACATACAGAGTAGAAGAATGGTTCCTAGAGGCTGGGAAGGGTAGTGGGGGACTGGGCAGGAGAAGGTGGGGATGGTTAATGGGCACAAAAAAACAGTTAGAAAGAATGAATAAGACCTACTATTTGACAGCACAACAGAGTGACTATAGTCAATAGTCAAAAATAACTTAATTATACATTTAAAAATAACTAAAGGAGTGTAGTTGGGTTGTTTGTAACATAAAGGATAAATGCTTGAGGGGATGGATACCCCATTCTCCATGATGTGATTATTTCACATTGCATGCCTGGATCAAAATCTCATGTACCCTATAAATATATACACCTACTATGTACCCACAAAAATTAAAAATTTAAAAATATGAAAATAAAAAATAAAAGTAAATATGTGTTAAGGACCTAGACAAACCTTGAGTAGCACCCTAATTTTACTACTTGCTAGCTGTGTCATAAAAAGAAATTTATTTAAGATATCTTTTCTTTTTTTTTTCTTTTCTTTTCTTTTTTGAGACAGAGTCTTGCTCTGTCGCCAGGCTGGAGTGCAGTGGTGCCATCTCAGCTCACTGCAACCTCTGACTCCCTGGTTCAAGTGATTCTCCTGCCTCAGCCTCTCGAGTAGCTGGGATTACAGGCATGCGCCACCATGCCCAGTTAATTTTTGTTTTGTTTTTTTGTTTTGTTTTGTTTTGTTTTTTCCAGTAGAGAAGGGGGTTTCACCATTTTGGCCAGGATGGTCTCGATCTCCTGACCTTGTGACCCACCCACCTCGGCCTCCCAAAGTGCCGGGATTACAGGCATGAGCCACCGCACCCCGACTTAAGCTTTCTTATCTCTAGTTTTTTATCTGTTAAAATAGGGATTCAGTTATTCAAATCATTCAACAAATATTTATTGAGTGCCTACTATTCTAGTGGTAAGAATCATAGATGATAATGCATGAAACATGTTCACTACAATTTAATAAATGGTAAATTAATAAATGTTTGAAATATTGGCTGTTATTTTATCAAGAAAGGAAAAGAAGATGCCAACATAAATGTTTCTTTCTACACTGCTTTTTGATATCTACCATTCATGTAAAAACATATTCTCACATTCTGAAATGTGATGAAAAATAAAACACCAGATTTTTTTTGGAGTAAGGACTTTATTTTTAACTTTTCCATGAAATATTGAAGGTATTTCAAGTGTGTGGTGAATAACTTTTAGTGTATTTTTAAAAAGAATTCAGATCCTCTGCTTAACATTTAGTTTCCTTTTAAATAGGCCTTATCAATCCATTCTATTACTCTTCACAAAAACCTTGTGTTCCACTTATGTAGGTCTCTCTGTCTCTCTTCTCTCCACCTATCTATTCCTTATTTTAATTAGAATATTCCATTGTGAAATTTTGCTTTCTTGACCTTGATCATATAATTTTGTTCTTTCTGTCTCCAAAATGTACCTCCTTCTCCCTATGTAAGCAAATTGTACTCATTCATTAAGGTCCAACCAAGCCCAACTGCATGAAGTTCCGTCCAAGTATTTCATTCACCCTGATGACTCTCTTTCATGAACTTCTGTTTCATGGAATGGAGTTTTTCAGATAGTTTAGTAGAGGTTCAACTTTTCATTCTGATTAGATCTTATTATTTTTGAGGGTAAAGACTATGTTTTTTACTCTTTGTATCACTCAGGTTACCTGGTCCTGTGTTGACATGTATTTGATCTCCTTAATTTCTTGGCCAACAATACAGTTGTTAAGTTGACACCCAAAATGATAAAATTAGAAAATCATAAAAAACTTGAATTATATCTACTTGTTTTAGTAATTTTAGGTAATCTAATCTAATTTGTATATTTGACAGGTGTGGAAATTGTGTCCCAGGTAATTTAAGTGCTTCATTTGAGATTATATAGACGTTCATTTATTCTTTAAGATACTGCTACTATCTTACCTTTGGAATATCTATAGGTAACATTTAACAGGTACCGCTACCTCTTCCTATTTTTCCTAAGGAAAGACAAAGATTAGATGCCACCTATTTTAGGCATTTGTGGTTATACATTACTCCTACTTTTAGTTCTTATAATCAGCATGAGGGATATTTATTATGAACCCAATCTTGAACTGAAAGCTTGGTTTTTACTGAATTCACTATAGAACTAAATATTTGGTTAAGAAATTTCATTTGTGGCTTTTTCAGTGGCAATGGTATTTTTCACTTTTTTTGATTCTGCCGTATGTTTAAGGGTCATAGCATGAGAAAATAAGGTATGCGAAAAGCTGTCATGATAAGATTTTCAACATTGAAATACAAAAGCTCTGTTTGTGCATATTCTATGTTTCCGCTGACTTTAGAATGATATTCTCCTTGTATAATAATGATAATAAGAAATGCAGCTTTTAAAATGCTATATAGTGAGTGAAAGATTAAGAAGCATCTTTTCTTTTGAGAGTGTACAGTGGGGTTTATTGTAACCCAGGAGAAAGAGTACTGGAACACTGGTGTTTTAGCACTGGCAATCTCTGAGCTATTATGTATATCTATATTGCATATTGCTTTCATTTTCCCAATCTTAAAGGGAAAATAGCAAGACTGGCGTTATCCCATAAAAACCTACTAACCTATGTAATACTGGAATATGGTAGGCATTCAATAAATACTGATTGAATTCAGTTAAATTTCAAGCAATCACAGGAGTAATTTAAACTTTTTGGAATGAGGGTCATTTATCATTAGGAACTTTAAATAAATGAGATCTTTTGACCTTGAACTTTATTCAAACTCCATGAACAAATCTTTCAAACTAGTGAATTTCTGTGCACATGTACATCTCTCTCTGTGGACACCTTCACTTATCTTGGGTAACTACTCTCATTCTTCAATACTCAGTGATAGTCTTCTCTGGGAAGGCTTTACAATATACTCTGATTTTAACCTCTAACTAGGGGTTTGTGGCCCATCTATGGGTTGCCACATAATCCTCTGTTTATAAAAGCTTATGTCTTATTATACTTTATGTAATTATCTGTTTACTTGTGTGTCTTCTGTACTTAATTGACTGTTGAGAGTATGGATCATTTCTTAGGATTCTAATAGTGTGAAAGCTCAACAGAAGGTTGATAAATGAATGAAACTGCAAGTACAGAAATACTTAAAATTTGGGGAGAAGATAATGCAACAGAAAGCTGTTAACTGTCCTCTCAAAGTAATTTCTAAGCTGCTTCAATTTCTGACAGATAGTTTGGCATAACAGAATCTGACATGACTGGGTTAGAATTGTAAGTTACTAAATATAGAAATAACTTGGTCCAATCAACTCTTATAGCTTTAGTTTTCACATCTGAAAATAATTTTAAAATGGCCTATAGTAGACACTTCATAAATGTTATTTATAAATGGGCCATTAGAAAATTCTTAGCAAATGAAAGCCAATGGGATTTCTTTTAGTATATTTTAAAACGTAATGTCAAACTTACCTCTTCCTTTATCGAGGACCTTGCCAGGGGCAGTCCATGAAAGTTGAATATGATCTCCTTGAAACTTAGCCTCGAGGTCTACAATTTTACCAGGTGGGAACACCTGAGAATGATTACCATTAGGAGGCACTCCTGATACAGTAAACGACCCTCCAGAGGTGAGTCTGCTGAAGTCGTCTGTTTGAGCTCCTGCCACATCATCTGTGACTTCAGGTTTGGATGGGTTCAGTATAATTTTCCTACCAAGAAAAAATTTTGTAATATTTCATATTGCCATGTCTACTCTTTTTTTTTTTATTTTTTTTGTTTTGTTTTGTTTTTTGAGATGGAGTCTCGCTCTGTCGCCCAGGCTGGCTGAAGTGCAGTGGCGTGATCTCGGCTCACTGCAACCTCCGCCTCCTGGGTTTAAGCGATTTTCCTGCCTCAGCCTCCCGAGTCGCTGGGACTACAGTCGCCCGCCACCACGCCCAGCTAATTTTTGTATTTTTAGTAGAGACGGGGTTTAGCCATGTAGGCCAGGCTGGTCTGGAACTCTTGACCTCAGGTGATCCACCCTCATCGGCCTCCCAAAGCGCTGGGATTACAGGTGTGAGCCACTGCGCCCGGCAGCCGTGCCTATTCATCTTGCAAGCTGATCTTGCAGCTGTAGAGGCTTAATATTGATTGGCAGACATTGAAAAAGTAACAGTTTTTACTGAGAAAACACTTGTTTATTCATATTTTAAAATTGATGAGGAAACATTATGCTATGTTAAAACTATCTTTTAACTTCTCTGTCTCTACTACTTGACTGCAAATTCTTTGAGGAACAGGATTATGTTTTGTCTTTGTAGCTCTAGCACCTAAGCACAGTGCTTGCAACATAGGTGCTCAGTAATTTTTTTTTCAATGTAAATGAAATGAACTCTGGGAGATGTGAACAAAATATGTGGAAACATAGGTCTATGCTAGGTCTACTAATATCAACATGGTTTTGAAACATACAGATGATTACAAGGTTATATACTTGGGCTTTCTGTAGTACATTATATCTTCAATGTTTGCCGTATGGAATTTATCTAAACAAGTGACACATTTCTATTTTAGTGCTACTTACCATTTTCAGCATAGCCCGGTACATACAGAGCTTTATTCTGTTGTTGACTTAGCCTAGCTGTGTTTTTTCTTGCCTGGGTAAGCACTTTTAAACTGTATCTACCATTTCCATGGTAATCTGTAAAATACCTTGAGTAGATGCCATCATTCTTGACAGAATCAGCACCTTGATAATGAAATGTAAAAATTAGTCATACAATAAAGTAAAAATGACAGTCATATCTGTTTATGAACACTGATAATGTTAGTAATTTGGGAGACAGTATGTAGCACAGCGTTTTAAGTACATGAATTCTGGAATCAGACTATTTTGGTTGAAAGCTTGGGCCACTTGCTAACTCTGTGTTTTTGGAAAAGTCTAATTCATGGAAGGGATTAAATTAATATTAGCAGTTACTATTATTTCATAAAAATACTTATCAAAATAAGAAAAAGCAACTGAAGAAAGCATATATGAAACACTGACATTAATGAAAATAGAGAAAAATTGTGCTCTTAAGTTCCACGGAAAAAGCAAAATTGTTCATAAAATTTAAAAATGGCATAAGTGCTATGTCTATGAGTTGTCAAGATAACTGAGAAAAAAGTTTTTAAAACATTAGGATTAAATTTCATTTACTTAAAAATATGATTCATTAGCAAATACAGGAAATATTGACTTCTAGGTCATAGAACTGTAGGAGTATTTTAAGTTTAGTGGAAGTTGATGCAGATTCTTATTACCTGCGCCATTGTCCCAGAGCTCCGATGTTACTTGATGTCCCTCTTCATTTTCTATAATGGCTGTTACATTGATTCCCAGAACAGGAAGAAACCCTTGACTGACTCATGCATAAACAATCACTGGGCTAGGGTAATGAGCTGTATTTTGACTCATGTGAGCAGTTGCAATTACTGGGAGTGTGGTAGGGCTTCTTGCTCGAGTGGTCATTGTCACAGTTAGCAATTGAGATTTGGTATGATTGTTTCAAACGCTGTAAGTCCAAGTGCCTGTCTGAAACATTAAAAAAAATCTGAGAGCTTTGGTAATATTTTCCTACTTTTTGTTTGGAATACAAAATTATTTACAAATTTAAGCAGAATAATAATCATGATTTTTAATATTGAATTTCACAAACTAGTAAATAGTATGAATATGAATCCCTAATTATTCCATTTGATTTCTTTATTACAGATGATCTGTCATCATTTTAATATTGGCAATGTATAAGATGTTATCTATGTTATTTTTATCTTTTAAAAATAGAAATTGATTAAGAAAGCTTAGAGAACATAAAATAATAGACCTACCTCTGCAATACCTGGTATTCGAAGACGGGCAGACCGAATATTTAGTTCACCTTCTTGAAAATCTGAGGTAGTATATTTTTTTCCTTTCGGATCTTGAAGAATTATTGCTGGCTTTTGTATCGTCCATGTGACAACAAAGAAAGTATCATTTCCAACTGTACTATCCACAGGCACTGTACCATTTATCCATTTCTTCGCTGGGATATTCAAAGTTTTACTTTCCAACTGTTCGGTAAATAAAAACAACAAACACATGAAATCCATTTGTTATCATAGTTAATAAAATTTCCGAGTTTAGTCAGTTTAGAGTAATTTTGTTTGTTTTTAAGATTTCAATTAAAATAACTAAGAGTTATTTTAAAGAATTTTCCAAATGAAAAGGATACCTAATTCTAAAGAATAGAAGAATTTGGGAGAAGATGTGGCTTTAAGTGTTATGGAAAATCAAATTCAGTAAGGAAGTTTTTCTTCTGCATATCTGAAATATTTTCAGGCAAAAATTATTAGAGAGATAGGAGTTAATAATTAGGATAATATAAATTTATTACAACTGTGAGAAAGAAAATAATTTTTTTTTACACTGACCTGAAGAGGCTGCTGAGAGATGCTGCCACTTCTAGATGAAATTCTGCTGAAAGCATCAATAAGGCCATTTATTTTTTTATGGGCATAAAAACGATGTCTTCCTAAAATCGAATTTTAAGTGGAAAAGTCATATTTGTTATTTTGCTCTCATCAATACACTTTAAAATCTATTTTAAAATTTTGTTTTAAACTTACAAAAGATGAACTTCCCAGCACTTTATGAACTTTCAGTATATCAGTGTCCCTTATGTAATCCTACAATAATAACTAAAACCTTGCTCAAAATAAGAAAGATAAGTAAGAATAAAAGAAACTTTAAAGAACAGGCCAAATTGTATTGTTTTTACATCAATCAGTCATCAAATGTAAGTGCCTGCCGCATTGGTAAAGCTGGTCTAAGCACTAAACAATGTTATAAAAATGAAATTTAAGATAGTTCTGAACCAGCTGTTTATCTTCTAGTTGGGTCTAAGGTACACCAAAACAATTAGAGAATTACAGTCTACAATAAATTAAAAATTAAGTGCAGGAAATAAATAGCATAGAAATTAATGAAGAGAGAGATTACTTAGGTGTAAGGAGTTAGGAAAGAATAGATTGCAGACGGCAAGAATTAACGCAAGTGACTGCCACAAATACAACAGTCAATACATATTTATTGAACTGATAAATGGCAGAAAGATAAGCTGGAAGGTTATTGAAGTATCCCAGTCAGGGAATTGTAAGGGCTGGATTATAATGGCAGTGGTAGAAGGATTGTATAGAAAGGAGAAATACAGAAATGTTCCAAACGAAGATTTAGCAAGATCTGGTGAAGCAAGAATAGGGTAGTACGGTGGAAGAGCTCTGAATTGAGAATCAGGACTCTATGGCCTTTGGCAAATCATTTGCACTCTCTAGGTTTCCATTTCCTCATCTATAAAAGAAGATTGTCAAAATCTCTACTGTGTGATTGGGTAGTATTTTGGAATTAAGCAATAATTTTTGACTTCCAGTTGAGTAACCATAGAGAAATAAGTTTCTGTTTAGTAGCATTGGCAGAAACTGGGCAGTGAATGAAGACAGCAAATGTTAAATAACATTAGAAAAAAACTGGTGTATGAAGTGGAAGAAAGGGAAAAGAACTTAATCTGAAGGATGAAGAAGGGACAAAGATTAATTTTTAGGATACGAAAATTTTGAGCAGATTTATAGAGAAAGAACCCCTGGAATGGGAGAGACTAGAAGTTTATTTTTTATTCAAACTATATGCCAAAGGTTTACCTGTCATATTTGACAGGGTCTCCAGTTCTTTGTCAGCAGATGGCCCCAGAGCAATGGTGTGGATGACTGTGCCACTTTGTTTTACCTCTTCAAAGCATAAGCTTATTTGATAATCTTCCCCATCTGTTAGTAATATGATTTCAGAACCGAAAGTACTCTGATTACTCTGGGAAATTGCCTGATAATGAAAAAGCCAGGTTATTAATTATAGAATGTCATATCTTTATATATATATATATATATATATATATTTTTTTTTTTTTTGAGATGGAGTTTTGCTCTTGTTGCCCATGCTGGAGTGCAATGACACAGTCTTGGCTCACTGCAACCTCCACCTCCCAGCTTCTAGTGATTCTCTTGCCTCAGCCTCCCAAGTAGCTGGGATTACAGGCGCCCACCACCATGCCTGGCTAATTTTTATATTTTAGTAGATATGGGGTTTCACCATGTTGGCCAGGCTGGTCTTGAACTCTTGACCTCAGGTGATCTGCCTGCCTCTGCTTCCCAAAGTGCTGGGATTACAGGCGTGAGCCACCATGCTTGGCCCATATCTTAATATATTTAAAATAAGAATAAACCTGTTCTTCTTACTCAGGATTTCCTGCCTTCTTAAACTAACACATTTCATCACAAATAGACACTATGAGGAAAGTTGAGATGTAGTATTAATCAATGGCCTGGATAAGACTAGCAATCTCCATTTTGAGGCAAAGAGAGGTCAGTGAAGGAAGTAGTTTTCTGTTTTTGTGGCTTAAAACATGACAATAAATAGGCTTAAATGAAAGTTAGGTTGGAAGGAATTCAAATGAGTACTGGAGGCAATTGGGTATAGTGCTCCAAGGGTGCTCCCAATTTTTTGAGTTCACAATTTTAATTACATTAAACTTCAATCTATGTTTGTTAGGTTTGGTACTATATTGCATATGGAGCTACCTCTATCTTTATGATTATTTTTTCTTTCTTTATTTTTAGACAGGGTCTCGCTCTGTTGCCCAGGCTGGAGTACAGTGACATGATCGTGGCTCATTGCAATCTCTGCCTCTAGAGCTCAAGCCATCCTCCCATCTCAGCCCCCTAAGTAGCGGGGGCTACAGGCATACACCACCATGCCTGGCTGATTTTATTTTTTGTAGGGGCAAGATTTCCCCATGTTGGCCAAGTTGGTCTCCTACTCCTGAGCTCAAGCGATCTGTCTGCCTCAGACTCCCAAAGTGCTGGGATTCAGGCATGACCCACCGTACCTGGCTTATTTTTATGACTTAATTTTTTTTAATTTTTAAAATTTGTAATTTATTTATTTATTTATTTATTTATTTATTTATTTATTTATTTATTTTGAGAGAGAGTTTTGCTTTGCTGCCCAGGCTGGAGTGCAATGGTGTGATCTCAGCTCACTGCAAACCTCCACCTCCTGGGTTCAAGCGATTCTCCTGCCTCAGCCTCCAGAGTAGCTGGGATTACAGGCTTGCACCACCATGCCCGGCTAATTTTTGTTTTTTAGTAGATATGAGGCTTCACCATGTTGGTCAGGCTGGTCTCGAACTCCTGACCTTAGGCGATCCACCTGCCTCGGCCTCCTAAAATGCTGGGATTACAGGCGTGAACCACCGCATCCAGCCTCTTTGTGATTTTTAAATGTCAATTTAACTCGATAAACTGGGGCTTTCCTTATCCATCATATGGAAATGTTACTAATTTCCCTTTTCCATAATCCCCTCATTGGCATTATTTTCTGATCCTTGAAACTCAGACTGTGGGAGTGTTAGAAAAATGGGGAGCTCCCCAATAAAATCATGATTGTGTGCAGGCTGAAATTTTCCCCACTTACTTAACCACTCCCCAGTGCAACTTAGCACCTCAGGAGTATGTCATTGGAATAGCCATACTCAGAGAGGGTCTAGTTGTAAACAGTAGGAAAGGCTATTTTTTTCTTCCCATAAATGATTTACTTTGATCAGGTCATAATATTATTAATTGAGGGGCCCATGAACTCATGCCCTTTGTTCAAAGGTAACTGGAGAAAATTAAAAGCAATAGTAAATGGCAAATGATATTTTAAAAATATTTTTATTTTACCTGAAATCCTGCTTTGAGTCCCCTGCAAATTGAAGTGCCACCATCAGCTTCTTGAGGCAGGTTTGCAGTGATCTTTTGGTAAGTGTTATCATCAATTATTTTTATGAGCTTACTTTGGATTTTAGCAAAACTGTCAAATGTGACCAACCCAACCAAGGATCCCTTTTCAATAATTTGAATCAAGTACAATTCTGCTGCTTGATTCATTCGAAAGAGACGGTCTTCCTGTAAGAAAAAGATTTGTGAATAACTCACAAGACTCTCCAAATCTTGGTGGATTAATGAACAGCAAACCATTTATGGACCATAGGTCATGATGATAATTGATTGGTTGTATTTTAAAATTTAGCTTCTTCATTTTATTTAAAAAATTTAAAGAAAATCTTAAAAATTCAGTTATACTTGAAAAAGCCTTAAAAATCTATACCTTTTTATTTAATTGTATATTGAGGAATTTCTCCTGAAGAAATAATTTTATAAATGCATCCAAAGATGCTCATTTAAAAAATAACAAGTGAAAGTCTCCCAACTGTCCAACAACAGGAGATTGCTTGACTAAATTATAGTATGGGCATGTTATACAGCCATTAAAAATTATGTCATGGAATCATTTTTTTCATAGGGAATATTAAAGATATATTAAGTAAAAAACATCAGATTATGAAACATTATATAAAATATAATCATTTTTGAGGAGGGAAAACAAATACATTAGCAAAGAAAAGACTAAAGTATCATATTTTCAATGACAGAATTATGGATGATTTTCATTTTCTTGCTTGGCTATAATTTTTCTAGTTAGAACTAAAAGTTAAGGAATAAAAATGATTCATAATCTAATCTCTGTCACCCAGGCTGGAGTGCAGTGGTGCAATCTTGGCTCACTGCAACCTCCACCTCCTGGGTTCAAGCAATTCTCCTGCCTCAGCCTCCCAAGTAGCTGAGATTACAGATGTGCATCACCACTCCCAGCTAATTTTTGTATTTTTAGTAGAGACAGGGTTTCACCATGTTGGCCAGGCTGGTCTCGAACTCCTGACCTCAGGTGATCCACCAGCCTTGGCCTCCCAAAGTGCTGGGATTACAGGTGTGAGCCACTGCACCCAGCCTACAACATTTTTCTGTTGGCATATTGTCTTCTAGTACTTATCTATATAAGATTATGTGCTAAAATTTATTAGAACATAAATACATATGTATGTTTGTTACTAGAACTAAACCTAAGATTATATTTCCATCAGCTTAAATACTTAATACTTATATTTCTAGTAGCTGAAATACTTAAATAATTTAAGACAGTTAACCAAAAACTATCTTACTGCATTCATGCTTCCAGATTTATCAAGTACCAAACAGACTACACGCTGTTTGGACTTGAACAATGAAAATGTAGGACGAAGTAAATTTATTTCTGTCATGGGAGATAAATGCTGAAAATCTTCAGAGCTCATGATTACATCCCATGTGCTTCTGTGATTGCACATTTTGTTCTGTAGGTTTGGAGCTTCTTTATTGTGTGTTTTTTCAGTACAAAATTCAGTCACCTGGAAAAAAATCAATTAGAAGACAAGATTACAATAACTTGTGAGGCACCAAATATGTAGTTATCTGTCATACATATCATCCACAGATTTTATCTCCTGATAGTTAAAAACTACTTTATAATCTAACATTCTGACATCCATTTGCATATCAGAATGGAACGGAAGCAAGGTAAAGCTATCAATATGTACTGGTAAAGATTTTTGGTGATTCTTTTGGTTATAGATAGTTACATCAGTGGTGGATTGTTGCAGCTGGCACGACTGCTTATGTTAACTTTTTACTTTCCCTTCTAAACTTTGGGGGAGCTCAAGCCTTGAATTAAATTTGAGGAAAAAGGGGCAGGGCTTGTGGTAATTTCTAGCTACCGCCTAAAAATGGTATAGAGAAAATGGCCTTCTTTAATTGTCTAGGTATGTTCCATATCTTCGTAGTTGATCAAAAACTTGAGGACAGCTATTCTACAACCTGGATTGCTATTGGCTCTGGCAAATTTTGACATAAAGTAATACTCCTGAAAAAGGAATGAAAGTGTAGGGAGAAAATGAGGAAATATAATTATTTGTCTGTTAGAGGCAAGTGGTGAATTGTATCCAGTAATTCTGCCAATGAATATTTCATTACTATAGAATCTGTGAAAATTTTTTAAATATTGAAAACGTATTAACTTGGAAAAATGTTCTCATAAACTAGGGTGGTCTCCAAGAAGGAATTCATCTTGCTGCTGCAAGATGAGCCTCAGCTTACAAGAAATATTTTTAGTCATTTCATCATTTTAATGCCCTCCCAAAGTAAAATATCCAAATGTAAGCTCAGAATTAGAAGAACTAAATTATTACATTTGAATACCTTTTATCTAAGTTTTATGAGTTTGCTTTGTTTCTGATGATACATTTCCCAAATGGGGTTATATTGGATGGGAGAAAAATGTAGTTTGCAATCAAAGCAGTGATTCATAACCAAGTCTTGCTGGTATGAAATGCCTATCAAACCTGGTTCCTCTTTCCCCTACCACTGCCACTGCCTTTATTTGGGCCTCTTACCTACCTGTTGCTATGGCCTTCCAACTGGTCTCCCTTGCCTCCACTATCAACTCTCTCTATCTCATCCTTCACAATTAGTAGGATTACTTTCCTGAAATAATTAAACTTATCACATCACCAGTCTAAAACTGAGAGGATAAAACTCAAACACCTTAGCTCTGTATGTCCCCATTTTTTGTTTCAACCTAATTTCCTGCCTCTTACTCACCATGTATTATTTGCTTCTACCATACTGGATTTCTTTATATCCTTAGAATATGCCAGAAACTTTCATTAGGGTCTTTGCTAACCCAAATGGTAATTTTGTGCAAATCAGAAAAAAGCACCACTTTCTCAAGTTATTTTACTGTTATCTGCCAGAAAATTGTTCTAATAAATGTTAAAATCTTGAATGACCATGATGCAAATAACTTAGGCAATGCTGAACTTCCAGAATCATGCACAGCATCCCTGCCTTACTCCACTCTTTGCTTTTGTAAATCTGTTTCTTTGTATAGAATACTCTTCCCCTTCTCACTTTGGCAAATACATACTCACTTTTCTCAAATTCCCGCTCAAAACTCGCTGTTCAGAAACTGTTTTCTGACTTCCAGTTGGCAATGGTTACTGCTTCATAACACTTGGTTCATATCTATATATATGTCTTCCCACTTAATAATATGTACTTATTTTATCATATCTCCTTCTCCGTAAACTGAGTTCCTCAAGAACAGTCATCTTTAATTATATGTGTGTTCCCAGCTCTTAATGCAGTAAATACTAGGCATGAAGAATAATAAATAATAAGGAAACAAAATCATGGAGTTGACTATTCAGCATATTAGATCATACCTTTCCTAGCTCTGAATTCATGCCCTCAGTACAGATGCTATGCAATATATTTATGTTATGATAATTAGAAGTTAGTGTTATTCTGGAAATGGAACCATTTTATCTCTGGGCCATGTCTTATATAATTAGTTGACCTCCATATTTCAGCTCCATAATCTTCTTCATTATTATTTATGTCCTAGAGGCAGCGTGAGTTATCTCCTGATGGTCAAATGCTTTTGGAATTTATGGTACGGATCAGGCAGTACATACAATATTCTAGTTATCCTCTTGTGTCACATGATTTGATATCTATTTGTACGCATAACTCTTTGGCTAGCCTTTGTTGCTCCAGATTTAGCAGATTAAAGGGAACATTCCTGACTCATGTGTCAAATGTAGTCAAGCCTTTTATCATTAATGCCCAAGAGTCCAAAGGAATTTTAAATTTTATCAGAGATACTGGGCCTTTACAAACCTCGGTCTATAGAAGTATTTTGATATTGGTATATGAAAATACCAGTCACTACCAACAAATACTTCTATAGCAGAGGTTTGCAAAGGTATATGTCATATACCTTTGAAAATTTGGTATGTGAAAATTTGCTTCCTTGAAGTAAGTTAGTCCCACTATTTAGAGGTAGTGTACTTTGTTTTGATTTGTTGTTTTTGATAACTTTCATATATTTCATATTTTAAAATATTTTTATATGTTTAGAAATGTTCATTAGGTAAATACAACATGTTTGTATTAATTAAGATTAGACTTATCCATGGGAAGAAACAACTGGTTATTTTTCAAATATTTAATAAATTTTAAAAATTAAAAACTTAAAGTTTGTAGTGCATCCAACTTGTGCTAAACACTATGCTAATACTTTATATTAGCTCTTTTAAACCAAACACGAATGACTATGTGAAGTAGGTATTATAATTCCCATATAAAAGATAAGAGAACTAAATCTCAGATTTAGCAGTTTGCCCACAGTGGACACAGCTTTAAAATGACAGACTGGGTTTCAATATCAGGTCTATCTGACTCCAAGGTACCTATCCTTATGCACTAAGCTTTATATATTTAAAGCAGATATTTCAGGTCAAACATTAGTTTTCAACTTTTTTGTGGTGTGTTATTATTTAATTGGTTAGACACATTGGTAATTGTGAATTTTTTTTTTTCTTAAGTCTTTTCAGTGGAGAAAGAGCCCTATGTGTTTTCACAATATCACTTTGCAATAGCTTGGTATGCTTTAGTGTGAAGGTAATGGAAAATCTAAAATGTCAATCCTTTTCAAAGCTACATTATACATTTCTTTAGAAAAGTAGTATGGCTAACACTTAGAAAAGGAATTAAAAGTAAGATTGTAACTCTATACAGAAGTCCACAGAAGTCAATGAGGGAAGAGATGTGTTCTAAGAATTTATTGTGTGACTCTAATGAGAAGTCTACAGTGCTACATTTGAATAAAAGAAATAGGTTAATAAGAAAAGACAGGGTAATTTCCAGAGACACCCTGATACATGCCAGAGAAAATGACCTCTAATTAATTGCCTTAGTAGTTTTCTGCCTTTCTATTGGTACGCATAATTTCACAGTAGAAAATCCAGCTTCTCTAATTAATTTTTTCCCCAAGGATTCCTTTGAGAAACTGGAAAAAAGGTACTTACAGAATCAAGGTTTTGCATAAACACAATGGATTCCTTGGCAGTCTGGGATCTCTTTGGGATAAATGTACATTTTGCTTCATACAGCCCTGTCTTTGAGTCACGTCTGCATGGTCGTGCTATACAGCTGGCCCCCTTGCATTCGTTCAAAACCATGTAACCAGTAATACGAGTGGAACATCTATGATGAAAGAATTAGATTATATATATATGAAGAATTGGCAAATCATGAATGAAGACCAACATCCTAAAATTTTTCCTTCAGTGACAACTGCCATAGATCATGTACCAAACATTACATTTTGACAGAAATAGGCACAATATTCTACCTCAATTTGTAATCTATTTCAATTGAAACAATGTTGTCAGTTCATATTTATTAAACATTAATTGGTCATTGCAATCAATAAATCTATTATCCTTGTGACTTTGAGCTAAAGATGGTAATTCCTAACCAGAGAGATGTTGTAAAGATTAGATGAGTTAAAAGGTATAGCGGAATTGCTTATTAATAGGAAAGGGAAAGACAATATTATGCTTAAAATTCTCTTCAATTTCTGTATGTGGTATTCATGGTTTTGTGTTTATAGCATTTTGTAATTTATATCTTGAGCACCACTTCACTAAACTGGTGGAAGAAATAAAACTAAACCCTGCATGAAAAGGCTTGTGCATTCAAACCATTTGGTCCTTATGGTAAAAATAATTGTCAAGTCCTTGGCAGGGAATGAGGGTCAGGGTACAGGGACAGGATTCTAAAGTTTCTGTTTATATGCAGGATATCCTCCCATTCTGTGTTAATATTAAACTTCATAACATTAATCCATTTTAATAAGTTTGTATTGCAAGGATTTAGGGACATGGGGAGTCATATTTTCCAGAGGGTTAGTTCTTGAGTAAGCTTGAAAATTAAACTTACATATGATGAGACTTCACTGCTTGAAAGTGCCTGACACACAGTAGAAGCTCAATAAATGTTTTAGATACTTGTTTTTACTAATATATCTATTTTTATGACTGATTATAAGGAAACTCATTTATTTTTCATGAATTTATCAAAAATTTGTTGTTTGATACATTCTTTGTTTAGCTTTTACTTTATGCCAGGTCCAACACCAGAGGATTAAAAAAATGCGCAGTTCTTAAGAATTTTAAAGTCTAATGGGGAAAATAAAATTGTATAGACAATTACTGCCCAGTGACATACGTGTGAGAGAAGCCCACACATGCTGTGGGAGTACTCTTAAGGGAATTTAACCCCAAATGGAGGGAGAGGAAAGACATTAAAGGAAGAAATATTTAAACTGAGTCTTAAAGGATGAACAGGCATTATTTGAGTAAGGGAGGAGTTGTGTAGGATGAAGTTAAGAGAAATGAGTGTCCTGCACTGAGAGGAGCCTAGTCTGTGTGAAAAACTGCAGGCAGCTCCGCGGAGATCAAATGAACAACACAATGGAGATGACGAGAGGCATTTTTCCATTACCCCTCTTTCCTCAAATACATTTTCATCGCAAAGACTTATTTCCTATTACATTAACTTCCATTGTTCTTCAATATTCTTTAAATACTCCATGTGCTTGATATTTTTAACTAAGTGTAAACATCTCATCTATTCATAATAGTGCCTGCAGCACCTAGAATTATATTTTTAAAAAATCAACTTACTACCTTATTTTTACGAAAAGTACTTTCTTTAAGATCAAGATTAAATGAAAAGTATAATATGATATTTACAAAGGAGCTCTAGCAGCTTAACTGATTTCAGTGAAACAGATTTACCTTAAAAAGTGATGAATCAAGTCAAACAAAAGAGTAGGTAGGGTTGAACCACCTATTCTCAGATATCTTGGGATTTAGGCTACAGCTTTTTCCTTCCCCTCTGCCCATAACATGTTATAGCACAGTCCCTGTGAATACTGAAATTATTTCCTGTTTTTGATTCATCTTGATGCCAAGGTGGAATCTCTAGAATTAATTGGCGGCATACATGATGGGGCAGGTTGGATATTGCAATGAACTGTTTGAACATTCCCAGGTAGTTACCTGAGATAGTCTTTGTTTGCCTAGCATAGAAAATTAAAGAGTCATAAGTGAAAAATTTTGAAAACAGATTTGCTCAATACAATGATACCTTGTTGCTTCAATAGTGTTTCTTCTGGAAATATAGAATGGCTGGTCCACATTATACTCATCAAATACTCCGCACTGGAGATGGGCCCACTCATGGACAAATACTCTACCTGTGAGAGAATACTGCCACTTATAAATTTATAGTTACAATATTTTAAGGTAGTTTCCTATATTTCTCTTAAACCTCTCCCCAACTTAATTGAGTCAAGGTACTCCAGAAATTGATGCCTTTTATTAGGCCAAAAAAGTTGAAATGAGTTGGTGCCAATAAATGACTCATTTTGTTATTACACACACACACACACACACACACACACAGAGAGAGAGAGAGAGGGAGAAATATAATTAGGAGCATAACTAGCATGTTTTCAGGTAAAGGTATTATTTACTACCTATTTTTCTCTTCTTAGTTTTGTTTTCTTGAGTGATGGGATCTTGCTCTTGTTCTGTTGCCCAGATTAGAGTGCAGCAGCATGATCATAGCTCACTGCAGCCTCAAGCTCCTAGCCTCAAGCGATCCTCCTGCATCAGCCTCTTAAGTAGCTGGGACTACAGGTATGCACTATCATGCCTGGCTAGTTTTAAAAATTTACTTTTAGTTTTTTAGAGACTGGGGGCTCACTCTGTTGTCCAGGCTGGTCTCTATCTCCTGGGCTCAAGTGATCCTCCCACCTCAGCCTCCTAGTAGGGTTGTTGGGATGACAAGTGTCAGTCACTGTGCCTGGCTTCTTTAAAATTTTTTTTAAAAATGCCATTAAACATAGAGTTATTTTTTTCCACCAGTGGAAATAAGAACAGAAGTACATCATAGATATCTCTACCTCGAGGCCCATAGGTAGCCAAACTATTAGTCAGCATGAAGTTTGGAGTAAAATGTATATATTGTCCTTTATCTCCACATTGTCCATATTGAAGTGTATAGGGATCATCTCCGTATTTCAGGTAAGGATCAGCAACTATGACATCTGCCTAAAAAGAAAAACAACAAACAAAAACAAATTCTGAAAACAATAGAAACAAGAGATTTTAGAAACAAGGACTTTTTTTCATATACATTAAGAAAAGTTATATTACTAATTTAATTACTAAATTAGTGATTAGTAATTATTAAACAATTACAGATATTAAGTTTTTAAAAGCACAGGAGGAAAGAAGCAGTTTAGGAGTTAGAAGAAATAGCCTACCTGGTCATATGATTCTTGTTTTGGGATTAAGTACTCAGATTTTGATTTCTAGGTCATTGGAATTAAAATGCTTACATTCCTGAAATAAGCTCTTTGTTTGGTGGCATGAAACAGGTAAGTAGATGCTTCAGTTACCATTTTCTGACAAAATTTAAAATACCTTGTGGTAATAATTTCACAGTGAAATGAACATTACAGTACATATATAACTAGATGAAGCAAATCTAAGCCTCCTTTCCCCAAACATTTTGGGAAAACTAATTGAAAAATAGATTGAATTTTTCTACAACTCTTCAGTCTGTAAACTCCTTATTTTCATATGCTCAAACCACCTTTTAAAATTTTTTACCTGCATTCAGCATGATGGGTTGGAGATGGAAATGAGGGTGCTGGGTGAGATTAAGGTGATTAAGACTGGGAGGCTGTTGGTAAAGTTGTTCATTTGATCAAACAGAATGGCTTCTGGTTGTTTAGATTAATTGGGAGTTTAAAGTCTGGTAGATTATTATAATTGATGTCAATTGAAAAAAAAATTTTGCTAGATTTATTTTGAGTTATCTTCTCATATGGAGTGTGTTCATAAAAGGCAAAGTTTTACCAAGTGGAAATGAAAATAGAAATACATAGGTCTCATTGGCTTCAGATCCCAGTTTTGGCACTTATTGTGAGATTTGACAAATCACTTCATTTATACAAGGGTAATAATTCTTGTTTTTGAATTCCTCATGGGGATATTGGGAGGATCAAAGAAGATAGAATATATTAAAGTGATATATATAAAGTGTTTTTTATTATACTGAATAATGCATATAAAGAAGGTACATCAATTTAAAATGTGTAATTTTTTCTTTAAGATAAGATACATATGATTTTTTACTTTTCCAGAGTTTGAACAAGTATGAACAACTGAAAAAATGTATAGGATAAAACGCTAGAGCTTAAGTGTAGACTAGTTAGCTAAACTTTATAAAAGTAACTTTATGAAGATAAAATTTGAGAATAATTTTCTACTTGCTGTAATGTCTTTCTGTTAGCTTAACTAGTTGAAAAAATATTAGTTCAGCCTTTTAATAATTCCTTGGGGAATGGCCAATAGTATTAACATATAATAAAACACATTTAAACTGAGCAGGTATTAATCTGACAGTTTAGATAAATGCTATATAAATGATAAATACTGTTGAAGCAATTTTGGAAAGTTATCACTCAATGAATGTGTATACCTAGGCACCATGAGTTGAAAATACTTATTGAAATAAAAATATGTGGATAATAAATTTTTCTCTTACCTTTATGTTTTGAATGAGTTTTTCATCTTCTGGTACACTGGGATTAATTGCAATGACAATGCCATCATATCCATTGTTATTCAAAGTTAGCAGTGAGCTTTTCAATACAGGCGAGAGAAGCAAGGATAGGAAGAGAATCACCTTCAGACTGAACACCATTTTTGCACGTTAAACAAACCTTTTGGAAATGTACAAAGGGTATTTATGTATCTGCTTAACTTAGGAATTTGAATCAAGATGAAAATATTTGCATAAAGTTTGTATAGTAAATTACTAAAATATCTTGGAGTTGCTAAGTAGCAATGGGGATTATGCTGAACACATTTATCATACTTTCTAAGACAGCTGAGGCATTAATATTCATTGGATTGGGGGGGTGGTTACAAGATGGTCAAATAGGAACAGCTCAAGTCTACAGCTCCCAGTGTGAGCGACACAGAAGACGGATGATTTCTGCATTTCCAACTGAGGTACTGGGTTCATCTCACTGGGGATTGTCGGACAATGGGTGCAGGATAGTGGGTGCAGTGCACTGGGTGTGAGCTGAAGCAGGGCAAGGCATCACCTCACCCGGGAAGAGCAAGGGGTCAGGGAATTCCCTTTCCTAGCCAAGGAAAGGGGTGACAGACAGCACCTGGAAAATTGGGTCACTCCCACCCTAATACTGAGCTTTTCCAATGGCCTCAGCAAATGGCACACCAGGAGATTATATCCCGTGCATGGCTCAGAGGGTCCTACGCCCGTGGAACCTCACTCATTGCTAGCACAGCAGTCTGAGATCAAACTGCAAGGCAGCAGCGAGGCTGGGGGAGGGGCACCTGCCGTTGCTGAGGCTTGAGTAGGTAAAAAAAGCAGCCAGGAAGCTCGAACTGGGTGGAGCCCACTGCAGCTCAAGGAGGCCTGCCTGCCTCTGTAGACTCCACCTCTGGGGGCAGGGCATAGCCGAACAAAAGGCAGCAGAAACCTCTGACAGCTTGGAAGACAGTAGTGGTACTCCCAGCACGGAGCTTGAGATCTGACAACGGGCAGACTGCCTCCTCAAGTGGGTCCCTGACCCCCGAGTAGCCTAACTGGGAGGCACCCCCCAGTAGGGGCAGACTGACACCTCACATGGCCGGGTACCCCTCTGAGATGAAACTTCCAGAGAAATGATCAGGCAGCAACGTTTGCTGTTCACGAATATTCGCTGTTCTGCAGCCTCTGCTGCTGATACCCAGGCAAACAGGGTCTGGAGTGGACCTCCAGCAAACTCCAACAGACCTGCAGCTGAGGGTTCTGACTGTTAGAAGGAAAACTAACAAACAGAAAGGACATCCACACCAAAACCCCATCTGTATGTCACCATCATCAAAGACCAAAAGTAGATAAAACAACAAAGATGGGGAAAAAGCAGAGCAGAAAAACTGAAAATTCTAAAAATCAGAGTGCCTCTTCTCCTCCAAAGGAACTCAGCTCCTCACTAGCAATGGAACAAAGCTGGATGGAGAATGACTTTGATGAGTTGAGAGAAGGAGGCTTCAGACGATCAAACTTCTTCGAGCTAAAGGAGGAAGTTTGAACCCATGGCAAAGAAGTTAAAAACCTTGAAAAAAGATTACACGAATGGCTAACTAGAATAACCAATGCAGAGAAGTCCTTAAAGGACCTCAGGGAGCTGAAAACCATGGCACGAGAACTATGTGATGAATGCACAAGCTTCAGTAGCCGATTCGATCAACTGGAAGAAAGGGTATCAGTGATGGAAGATCAAATGAATGAAATGAGGCGAGAAGAGAAGTTTAGAGAAAAAAGAAAAAAAAGAAATGAACAAAGCCTCCAAGAAATATGGGACTATGTGAAAAGACCAAATCTACGTCTGACTGGTGTACCTGAAAGTGACGGGGAGAATGGAACCAAGTTGGAAAACACTCTGCAGGATATTATCCAGGAGAATTTCCCCAATCTAGCAAGGCAGGCCAACATTCAAATTGAGGAAATACAGAGAACACCACAAAGATACTCCTCGAGAAGAGCAACCCCAAGACACATAATTGTCAGATCCACCAAAGTTGAAATGAGGGAAACAATGTTAAGGACAGACAGAGAGAAAGGTCGGGTTACCCACAAAGGGAAGCCCATCAGACTAACAGCGGATCTCTCAGCAGAAACTCTACAAGCCAGAAGAGAGTGGGGGCCAATATTCAACATTCTTAAAGAAAAGAATTTTCAACCCAGAATTTCATATCCAGCCAAATTGAGCTTCATAAGTGAAGGAGAAATAAAATCCTTTACAGACAAGCAAATGGTGAGAGATTTTGTCACCACCGGGCCTGCCCTATAAGAGCTCCTGAAGGAAGCACTAAACATGGAAAGGAACAACAAGTACTAGCCACTGCAAAAACATGCCAAATTGTAAAGACCATCAAGGCTAAGAAGAAACTGCATCAACTAACAAGCAAAATAACCAGCTAACATCATAATGACAGGATCAAATTCACACATAACACTATTAACTTTAAATGTAAATGGGCTAAATGCTCCAATTAAAAGACACAGACTGGAAAATTGGATAGTCAAGACCCATCAATGTGCTGTATTCAGGACACCCATCTCACGTGCAGAGACACACATAGGCTCAAAATAAAGGGATGGAGGAAGATCTACTAAGCAAATGGAAAACAGAAAAAGGCAGGGGTTGCAATTGTAGTCTCTGGTAAAACAGACTTTAAACCAACAAAGATCAAAAGAGACAAAAAAGGCCATTACATAATGGTAAAGGGATCAATTCAACAAGAAGAGCTAACTATCCTAAATATATATGCACCCAATACAGGAGCACCCAGATTCATAAAGCAAGTCCTTAGAGACCTACAAAGAGACTTAGACTCCTACACAATACTAATGGGAGAATTTAACACCGCACTGTCAACATTAGATAGATCAATGAGACAGAAAATTAACAAAGAAATCCAGGAATTGAACTCAGCTCTGCACCAGGCAGACCTAATATACATCTACAGAACCCTCCGCCCCAAATCAACAGAATATACAATCTTCTCAGCACCACACTGCACTTATTCCAAAATTGACCACATAGTTGGAAGTAAAGCACTCCTCAGCAAATGTAAAAGAACAGAAATTATAACAAACTATCTCTCAGACCACAATGCAATCAATCTAGAACTCAGGATTAAGAAACTCACTCAAAACCACTCAACTACATGGAAACTGAACAACCTGCTCCTGAATGACTCCTGAGTACATAACAAAATGAAGGCAGAAATAAAGATGTTCTTTGAAACCAATGAGAACAAAGACACAACATACCAGAATCTCTGCGATACATTTAAAGCAGTGTGTAGAGGGAAATTTATAGCACTAAATGCCCACAAGAGAAAGCAGGAAATATCTAAAATTGACACCCTAATGTAACAACTAAAAGAACTAGAAAAGCAAGAGCAAACACATTCAAAAGCTAGCAGAAGGCAAGAAATAACTAAGATCAGAGCAGAACTGAAGGAGATAGAGACACAAAAAAACCTTCAAAAAATCAATGAATCCAGGAGCTGGTTTTTAGAAAAGATCAACAAAATTGATAGACCACTAGCAAGACTAATAAAGAAGAAAGGAGAGAAGAATCAAATAGAAGCAATAAAAAATGACAAAGGGGATATCACCACCAATCCCACAGAAATACAAACTACCATCAGAGAATACTACAAACAACTCTACGCAAATAAACTAGAAAATCTAGAAGAAATGGATAAATTCCTGGACACATACACCCTCCCAAGACTAAACCAGGAAGAAGTTGAATCTCTGAATAGACCAATAACAGGCTCTGAAAGTGAGGCAATAATTAATAGCTTACCAACCAAAAAAAGTCCAGGACCAGATGAATTCACAGCCAAATTCTACCAGAGGTACAAGGAGGAGCTGGTACCATTCCTTCTGAAACTATTCCAATCAATAGAAAAAGCGGGGGTGGGCAGCCAAGATGGCCGAATAGGAACAGCTCCAGTCTACAGCTCCCAGCGTGAGTGACGCAGAAGACGGGTGATTTCTGCATTTCCATCTGAGGTACTGGGTTCATCTCACTAGGGACTGCCAGACAGTGGGCACAGGACAGTGGGTGCAGCGCATCATGCATGAGCCGAAGCAGGGCGAGGCATTGGCTCACTCGGGAAGCAAAAGAGGTCAGGGAGTTCCCTTTTCTAGTCAAAGAAAGGGGTGACAGACGGCACCTGGAAAATTGGGTCACTCCTACCCTAATACTGCGCTCTTCTGACTGGCTTGAAAAACGGCACACCAGGAGATTGTATATCCTGCACCTGGCTTGGAGTGTCCTATGCCCACGGAGTCTTGCTGATTGCTAGCACAGCAGTCAGAGATCAAACTGCAAGGTGGCAGCGAAGCTTGGGGAGGGGCGCCCACCATTGCCCAGGCTTGCTTAGGTAAACAAAGCAGCCGGGAAGCTTGAACTGGGTGGATCCCACCACAGCTCAAGGAGGCCTGCCTGCCTCTGTAGGCTCCACCTCTGGGGGCAGGGCACAGACAAACAAAAAGACAGCAGTAATCTCTGCAGACTTAAATGTCCCTGTCTGACAGCTTTGAAGAGAGCAGTGATTCTCCCAGCACGCAGCTGGAGATCTGAGAACAGGCAGACTGCCTCCTCAAGTGGGTCCCTGACGCCTGACCCCCGAGCAGCCTAACTGGGAGGCACCCCCCAGTAGGGGCAGCCTGACACCTCACACGGCCGGGTACTCCTCTGAGACAAAACTTCCAGAGGAACGATCAGACAGCAGCATTCGTGGTTCATGAAAATCCGCTGTTCTGCAGCCACTGCTGCTGATACCCAGGCAAACAGGGTCTGGAGTGGACCTCTAGAAAACTCCAACAGACCTGCAGCTGAGGGTCCTGTCTGTTAGAAGGAAAACTAACAAACAGAAAGGACATCCACACCAAAAACCCATCTGTACATCACCATCATCAAAGACCAAAAGTAGATAAAACCACAAAGATGGGGAAAAAACAGAGCAGAAAAACTGGAAACTCTAAAAAGCAGAGCACCTCTCCTCCTCCAAAGGAATGCAGTTCCTCACCAGCAATGGAACAAAGCTGGATGGGGAATGACTTTGACGAGCTGAGAGAAGAAGGCTTCAGATGATCAAACTACTCTGAGCTACTGGAGGAAATTCAAACCAAAGGCAAAGAAGTTAAAAACTTTGAAAAAAATTTAGACAAATGTATAACTAGAACAACCAATACAGAGAAATGCTTAAAGGAGCTGATGGAGCTGAAAGCCAAGGCTTGAGAACTATGTGCAGAATGCAGAAGCCTCAGGAGCCGATGCAATCAACTGGAAGAAAGGGTATCAGTGATGGAAGGTGAAATGAATGAAATGAAGCGAGAAGGGAAGTTTAGAAGAAAAAATAAAAAGAAACAAACAAAGCCTCCAAGAAATATGGGACTATGTGAAAAGACCAAATCTACGTCTGATTGGTGTATCTGAAAGTGACGGGGAGAATGGAACCAAGTTGGAAAACACTCTGCAGGATATTATCCAGGAGAACTTCCCCAATCTAGCAAGGCAGGCCAACATTCAAATTCAGGAAATACAGAGAATGCCACAAAGATACTCCTCGAGAAGAGCAACTCCAAGACACATAATTGTCAGATTCACCAAAGTTGAAATGAAGGAAAAAATGTTAAGGGCAGCCAGAGAGAAAGGTCGGGTTACTCACAAAGGGAAGCCCATCAGACTAACAGCAGATCTCTCAGCAGAAACTCTACAAGCCAGAAGAGAGTGGGGGCCAATATTCAACATTCTTAAAGAAAAGAATTTTCAACCCAGAATTTCATATCCAGCCAAACTAAGCTTCATAAGTGAAGGAGAAATAAAATCCTTTACAGACAAGCAAATCCTGAGAGATTTTGTCACCACCAGACCTGCCCTAAAAGAGCTCCTGAAGGAAGCACTAAACATGGAAAGGAACAACCGGTACCAGCCGCTGCAAAATCATGCCAAAATGTAAAGACCATCGAGGTGAGGAAGAAACTGCATCAACTAACGAGCAAAATAACCAGCTAACATCATAATGACAGGATCAAATTCACACACAACAATATTAACTTTAAATGTAAATGGATTAAATGTTCCAAATAAAAGACACAGACTGGCAAATTGGATAAAGAGTCAAGACCCATCAGTGTGCTGTATTCAGGAAGCCCATCTCATGTGCAGAGACACATATAGGCTCAAAATAAAGGGATGGAGGAAGATCTACCAAGCAAATGGAAAATAAAAAAAGGCATGGGTTGCAATCGTAGTCTCTGATAAAACAGACTTTAAACCAACAAAGATCAAAAGAGACAAAGAAGGCCATTACATAATGGTAAAGGGATCAATTCAACAATAAGAGCTAACTATCCTAAATATATATGCACCCAATACAGGAACACCCAGATTCATAAAGCAAGTCCTGAGTGACCTACAAAGAGACTTAGACTCCCACACAATAATAATGGGAGACTTTAACACCCCACTGTCAACATTAGACAGATCAACAAGAGAGAAGTTAACAAGGATACCCAGGAATTGAACTCAGCTCTGCACCAAGCAGACTTAATAGACACCTACAGAACTCTCCACCCCAAATCAACAGAATACACATTTTTTTTCAGCACCACACCACACCTATTCCAAAATGGACCACATAGTTGGAAGTAAAGCTCTCCTCAGCAAATGTAAAAGAACAGAAATTATAACAAACTGTCTCTCAGACCACAGTGCAATCAAACCAGAACTCAGGATTAAGAAACTCACTCAAAACCGCTCAACTACATGGAAACTGAACAACCTGCTCCTGAATGACTCCTGGGTACATAACGAAATGAAGGCAGAAATAAAGATGTTCTTTGAAACCAACGAGAACAAAGACACAACATACCAGAATCTCTGGGACACATTCAAAGCAGTGTGTAGAGGGAAATTTATAGCACTAAATGCCCACAAGAGAAAGTGGGAAAGACCCAAAATTGACACCCTAACGTCACAATTAAAAGAACTAGAAAAGCAAGAGCAAACACATTCAAAAGCTAGCAGAAGGCAAGAAATAACTAAGATCAGAGCAGAACTGAAGGAAATAGAGACACAAAAAACCCTTCAAAAAATTAGTGAATCCAGGAGCTGGTTTTTTGAAAGGATCAACAAAATTGATAGACCGCTAGCGAGACTAAGAAAGAAAAAAAGAGAGAAGAATCAAATAGATGCAATAAAAAATGATAAAGAGGATGTCACCACCAATCCCACAGAAATACAAACTACCATTAGAGAATAATACAAACACCTCTACGCAAATAAACTAGAAAATCTAGAAGAAATGGATAAATTCCTCGACACATACACTCTCCCAAGACTAAACCAGGAAGAAGTTGAATCTCTGAATAGACCAATAACAGACTCTGATATTGTGGCAATAATCAATAGCTTACCAACCAAAAAGAGTCCAGGACCAGATGGATTCACAGCTGAATTCTACCAGAGGTATAAGGAGGAACTGGTACCATTCCTTCTGAAACTATTCCAATCAATAGAAAAAGAGGGAATCCTCCCTAACTCATTTTATGAGGCCAGCATCATCCTGATACCAAAGCCGGGCAGAGACACAACCAAAAAAGAGAATTTTAGACCAATATCTTTGATGAACATTGATGCAAAAATCCTCAATAAAATACTGGCAAACCCGAATCCAGCAGCACATCAAAAAGCTTATCCACCATGAGCAAGTGGGCTTCATCCCTGGGATGTAAGGCTCATTCAATATACGCAAATCAATAAATGTAATCCAGCATATAAACAGAACCAAAGACAAAAACCATATGATTATCTCAATAGATGCAGAAAAGGCCTTTGACAAAATTCAACAACTCTTCATGCTAAAAACCCTCAATAAATTAGATATTGATGGGACATATCTCAAAATAATAAGAGCTAACTATGACAAACCCACAGCCAATATCATACTGAATGTGCAAAAACTGGAAGCATTCCCTTTGAAAACTGGCACAAGACAGGGATGCCCTCTCTCACCACTCCTATTCAACATAGTGTTGGAAGTTCTGGCCAGGGCAATTAGGCAGAAGGAAATAAAGGGTTTTCAATTAGGAAAAGAGGAAGTCAAATTGTCCCTGTTTGCAGATGACATGATTGTATATCTAGAAAACCCCATTCTCTCAGCCCAAAATCTCCTTAAGCTGATAAGCAACTTCAGCAAAGTCTCAGGATACAAAATCAATGTACAAAAATCACAAGCATTCCTATACACCAATAACAGAGAAACAGAGAGCCAAATCATGAGTGAACTCCCATTCACAATTGCTTCAAAGAGAATAAAATACCTAGGAATCCAACTTACAAGGGATGTGAAGGACCTCTTCAGGGAGAACTACAAACCACTGCTCAATGAAATAAAAGAGGATACAAACAAATGGAAGAACATTCCATGCTCATGGATAGGAAGAATCAATATCGTGAAAATGGCCATACTGCCCAAGGTAATTTATAGATTCAGTGCCATCCCCATCAAGCTACCAATGACTTTCTTCACAGAATTGGAAAAAACTACTTTAAAGTTCATATGGAACCAAAAAAGAGCCCGCATTGCCAAGTCAATCCTAAGCCAAAAGAACAAAGCTGGAGGCATCACACTACCTGACTTCAAACTATACTACAAGGCTACAGTAACCAAAACAGCATGGTACTGGTACCAAAACAGAGATATAGATCAATGGAACAGAACAGAGCCCTCAGAAATAATGCCACATATCTACAACTATCTGATCTTTGACAAACCTGAGAAAAACAAGCAATGGGGAAAGGATTCCCTATTTAATAAATGGTGCTGGGAAAACTGTCTAGCCATATGTAGAAAGCTGAAACTGGATCCCTTCCTTACACCTTATACAAAAATTAATTCAAGATGGATTAAAGACTTAAATGTTAGACCTAAAACCATAAAAACCCTAGAAGAAAACCTAGGCATTACCATTCAGGACATAGGCATGGGCAAGGACTTCATGTCTAAAACACCAAAAGCAATGGCAACAAAAGCCAAAATTGATAAATGGGATCTAATTAAACTCAAGAGTTTCTGCACAGCAAAAGAAACTACCATCAGAGTGAACAGGCAACCTACAAAATGGGAGAAAATTTTCACAACCTACTCATCTGACAAAGGGCTAATATCCAGAATCTACAATGAACTCAAACAAATTTACAAGAAAAAAACAAATAACCCCATCAAAAAGTGGGCAAAGGATATGAACAGACACTTCTCAAAAGAAGACATTTATGCAGCCAAAAGGCACATGAAAAAATGCTCATCATCACTGGCCATCAGAGAAATGCAAATCAAAACCACAATGAGATACCATCTCACACCAGTTAGAATGGCAATCATAAAAAAGTCAGGAAACAACAGGTGCTGGACAGGATATGGAGAAATAGGAACACTTTTACACTGTTGGTGGGACTGTAAACTAGTTCAACCATTGTGGAAGTCGGTGTGGTGATTCCTCAGGGATCTAGAACTAGAAATACCATTTGACCCAGCCATCCCATTACTGGGTATATACCCAAAGGATTATAAATCATGCTGCTATAAAGACACATGCACACGTATGTTTACTGTGGCACTATTCACAATAGCAAAGACTTGGAACCAACTCAAATGTCCAACAATAATAGACGGGATTAAGAAAATGTGGCACATATACACCATGGAATACTATGCAGCCATAAAAAATGATGAGTTCATGTCCTTTGTAGGGACATGGATGAAATTGGAAATCATCATTCTCAGTAAACTATCGCAAGGACAAAAAACCAAACTCCGCATGTTCTCACTCATAGGTGGGAATTGAACAGTGAGAACACATAGAAACAGGAAGGGGAACGTCACACTCTGGGGACTGTTGTGGGGTGGTGGGAGGGGGGAGGGATAGCATTAGGAGATATACCTAATGCTAAATGACGAGTTAATGGGTGCAGCACACCAGCATGGCACATGTATACATATGTAACTATCCTGCACATTGTGCACATGTACCCTAAAACTTGAAGTATAATAATAATAAAATAATAAATAAATAAATAAAATTAAGAAAAAAACCAAAAGAAAAAGAGGGAATCCTCCCTAACTCATTTTATGAGGCCAGCATCATCCTGATACCAAAGCCTGGCAGAGACACAACAAAAAAAGAGAATTTTAGACCAATATCCTTGATGAACATCGATGCAAAAATCCTCAATAAAACACTGGCAAACCAAATCCAGCAGCACATCAAAAAGCTTATCCATCATGATCAAGTGGGCTTCATCCCTGGGATGAAAGGCTGGTTCAACATAAGGAAATCAATAAATGTAATCCATCATATAAACAGAACCAACGACAAAAACCACATGATTATCTCAATAGATGCAGAAAAGGCCTTTGACAAAATTCAACAGCCCTTCATGCTAAAAACTCTCAATAAATTCGGTATTGATGGGACGTATCTCAAAATAATAATAGCTATTTATGACAAACCCACAGCCAATATCATACTGAATGAGCAAAAACTGGAAGCATTCCCTTTGAAAACCACCACAAGACAGGGATGCCCTCTCTCACCACTCCTATTCTACATAGTGTTGGAAGTTCTGGCCAGGGCAATCAGGCAGGAGAAAGAAATAAAGGGTATTCAATTAGGAAAAGAGGAAGCCAAATTGTCCCTGTTTGCAGGTGACATGATTATATATCTAGAAAACCCCATTGTCTCAGCCCCAAATCTCCTGAAGCTGATAAGTAACTTCAGCAAAGTCTCAGGATACAAAATCAATGTACAAAAATCACAAGCATTCCTATACACCAATAACAGAGAAACAGAGAGCCAAATCATGAGTGAACTCCCATTCACAATTGCTTCAAAGAGAATAAAATACCTAGGAATCCAACTTACAAGGGATGTGAAGGACCTCTTCAGGGAGAACTACAAACCACTGCTCAATGAAATAAAAGAGGATACAAACAAATGGAAGAACATTCCATGCTCATGGATAGGAAGAATCAATATTGTGAAAATGGCCATACTGCCTAAGATAATTTATAGATTCAATGCCATCCCCATCAAGCTACCAATGACTTTCTTCACAGAATTGGAAAAAACTACTTTAAAGTTCATATGGAACCAAAAAAGAGCCCGCATTGCCAAGTCAATCCTAAGCCAAAAGAACAAAGCTGGAGGCATCACACTACCTGACTTCAAACTATACTACAAGGCTACAGTAACCAAAACAGCATGGTACTGGTACCAAAACAGAGATATAGACAAATGGAACAGAACAGAGCCCTCAGAAATAATACTACACATCTATAACTATCTGATCTTTGACAAACCTTACAAAAATAAGAAATGAGGAAAGGATTCCCTATTTAATGAATGGTGCTAGGAAAACTGTCTAGCCATATGTAGAAAGCTGAAACTGGATCCCTTCCTTACACCTTATACAAAAATTAATTCAAGATGGATTAAAGACTTAAATGTTAGACCTACAACCATAAAAACCCTAGAAGAAAACCTAGACAATACCATTCAGGACATAGGTATGGGCCAGGACTTCATGTCTAAAACACCAAAAGCAATGGCAACAAAAGCCAAAATTGACAAATGGGATCTAATTAAACTCAAGAGCTTCTGCACAGCGAAAGAAACTACCATCAGAGTGAACAGGCAACCTACAGAATGGGAGAAAATTTTTGCAATCTACTCATCTGACAAAGGGCTAATATCCAGAATCTATAAAGAACTCAAACAAATTTACAAGAAAAAAACAACCCCATCAAAAAGTGGGCAAAGAAAATGAATAGACACTTCTCAAAAGAAGACATTTATGCAGCCAAAAGGCACATGAAAAAATGCTCATCATCACTGGCCATCAGAGAAATGCAAATCAAAACCACAATGAGGTACCATCTCACACTAGTTAAAGTGGTGATCATTAAAAAGTCAGGAAACAACAGGCGCTGGACAGGATGTGGAGAAATAGGAACACTTTTACAGTTTTGGTGGGACTGTAAACTAGTTCAACCATTGTGGAAGTCAGTGTGGCGATTCCTCAGGGATCTAGAACTAGAATACCATTTGACCCAGCCATCCCATTACTGGGTATATACCCAAAGGATTATAAATCATGCTGTTATAAAGACACATGCACACGTATGTTTACTGTGGCACTATTCACAATAGCAAAGACTTGGAACCAACTCAAATGCCCAACAATGATAGACTGGATTAAGAAAATGTGGCACATGTACACCATGGAATACTATGCAGCCATAAAAAATGATGAGTTCATGTCCTTTGTAGGGACATAGATGAAGCTGGAAACCATCATTCTCAGCAAACTATCACAAGGACAAAAAACCAAACACCACATGTTCTCACTCACAGGTGGGAATTGAACAATGAGAACACTTGGACACAGGAAGAGGAACATCACACACTGGGGCCTGTTGTGTGGTGGGGGGAGGGGGGAGGGATAGCATTAGGAGATATAACTAATGTAAATGACGAGTTAATGGGTGCAGCACACCAACATGGCACATGTATATATATGTAACAAACCTGTACATTGTGCACATGTACCCTAGAACTTAAAGTATAATAAAAATAAAAGAAAAAGAATATTCATTGGATTGAGTAATTCTTTTAGATTGTGTAGTTGTCATCATAGTGGTGGGAGATCATAATTGTCAACATAATCACCATCAAATACATTAGAGATAGTATTTGTTTATAAAGAAGCACAATTTAGAGGGATGAGGAACTGAAATTAAAAGAACCCGGAAACAGTAGATTAAAAGGCCTGTTTTAAAAAAAGAATAAAGGGATTTGAGTAGGAGTGGCAGTGGATTAAGGGTTTATATTCATTCTTTATGGGAGTAATATAAGCACAGTGGTTGGGAATAGCTAAAGGGAATTTAATTTTTATCTTTTGCAATAACTACTTGTATATTTATTTGTTTTCAAATAGTATTGAATGTTTTACACATGTGTATAACTGATACTTAATATGCTTTAATTAAGCTTTCCTTTTTTTGGATTGAATGCAAATCTTCCTTAGCGTGGAAGAGTTGTACTCAGCATTGTGAGCTGGCTCTGCAGTCAGATACATGTAAATCAGACTCTTGCCTTGGTCACTCAACAATCAAGTTATTTTTTGTAAGAGTTGTGTGGCTCTTTTTTAGGCTAATTTCTTTTCTGTGATATCAGACTGATTATGGGATGTTGGAAGAATTAAATGAGATAATCCATAGAAAGTACTCCATAAAAGACTTCTGACACCTAAAAAGCATTCAAGACATAGTATCCATTATTATTAAATATTATATATTATATTATGAATACAAAGCTTGCTGTAAATTTTTGCCAATTAAATTCTGTTTTCATTGTTTATTTTATAAAATTTTAAATATAGTCTTCCAGTGTTTAACTGGGGAACGAACTTGCCTGAGCTTGCCTGAGAAATGGTTAGAGAAAAAACTGTCAGAATGAAATTATAACCTCTTAAAAATGCTCTTGGTTGGCTTCCGTTGAGCACCGAGCAAGATGGCAGTTTCCCAGACGGTTAGGCTACGGCTTCAATTTGATTACCCGACGCCAGCTACCCCGCACCGTACGGTCTTCTGGCTTCTGGTCGACTTGAACAGATGCCGAGTCGTCAGAGATCTCATTAGCCTCATCTGCCAGCTCTTCGGCTTCAGTTATGCGGCCCTCCTAGGCCTCTACCTGGAGGGGGGGCTTCTTCCTCCCGCCGAGAGCGCGCGCCTGGTGAGAGACAACGACTGCCTCAGAGTTAAATTAGAAGAGAAAGGAGTTGCTGAGAATTCTGTAGTCATCAGTAATGGTGACACTAATTTATCTCTTAGAAAAGCAAAGAAGCGGGCATTTCAGTTAGAGGAGGTTGAAGAAACTGAACCAGATTACAAATATTCAAAGAAGCATTGGAAGAGGCAAGAGAACAATAACAATAATGAGAAGGTCTTGGCCAAAAGCTGTCACAGATGAGACTGTCAGCAAAAAAGAAAAAAAAGAGAAAAAATAAAGCAACCTGTGGCACAGTGATAACGAAGAGACCAAAAGAAAATCACCGAAGAAAAAGGAGAAATGTGAATATAAAAAAAAGGCCAAGAATCCCAAGTCTCCTAAAGTACTGGCAGTAAAAGACTGGGCCAATCAGAGATGTAGTTCTCCAAAAGGTTCTGCTAGAAACAGCCTTGTTAAATCCAAAAGGAAAGGTAGTGTAAGCGTTTGCTCAAAAGAGAGTCCCAGTTCCTCCTCGGAGTCTGAGTCTTGTGATAAATCTATCAGTGATGGTCCCAGCAAAGTCACTTTGGAGGCCAGAAATTCCTCAGAGAAATTACCAACTGGGTTATCAAAGGAAGAACCCTCTACCAAAAATACAACTGCAGACAAACTGGCTACAAAACCTGGCTTTAGCCTTACCCCCAGCAAGGGCAAGACCTCTGGAACAACGTCTTCTAGTTCAGACTCTAGTTCAGAGTCAGATGACCAATGCTTGATGTCATTGAGCACCCCGGAGTGTGCGGCGGGTTTCTTAAAGACAGTGGGCCTTTTTGCAGGAAGAGGTTGTCCAGGCCTAGGTCTGTCATCACAGACTGAAGGTGCTGCTGGATGGAGGCATTCTGGCTCAAGTGGTGGTGGACAGGCTCCTGGTCCTTCTCCCAGTGTGTCTCTCCCCGCTAGTTTAGGAAGAGGATGGGGTAGAGGAGAAAACCTTTTTTCTTGGAAGGGAGCTAGGGGATGGGGCATGCGGGGGAGAGGTCGAGGACGAGGGCATCCTGTTTCCTGTGTTGTAAATAGAAGCATTGACAACCGGAGGCAACAGCAATTAAATGACGTGGTAACAAATTCATCTACTATTATCCAGAATCCAGTAGAGACACACAAGAAGGACTATAGTCTGTTACCACTGTTAGCAGCTGCCTCTCTAGTTGGAGAAAAGATTGCATTTAAGCTTTTGGAACTAACATCCAGTTACTCTCTTGATGTCTCTGACTACAAGGAAGGAAGAATATTAAGCCACAACCCAGAGACCCAGCAAGTAGATACAGAAATTCTTTCATTCTTACCTGCCTTGAGAGAACCTGGGAAATTTGATTTAGTTTATCACAATGAAAATGGAACCGAGGTAGTGGAGTACACTGTGACACAGGAGAGCAAGATCACTGTATTTTGGAGAGAGTTGATTGACCCAAGACTGATAATTGAATCTCCAAGTAACACATCAAGTACAGAACCTGCCTGAGTATGACCTCTCCACCTTATAGTTTATGAATGTCTTGCTTGTGGAAGTGACTATAACATGAACTTTTTTTTTTTAAGAGGATTTGGAAGTTGTATGGATTTTTTTGTTACCTTCACTTTACTGCATAGGAAACAATCTACCTCATCATGTAAAATGACGTGGGTGTCGGTTTTGTAGATCTTCGGTTTTTTTGTGAGGTTTAATTTCAGTTAACAAAATGTAAAACATGACATTCCCTGCAGACATTGTTTTATACCAGTATGGTTTCTTCTCTTTCTTTAAATGTTTTTGGCCATCAAGTAGCAGTCGTCAGTAGGAGTTTATAATACCAAGAATGTGCTGCGTATCTTGTCTCAATAAGTTTTAAGTAACATTTAAAAATATTAAAGCATGTTACTTGACCTAATTTTTTAGCATTTGAGTTGTTCCGTTAAATGGAGCATCTTGTAAATTTCAAGTATTTTATGCTTGCAATTGTTAAGAGTTAAAAGGTAGTTGGATTTGTCGCAGACAATGAGTTAAGGAATCCTTTCACCTTTTTCCCAACTTTAAAATTAAGGATTCTCAGGGCTCTGTGTAGAGCAGTGAAAATAAGAAGCGTGTGTGTGTGTGTGTATGCCTGGAGAATTGGTGTTCCACTTGAGTGAGAGGATTGGCTGTGAGCTTCAGACCAGGAAATGTGTCATCTCGCCAGGCACCTGGCTGAGTGTGCTGGAGTGAGGATCTTGAACAGGAACTTCCTTTTCTGTTATTATTCACTACAAAGCTAAAATGGCCAAATGTATAGTGTGAAAACTGGTTTCATTTAACAAAAGATCAGATCCCTCCTTCAGCTGTACACATTTTTAAATAAAATCATATTGAACTTAAAAAAATGCTCTTGATTATCTCCATCTATTAACAGTATCCTATCCTTGTTGGTTCAGTTTAGTGTGTCCTCACCTATAAAATCTTCCCAAATCATTCGCACTAAAAGTAATCTTACTGCCTGTGTACTTGTTTGAACCAATATATTTATATATGAACTGTATCGCCTTTGTTATTATTAATATACATAGTATATCTCCCTACTAGATTGTAAACTCTTCTTTGGAAGAAAGATTATTTTTTTCTGACTGTAACCTATCAATCTCAATTTCATTAACTGTTGTATGAGGACAGTAATAGCTATCTAGAAGAAATGTTGTGAATGTTAAATGAAACAACCTGTGGGAAAGCACCCATTATAAGTGCTGGTACATAAACCTCAACAAATTTGTTTTTTTCTTTTCCTTATTCCTTATAATTCATATGAAAAATATGTGAGTGCTTCTATGTGCCAGGCCCAGTGCTCTGCTCTTTAGAGAGTACTGAAATGAGTAAAACACAGTCACTGCCTCCAAAGAACTTGATGATTTGTTGCATGGATTAGATTAGAATACAAAAAATTAAAATAGAAGATGAGGTAAGAAAAAATTCTGTAAGAGAGTTACAAACACAGTGCCAGGAAGCCAAAAGTTGGGGAACAGTTTTTCTTTTTAAAAAAAGTTTTTATTTCCATAGGTTTTTGGGGAACAGGTGGTAGTTGGTTACATGAATAAGTTCTTTAGTGGTGATTTGTGAGATTTTGGTGCACCCATTAGCCAAGCAGTATACACTGAACCCAATTTGTAGTCTTTTATCCCTCACCCCCTTCGAACCCTTTCCCCCTGTGTCCCCAAAGTCCATTGTGTCATTCTTATGCCTTTGCATCCTTATAGCTTAGCTCCCACTTATGAGTGAGAACATATGATGTTTGGTTTTCTATTCCTGAGTTACTTCACTTAGAATAATAGTTTCCAATCCCATCCAGGTTGCTGCAAATGCCATTAATTCATTCCTTTTTTATGGCTGAGTCATATTACATCATATATCTATCCACATTTTCTTTATCCACTCTTTGATTTATGGGTATTTGAGTTGGTTTCACATTTTTGCAATCGCGAATTGTGCTGCTGTAAACGTGTGTGCAAGTATCTTTTTTGTATAATGACTTCTTTTCCTTTGGGTAGATACCCAGTAGTGGGCTTGCTGGATCAAATGGTAGTTCTACTGTTAGTTTTTAAAGGAATCTCCACACTGCTTTGTACTAGTTTACAAAACTAGTACTAGTGGTTGTACTAGTTTACATTCCCACCAGCAGTGTAGAAGTGTTTCCTTTTCATTGCATCCGTGCCCACATCTATTATTTTTTGATTTTTGATTATGGCCATTCTTGTGGCAGTAAGGTGGTATCATACTTTGGTTTTCATTTGCATCTCCCTGATCATTAGTGATGTTGAGCAGTTTTTCATGTTTGTTGGCCATTTATATATCTTCTTTTGAGAATTGTTTATTCATGTCCTTAGCACACTTTTTGATGGGATTGTTTTTTCTTGCTAATTTGTTTGAGTTCATTGTAGATTCTGGATAGTAGTCCTTTGTCAGATGTATAGATTGTGAAGATTTTCTCCCATTCTGTAGGTTGTCTGTTTACTCTGCTGACTGTTCCTTTTGCCGTGCAAAAGTTCTTTAGTTTAATTAAGTCCCAGCTGTTTATCTTTGTTTTTATTGCATGTGGTTTGGGGTTGTTTGTCATGAAATCCTTGCCTAAGCCAATGTCTAGAAGGGTTTTTCCGATGTTATCTTCTAGAATTTTTTATAGTTTCAGGTCTTAGATTTAAGTCCTTGATCCATCTTGAGTTGATGTTTATATAAGGTGAGGGGTGAGGATGCAATTTCATTCTCCTACATTTGGCTTGCCAGTTATCCCAGCATCATTTGTTGAAAAGGGTATCCTTTCCCCACTTTATGTTTTTGTTTGCTTTGTTGAAGATCAGTTGGCTGTAAGTATTTGGGTTTATTTCTGGGTTCTTTATTCTGTTCCATTGGTCTATGTGCCTATTTTTATACCAGTACCATGCTGTTTTGGTGACTATAGTCTTACGGTATAGCTTGAAATCGGATAATGTGATGTCTTCAGATTTGTCCTTTTTGCTTAGTCTTGCTTTGGCTATGTGGACTCTTTTTTGTTCCATGTGAATTTCAGAATTGTTTTTTCTAGTTCTGTGAAAAATGATGGTGGTATTTTGATGGAAATTGCATTGAATTTGTAGATTGCTTTTGGCAGTATAGTTATTTTCACAATATTGATTCTACCCATCCATGAGCATGGGATGTGTTTCCATTTGTTTGTGTTGTTTATGATTTCTTTCAGCAGTGTTTTGTAGTTTTCTTATAGAGGTCTTTCACCTCCTTGGTTAGGTATATTTCTAAGTATTTTATTTTATTTATTTTTGAAGCTACTGTAAAAGGAGTTTAGTTATTGATTTGATTCTCAGCTTGGTCACTGTTGGTATGTAGGAGAGCTACTGATTTGTGTACACTAACTTTGTTTCCTGAAAGTTTGCTGAATTCTTTTATCAGTTCTAGGAGCTTTTTGGAGGAATCTTTAGGGTTTTCTAGGTCTACAATCATATCATTAGCAAACAGCAACTGTTTGACTTCCTCTTTACTGATTTGGATGCCCTTTATTTCTTTCTCTTGTCTGATTGCTCTGGCTATGACATGAATAGAAATGGTGAGAGTTGGCGTCCTTGTCTTGTTCCAGTTCTCAGAGGGAATGATTTCAACTTTTCCCCATTCAGTACTATGTTGGCTGTCGGTTTGTCATAGATGGCTTTTATTGCATTGAGGTATGCCCCTTGTATGCTGATTTTGCTGAGAGTTTTAATGATAAAGGAATGCTGGATTTTGTCAAATGCTTTTTCTGTGTCTATTGAGTAATCATGTGATTTTTGTTTTTAATTCTGTTTATGTGGTGTATCACATTGATTGACTTGCATATATTAAACCATCCCTGCATCCCTGGTATGAAACCCACTTGATCATGGTGGATTATCTTTTTGATATGTTGTTGGATTCAGTTAGCTAGTATTTTGTTAAGGATTTTTGCATCTATGTTCATCAGGGATATTGATCTGTAGTTTCTTCTTTTGGTTATGTTCTTTCTTGGTTTTGGTATTAGGAAGATACTGGCTTCATAGAATGCTGATGTCTTCAACTACCAGGGTGAGTAGGAAGGACCATCAGGTGGGGGCAGAGCTAGGTGTGTCTGAGCTCAGACTCTCCTTGGGTGGCTATTGCTGTGGCTGCCGTGGGGGATGGAATTGTGGTTCCCAGGTCAATGGAATGATGTTCCTAGGAGGATTATGGCTGCCTCTGCTGTGTCATTCAGGTTGTCAGAGAAGTAGGGGAAAGCCAGCAGTCACAGGCTTCACCCAGCTCCCAAGCAACCCAGAAGGCTGGTCTCACTTCCATCATGCCCCAGCCCCCGAAAAAACACCAAGTCTGTTTCCAGACAGTGGAAGAGCAGGGCTGAGAACTTTCCCTAGGTTACTAGCCTCCCATGTGTGAAAGCAAGCAGGGCTTTCATGCCTTCCCACCTGACAAGTCTGCATACCGGATTCATGCCCTCCCCAGAGTTCTGGCCAGGAGACTTTGTGTTTGGTTGGAATTGTTACAAGTTCAGCAAGAGATTTCCTTCTCTTTGTGGTCTTTTCCCAGTACCTCTGGCAGCCCTTTCCAAGGACCTCTGCAGACAAGGCAGAAATGGCTCTCCAGGGGACCTAGAGAGCCTAAAGGGCTTCTCCTGCTGCTTCCTCTACCTCTGTATTTAGCTTGACTCTCTAAATTAACTCAGCTCCAGGTAAGGCCAGAATCTTCTCCTGTGATCCAGACCTTCAGGTTCCCTAGTGAGGGTGTGTGCTTGCAGATGGACAATCCTCCTTTCCCACTTCCACAGCTTGGGCACTCACTGTATTTGGGGTGTCTCCTTGCTCCTACAGGAGCAATCTGCTTCCTTCAGAGGGTCTGTGGGTTCTCTCAGCTTTTCTGGTTTATTCCTGCAGTAGTTTTGGAGCAAAAGTTCACAATGCAAGTCTCCACACACTGTTCTGTCTGTGTGGGAGCTGCAATCTAGTCCTGCCTCCTGTCCACCGTGATCCCTTAGTTTTTCCTCTTGTAGCTTACTAAGCTTTTTAAAGATAATTATTTTGAATTCTTTTTAGGCAATTCATATATCTCTATTTCTTTGGGGTCAGCCACTGGAGCTTTATTATTATTATTTTGGTGGTATATTTCCTTGATTTTTTATGTTCTTTGAAGCCTTGCCTTGTTGCCTTCTCATTTGAAGAAGGAGTAAACTCCTCAAGTCTTCGATTACTGGGATTGGGAGAGAACAATCTTCACCATTCAGCCTGGCTAGAGATCTGGAGGTGTCTCAGATCATTTCAATTGATGTATCCCCCTACTGTTCTTATTCCCTCTTGGGGGATAGTGTCAGGATTGTATGCCTTCCCTTGATCCCATAAAACCAGGCCAGGTAGTGAGAACTTTCCATTTACTTCTCCTAGTGTAACGCCAAAGGTGCTTGCCTTAGCCATGCCAAAGAATTTGTGTGGCAGCTGCCCGCAGCGAGTGATAGAGACATGGACCGAAAGAGAGAAAAAGACATAGGTTTTATTGGGCAGAGTGAAAATACAAAGCTTCCACAGTGTGGAAGGGGTCCCAAACGGGTAGCCAGAGTTAGATTATGCAGTTGCCTTTTCAACTCTTTAAGGTGGGAAATACATGCGGAGGGAAGACGTTACCAGAGTGAGAAACAAAGGCAGTAAATTATTTTGTGACATGTCTTAGATTTTGAGGAAAACCAGAATTGCAGCTTAGGTTTTATCTACTTTATGACCTTGCAGTGGCATGGCAAAGGAGACAGGATTTTATAGGATTTTACAAAGTATGTTTACAAGGAATTGGAATTGGGAGCATAGATAAAGTCTGCTGGTCACAGAAAAATGGGCAGTCAACATTCTTTTTAGTTTTGGGGGAAGGGGAAGGAAGAGAGGGAGAGAGGACACAAGGAAGCTTACAGCAAAATTTTCATTGTTTATAGCTTTCTTGGGGAAGAAAACACATGCACAAATCTGGGTGTTAGGAATATTTTAAGGATATATCTTCAATATTATTCATCCAGGACCCAAGTAAGTCCTAATGCAGGAAATGAGTCAGTTTCACAGCTTTCTGAGCCCCTACTTGACCCAGGAAGCCCAGCTGGCACCTCCTTTCACTAGGGCTGTGATCTGGAGTGATCAAAGTTGTGCACCTTCTCCCAGTTTAGCAGAGTTGAGCCATCTGTTGATACCTGTGCACTGTCTTTGCAGGCTCATGTTTGCCATCTTCAGGGGAGCACATGTACTGTCTTCAGGGGAACCTGGGGTGCCATCTGTGGAGGAGTGCAAGGTGCTGGTGATGGTGGTGGTGGTGGGAGTATGTGCCTGGAGTGCTGTGACATGTCAGTTAATTTGGGGGTTCACATGTGACACACCCCCACAGGGTTCATGGGTGATATCTACAGGCCAGCCAGTAACATCTGTGGCCAATTATTGAGATCTGTGGGCCCTGTGCTTTGAGCTTCTGCTCCTTTTCACTGCTTCTTGCTGCCAGACAATTCAGTTGTGCTAATCCTCTCAGTGTTCTGGATGGGACAAGATAGAACGGGGTTTCTTGGATTCAACCTTCAATTCTGGGAGAGCTGAGTGCTCACTTTTCCCTCACTTCCACCTGTGGGAGAAATCATCAACCAAGGGGTTCTTCCTTGGCACTGAGCTGTGCCATCTTGTGTATGGGGTGATGTACATAAAATGTAACTGTTCTTACCTACTTTAATGCACACATTGTTGAATTTTTTTTTGTTCCACCATGATTCTAGAACATCTCAGCTAGACTCCTGAGCTCCTGAAAGGTATTCTTATCCATGGGTGGTTTTAAAATTGGCATTTCTCTGAGGAGTTGAGGGTTGGCACCTCCCATCCCACTATCTTGCTGATGTCACTCTCTAGATAGAATTTTATTTGTCTTTTTACCCTTAGCACAAAGCACAGGATTTGGTACATAAATATTTAATATACATATGTTGATGGCCTTTATAATTATAATGAATGCTCAAAATATTCTAAAGGAGTTAAGTTTATGAACAAGTATTTATCTAGTGCCTGTGAGTCACTATTCTAGGCATTGAAAATAAAGTAATTTGCAAGTTGGATAGTTTCCTGACCTCAAGGTGCTTATATTCTAGTGGGAATAATAAACATAGAAAGCCTCAATCAAGAGGTGACATTTAGCTTGAGGCTTGAAGGATGAGAAGGAGTTACCAGTGTGAATATCTAGGGAAAGGATATTCTAGGCAGAAAAGCAGCAAGGATAAGGTCCCTGAGAAAAAAATGAGCTTTCATATTTGAGTGAAATAGTGATGGCCAATGTGGCTGCAATGCAATGCAGGAGGGAAGTGAAGACAGAAATATAAGCAGAGGCTAGATCACATAGAGCTTTGAAAGTCACGGAAAGGAGCTGAATTTTACTTTAAGTATAATGGGAAGACATTAAAAGGGTCTTAAGAGGGAGAATGCTATAACCTGATTTGTACTTCAGGTTAATAATCTTGTGAAGAAAAGGTGGTAGAGGGCCAAGAGCTGAGTCAGGAAAATCAGTTAGGAAGCTCTTTTAATAGTTCATATGAGAAGTCATGGAGGCTTGGGCTGCAGTTATACAATGGAAAAGGTAAGGAATTGATTTTGAATTTATTTTGGAGGTAGTGCTATTAGGACTTGATTTGGTGTGATGTATGAGGAAAAGAGATGACTCAAGGATAACTCTTAGATTTTTTACCTTATCCTTGAATGTATGATAGTATTGTTCACAGGCTAGGAGGAGAAGGGATGGAGTAGTCAACTTTTTGAAAAATTAAATAAAAACGTATTATTGACATTGCCAAGATATAGATCATTAGCAAACTTGACAAGAAGAAACCTTATAGGAACAGGTCTAGAAGAGAATGGACAGTGATAAAGCAGGACGGTGAATATAGACAAATCTTTTCAAGGGATTTTGCTGTGAAGAGAAACAGAAATGGGCAGTAGCTGAGAGAGGTAGTTTAAGATAGGAACTATTGTAGCAACTATAATGATGGGAATGATCCACTGGAGAAACAACATTTGATGACGTAGGGCTAAAGAGAGGACACTATGGGAGAGAATTTGGAACATTTGAAATAGGTGAGAAGGCAGAGCATGTCAGTACATATCGAGAAGGTTGAGAAATTCATGGTGGGAAATGTACTTATTTTGTCATCAGGAGGCAGATATCAAGAAGTTTTCTACTGTCACGTGATACCTTATTCTGCTTATTTTTCAATCTGTTTCCTATGATATCTGCTTTTCCAATTTTCTGCCTGATGTATGCCAGAAGGTAAGTTCAAAAGATTCCCAAAGCTGATTTCTTTATTGGGTTTTATGTGTAATATGTTTAAAATGATGTTTCCTAATCATAAGCCTATTAATTCTAAATGGAAAAAGAGCAGGGTACCATATGTATAAATGTGATTACACTAATGATAATGACTCAAATTTAAATTGCATTTTTTTCCAAACTTGACCTCTAGTTTTTCTTCAAGTCTCAAGTAGTTTTCCCTGAAAGATTCTAGGTACGTCTTGCAGGCGCATGTCTGAGATGATATAAGCTAAATCCTTCCTCTCCTTCATCTACTTTGTCCTCAGAGTCACCGGAGGTGAGTTTTATCATAAACACTGTGACTGGCATACACTTCTACATGCTGATGTCCTTGCCAAGGGGTTGTCTACAGAAGCTGTCAAATCGTGAGGTACCTGGAGAGGATGTAGCCTAAGGCCACACTTTGAACTCTCCTATTCCCTCACCTTATTTATAAAAAGTGGGCTGTGCCTTGAGATTTTTTTTTTTTAGAGATTCAATTTCTCTGTTGAAATTCTTCATTTTTTCATCAATTTCTTTAACATATTTATAATTTTTTTCTTAATTATGGTTCACATTTTCCCAGTTCTTCACATCTCCCATTTAAAAATTACATGCACTGATACTGACATTTTAAAATTTATGTGCTTAAACCTCATTGTTTTTAAAATAATTATAGAGATTCAAATAAGTATTATTTCCTCCCAGGAAAAGTGTGCCCTTTCTTTGTGAGGAGTCAAGCTGAGTCAGTGCTGAGTTGCAGCTCTAGGTAGTTTCAGTTCACCTCTAGTTTCAAATATCTAGAGAATGTTACCTGTTCTGTGTGTATTACAGGGCTCCCCCTCTAAAAGGATTTTGAGACCTAAGGGCTTTAAGACTTTTTGCTTTCCAGCCCAGCCACCAGCCTGTTGTGCTGCTGCTTACTCAACAAAAGTCTCATGGAGATAATTGATAGGTAGGCAGGATTACCTCTGCATTTGGGGCTCCTATAGATTCCAATCTGTCATACCAGTGTGCATGGTTGTTAAAAGTTCTGCTGGCTTTGCCTTACTTTAGCAGAGTTCCTCTGCTTAAAACACACCCTATCTTTATGCCCATGCCTCCTCTAGGAACAGTTTTTCCCTTTTTGGAATTTAGTTTCTTTAGATTATATATATATATAGATATATATATATACACATATATATCTTTAGATATATATATATACACATATATATCTTTAGATATATATATATATACACATATATATCTTTAGATATATATATATACACATATATATCTTTAGATATATATATATACACATACATATCTTTAGATATATATATATACACATATATATCTTTAGATATATATACACATATATATCTTTAGATATATATACACATATATATCTTTAGATATATATATATACACATATATATCTTTAGATATATATACATATATATATCTTTAGATATATATATATACACATATAGTGTATTCTCTCCCTTCTCTGAACACCAACTCACTCATTTTAACATTAAAATTAATTATATATAGTTTATATGTAAACTATTTATAAACTATATATAACTATTTATATACAGTTTACATATAAACTATATATATAAATAGTTAATTTAAGTGTTAAAATAAGTGAGTTGGTGTTTGGAGAAGGGAGAGAAATGAACTTTGACTCAGGGAAAGGTTAAGAAGATATGACTGGAATTAAGGCAAAATTGGTTAATGGGTACAAAAATACTGTTTAGATAGAAGGAATGAATTATTTTATTTAATAGTATTATAGAGAAATTATACTTAACATTAATTTATTATATAATTCAAAAAGCTAGGAGAGAAGAATTGTAGTGTTCTCAACACAAATAAAAGATAAATGTTTGAGGTAATGGATATCCCTATTACTCTGATTTGGTCATTACACATTGTATACATGTATGAAAATATGTACCTCAAAAATATATACAACTATGATATATCAATAAAAAATTCAAAAACATTCTAAAAACATCAAAAACGCCTAAAAGCTGGATACCTAATTTTGTGCTATGGAAAACAGCATGAGAAGGGAGTAGAAACATTAAATAAATGAATTTGCATAGTAAAGAATTTGTTTAGATACCACTGTAAGTCCCTGTAAGATTCTAGTGGAGCTAACCACACTCAATGGCAGTTTTCCATTTTCACCTATTTAATAGAGTCTGAAAACTTTCCAGTCTTATACAGTCTTGTGTTCATATCTAATTATTCATATCAGATATGCAGTAATTACTGGAATCATTAAAAAGACTGGTCCTAAAACCCAGAAGTTTACTGTTAATTATTGTTTTCTCATAAGATTTATGTAACTTTAATCATAAGGTTCATGATATGGTTTGGCTCTGTGTCCCCACTCAAGTCTCATCTTGAATTGTAATCCAAATTGTAATCCTCATGTGTTGAGGGAGGGACCTAATGGGAGGTGACTGGATCATGGGAGCAGTTTCCCCTGTGCTGTGCTAGTGCTAGTGAGTGAGTTCTCATAAGATCTGATGGTTTTAAAAGTGGCACTTCCTCTTTCACTCTTTCTTTCCTGCTGCCTTGTGAAGAAGGTGACACTTCCCCTTTCGCAATGATTGTAAGACCTCCCCACCCATGCAGAACTGTGAGTCAATTAACCCTCTTTTGTTCATAAGTTACCCAGTCTCAGGTAGTAACTTTATAGCAGTTTGAAAATTGACTAATACAGTTCATGAACTTTGATTTAGAACTGGAGTGACTTGTTAAACTCCTATAAAGATATAATACTTGGTCTGTTAAGTATAAATTAAAGGCCTGTATGAAAGTAAATTTATCATATTTACCTGTACTCCACATCTTGTCATCCACCATATTTTGAATTTGAAGATACGTAGAGACGAGAACAAATTTTGTTTGTTAACATGATTTATAACTTTTAAATATTTAAATGTATGTTCCTTGTGCCACATTATACCATTTGTACACAAATGTTAGGAATGTGCCTCTTAGCCTTATTTTTCACTGTGCTCATGTCACTTTACACTGCTATACTTTATGGTTTCTCCTGTTCCCAGCATGCCCAGCTCTTTTTTTTTTTTTTTTTTTTAAAGATAGTTGTGCCTTTGTCCTTGTCGTTCCCTCTTTATGCAATGCCCTTTCTCTTTTGCTGCCTGGTAGAATCTCTCAGATTCTTCAAAGTTCGACTAAAATGCTGCTTCTTGGGAAGCCCACCTGACCAGTTGGTCTTTCCCTCCTCTGTGATTCCACAGACATTTTTAGTTGTATATATTATATCACTTACAGTAGTGAGCTTTGGAAAACAAGTTCTTACTGTGTTATTCCCAGTTACCTTATGATAAAGTCTAAAATCCTTAGCGAGACTTGCAAGGACCCCACCTTATCACAGCCCGAATACTTAATTCTTCAGTCTCATCTCTTACTCTGGTCAGATTATTCTTTCTATTTCTCAACTGCTTGAGGCTCTCTTCTCAAACTTTTTACACTTGCTGTTCGTTTTCCCTTGGGCATTATTTTCTACACTCTTGGTGACTCTCTACTCATTCCTTCTTTAAATTTTTAGCTAAAAATTTACTTCCTCTGAGAAACTTTCTATGACTCCTTGATTATGTTAGTTCTCCCTGATATAAAAGTGCCCATAGCATCCTATACTTTGCACTTGAGTGGTATATTCTATCTTTTTTATCCATCTATCTATGCTATCAATTAATGCTATCTTTTCCATTGAATTTCATAAGTATGTCTGTCTTGTTCACAGATATATACCCGTTACTTAAGCATGTATCAGTTACCTCAAAGGAATTGGCTAAGTATTTCTTGATAGAATGAATGGAAGGATGAGTTCAAAACTTCATGAGAGAAGTCTTCCCACTCATCTCATTCTCCAAGTGCTTATATAATGCGAGGCATGGAGTGTGTACTGAATGCTATCATTAAATTTCATTTTTATAAATATGTTTCCTTTATTTATGACTTATTTGCAGTTTAATACTCAGAATTTTCAAGTAAAGTTGGGTCAATTTTACCCTTTAAAGTTCTTGTATGTTTTTCTGTATTTAAATGCAATACATCATGAAATATTTAGGATTATGTATGGACCTCCTGATCATTATTCTCATACAACTTTGTTGTATCCTGCCAAGTTTAGAGACCTCTCCCCATCCAGGGCTCTAGCTAGATACATTCTCTCCCTAAGGTGTTTTCATCCAATCTGTAGTTGTAAATACCATTTATAGGCTGATAACTCTCAGACTTGATGTGTACCTGAAATTCCAGATTGACATAACCTATTATCTACTGAACATCTTTACTTGGATGGCTAATGGGTATCTCAAACATGACATATATTAAATATAGCTCTAACATTTCTCTCCTTGTTAACAATAATAAATTCTTATTCCCTTAGGAAGAGATGGAATGACATTTGGTCATAGTAAAAAAGTAACAACAGAACAGATTTCACTCATCTCATAGATCAATGTCAGCTTCTTACCAGAGCACACACCTGTAAAAGTTGGCCAAGGAGGCCAGGCACGGTGGCTCACGCCTGTAATTCCAGCACTTTGGGAGGCCAAGACGGGTGGATCACAAGGTCAGGATTTCAAGACCAGCCTGGCCAACATGGTGAAACCCAGTCTCTACTAAAGATACAAAAACACAATTAGCCAGGCATGGTGGCTCATGCCTGTAATCCCAGCTATTCGGGAGGCTGAGGCAGGAGAATAAATTGAGCTCAAGAGGCAGAGGTTGCAGTGAGCCAAGATCACACCACTGCACTCCAGCCTGAGTGACAGGGTGAGACTCCATCTCAAAAAAAAAAAAAAAAGTTGGCCGAAGAGCAATAGCCTCACTCCAGTGACAACACTTCTGTGGCCATCAATCCTATGATCAATCAATCTTTAACTACTCCTTCTTAAGTGTTTTTCACTATTTTCAAGATTTTATGCTTCCCCAAATCAAATATATCAGTAGTTTGTTTTCTTCAGAGTCTTTGCCTAGAAACACAGCTCTTCTTTACTTAGCACACACAGAAAGTCAGATTTTGCTTTCAGATACATAATGGAAGCCTCTTCCTTTAACAACCTACAGCTTTTTAGTGAAGATGGCCCAATAGGAACAGCTCCAGTCTGCAGCTCCCAGGGTGAGCGACACAGAAGACGGGTGATTTCTGCACTTCCAACTGAGGTACCGGGTTCATCTCACAGGGGCTTGTCAGAAAGTGGGTGCAGTCCATGAAGCAGGGTGGGGCATCACCTCACCCAGGAAGCGTGAGGGGTTTGGGAATTCCCTTTCCTAGTAAAGGGAAGCCATGACAGACAATACCTGGAAAATCGGGACACTCCCACCCTAATACTGTGCTTTTCCAACGGTCTTAGCAAATGGCACACCAGGAGATTATATCCTGTGCATGGCACAGAGAGTCCCATACCCACAGAGCCTCGCTCACTGCTGGCACAGCAGTCTGAGATTGTACTGCGAGGCGGCAGTGAGGTGCCAGCAAGGCTGAGGGAGGGGCATCCACCATTGCTGAGGCTCAAGTAGGTAAACAAAGCCCAGGAAGCTCGAACTGGGTGGAGCCCACCGCAGCTCAAGGAGGCCTGCCTGCCTCTGTAGACTCTACCTCTGGGGGCAGGGCATAGCAGAAAAAAAGGCAGCAGAAACTTCTGCAGACTTAATGTCCCTGTCTGACAGCTGTGAAGAGTAGTGGTTCTCCCAGCACGGAGCTTGAGATCTGAGAACGGACAGACTGCCTCCTCAAGTGGGTCCCTGACCCCTAAGTAGCCTAACTGGGAGGCACCTCCCAGTAGGGGGTGACTGACACTACCTACAGCCGGGTGTCCCTCTGAGACAAAGCTTCCAGAGGAAGGATCAGGCAGCAACATTTACCATTCTGCAGACTCTGCTGGTGACATCAGGCAAACAGGGTCTGGAGTGGACCTCCAGCAAACTCCAACAGACCTGCAGCTGAGGGTCCTGACTGTTAGAAGGAAAACTAACAAACAGAAAGGACATCCACACCAAAACCCCATTGATACGTCACCATAATCAAAGACCAAAGGTAGATAAAACCACAAAGATGGGGAGAAACCAGAGCAGAAAAGCTGAAAATTCTAAAAATCAGAGCACCTCTTCTCCTCCAAAGGAATGCAGCTCCTCGCCAGCAAAGGAACAAAGCTGGATGGAGAATGATTTTGATGAGTTGAGAGAAGACTTCAGACAATCGGTAATAACAAACTTCTCCGAGCTAAAGGAGGATATTCAAACTCATTGCAAACAAGTTAAAAACCTTGAAAAAAGATTAGACGAATGGCTAACTAGAATAACCAATGCAGAGAAGTCCTTAAAGGACCTGATGGAGCTGAAAACCATGGCACGAGAACTACGTGATGAATGCACAAGCTTCAGTAGCTTATTCGATCAACTGGAAGAAAGGGTATCAGTGATGGAAGATCAAATGAATGAAATGAAGTGAGAAGAGAAGTTTAGAGAAAAAAGAGTAAAAAGAAATGAACAAAGCCTCCAAGAAACATGGGACTATGTGAAAAGACAAAATCTACGTCTGATTGGTGTACCTGAAAGTGACGGGGAGAATGGAACCAAGTTGGAAAACACTCTGCAGGATATTATCCAGGAGAATTTCCCCAATCTAGCAAGGCAGGCCAACATTCAAATTCAGGAAATACAGAGAATGCCACAAAGATACTCCTTGAGAAGCGCAACTCCAAGACACATAATTGTCAGATTCACCAAAGTCGAAATGAAGGAAAAAATGTTAAGGGCAGCCAGAGAGAAAGGTCGGGTTACCCACAAAGGGAAGCCCATCAGACTAACAGCGGATCTCTCAGCAGAAACTCTACAAGCCAGAAGAGAGTGGGGGCCAATATTCAACATTCTTAAAGAAAAGAATTTTCAACCCAGAATTTCATACCCAGCCAAACTAAGCTTCATAAGTGAAGGAGAAATAAAATCCTTTATAGACAAGCAAATGCTGAGAGATTTTGTCACCACCAGGCCTGCCCTAAAAGAGCTCCTGAAGGAAGCACTAAACATGGAAAGTAATGAGTACTAGCCACTGCAAAAACATGCCAAATTGTAAAGACCATCGAGGCTAAGAAGAAACTGCATCAACTAACAAGCAAAATAACCAGCTAACATCATAATGACAGGATCAAATTCACACATAACACTATTAACTTTAAATGTAAATGGGCTAAATGCTCCAATTAAAAGACACAGACTGGAAAATTGCATAGTCAAGACCCATCAGTGTGCTGTATTCAGGAAACCTATCACATATGCAGAGACATACATAGGCTCAAAATAAAGGGATGGAGGAAGATCTACCAAGCAAATGGAAAACAAAAAAAGGCAGGGGTTGCAATCCTAGTCTCTGATAAAACAGACTTTAAACCAACAAAGATCAAAAGAGACAAAGAAGGCCATTATATAATGGTAAAAGGATCAATTCAGCAAGAAGAGCTAACTATCCTAAATATATATGCACCCAATACAGGAACACCCAGATTCATAAAGCAAGTCCTTAGAGACCTACAAAGAGAGTTAGATTCCCACACAATAATAATGGGAGACTTTAACACCCCACTGTCAACATTAGACAGATCAACAAGACAGAAAGTTAACAAGGATACCCAGGAATTGAACTCAGCTCTGCACCAAGCAGACCTAATAGACATCTACAGAACTCTCCTCCCCAAGTCAACAGAATATACATTCTTTTCAGCACCACACCACACCTATTCCAAAATGGACCACATAGTTGGAAGTAAAGCTCTCCTCAGCAAATGTAAAAGAACAGAAATTATAACAAACTGTCTCTCAGACCACAGTGCAATCAAACTAGAACTCAGGATTAAGAAACTCACTCAGAGCTGCTCAACTACATGGAAACTGAACAACCTGCTCCTGAATGACTACTGGGTACATAACAAAATGAAGACAGAAATAAAGATGTTCTTTGAAACCAATGAGAACAAAGACACAACATACCAGAATCTCTGGGACACATTCAAAGCAGTGTGTAGAGGGAAATTTATAGCACTAAGTGCCCACAAGAGGAAGCAGGAAAGATCTAAACTTGGCACCCTAACATCATAACTAAAAGAACTAGAGAAGTAAGAGCAAACACATTCAAAAGCTAGCAGAAGGCAAGAAATAACTAAGATTAGAGCAGAACTGAAGGAAATAGAGACACAAAAAACTCTTCAAAAAATCATTGAATCCAGGGACTGGTTTTTTGAAAAGATCAACAAAATTGATAGACTGCTAGCAAGACTAATAAAGAAGAAAAGAGAGAAGAATCAAATAGATGCAATAAAAAATGATAAAGGGGATATCACCACTCATCCCACAGAAATACAAACTACCATCAGAGAATAGTATAAACACCTCTATGCAAATAAACTAGAAAATCTAGAAGAAATGGATAAATTCCTGGACACATACACACTCCCAAGACTAAACCAGGAAGAAGTTGAATCCCTGAATAGACCAATAACAGGTCCTGAAATTGAGGCAATAATTAATAGCCTACCAATCAAAAAAAGTCCGGGACCAGATGAATTCACAGCCGAATTCTACTAGAGGTACAAAGAGGAGCTGGTACCATTCCTTCTGAAACTATTCCAATCAATAGAAAAAGAGAGAATCCTCCCTAATTCATTTTATGAGGCCAGCATTGTCCTGATACCAAAGCCTGGCAGAGACACAACAAAAAAAGAGAATTTTAGACCAACATCCCTGATGAACATCGATGCAAAAATCCTCAATAAAATACTGGCAAACCAAATCCAGCAGCATATCAAAAAGTTTATCCACCACAATCAAGTTGGCTTCATCCCTGGGATGCAAGGCTGGTTCAACATATACAAATCAATAAATGTAATCCATCATATAAACAGAAACAAAGACAAAAACCACATGATTATCTCAATAGATGCAGAAAAGGCCTAAGATGCAGAAACTAGCTAAGTTTCTTTCATACAAATTTTAGAATCAACTTTATTTCTATAAAAAACGCTACTGCAATTTTGGCTTTGCACTGCATAGATACATTAATTTGGGAAAATGAATTGAGTTTTTAGTCTATGAACATGGTATATATTTTCATTTATTCTTTAATTACTTTTGGCAGTGCTTTGTAATGTTCAATGTACAGGTCTTGCACATATGTTTTTGATTTATTTGTTTCTAAGTATTTTACGTTTTTGAAGCTACTGTAAATGTTATTGCTATACCAGAATTTACTTATCTATTATGTTGTTTATGATATTAGAACTATTTAGTTTTTGGCTCTTATGAGTAACACAGCTACGCACATTTTAAAATAAGTATTTTAGTGCATATATGCAAACGTTATTTTTGGATATACTGTTAAGAGTGAAATTGCTGGGTTGTTGAGTATGCATATGTTCAACTAGAGTAGATAATCCTGAATGATTTTCCAAAGTTTGGTTCCCAAATTTGATGAAAGACATGAATTTACACACTCAACAAACTCAACAGGAGCAAGGTAGTGGAATAAAAGATTCCACCCATCATCCCTGCCACAAGGACACCAATTTAACAATTTATTTTTTAAATTTGAGATAGAGTCTCACTTTGTTGCCCAGGCTGGAGTGCAGTGGCATGATCTCAGCTCACTGAAGCCTCTGCCTTCCAGGTTCAAGTGTTTCTCCTGCCTCAGCCTCTTGAATAGCTGTGAGTACAAGTGCGCTAATTTTTGTATTTTTAGTAAAGACAGGTTTTGCCATGTTGGCCAGGCTGGTCTTGAACTTCTGACCTCAGGTGATCCACCTGCCTTGGCATTCCAAAGTGCTGGGATTCTAGGGATGAGCCACAATGCCCAGCCAAATTTAACAATTAGGTACACAGAAAAAACACCTTCATAAGAACAAAAAATCAGGTGAACTCTCACAGTACCTGGCTTTAACTATATATCCCTGAAAGAGGCACTGAAGAGATAGAAAAAGCAATCTTGAATTACTGATGCCACCCCCATCCCAACCCTAGCTGTGGTGGCTGGGTGCAGAGAGTGTCTCTGGGCACTGGGGGAAGGAGAGCACAGCAATTGTGAGGAATTGAACTCAGTTCTGTCCTGATAGAGCATAAAGGAAAACTGGACCAAACTCAGCTGACACCCACCCATGAAGGGAGCATTAAAATCAGCCCTTGCCAGAGAGGAATTATAGGTCCCAGAGATTGGAACTTAAGTTCCCACAAACCTCACCACTGAGGGCTGGAGTACTCTGGGTCTCTGAGTAAACTTGAAAGTCAGTCTAGGCCATAAGAACTGCAACTCTTAGGTGAGTTCTAGTGCTGAACTGGGCCCAGAGACAGTGGACTGGGGGGGCATGTGACATACTGAGAAACCAGCTTGGGCATCTAAGGGAGTGCTGGCATCACCCCTCTCCTAACCCCAGACTGTACCACTCATAGCTCCAAATGAGACCCCTTCCTTCTGCTTGAGGAGAGGACAGGGAAGGGTGGGGAGCACTTTGTCTTACTTCTTGGATACCAGCTCAGCCACAGCAGATAAGGCACTGGTCATACCCCTGTTCCAGACCCTGGTTCCCAGACATTTCTAGGCACACCCTGGGGCGAGGAAACTTGCTGCCTTGAAGGGAAGGATCTGGTTCTGGCAGGACCCATCACCTTCTAAGAGTCCTTGGGCCCTGAATAACCAGTAGTGAGGTAGTATGCTGTGGGCCTTTGCTGAAACTCTGAGACTTGTGGCTTCAGGTGAAATTCAGAAATTTCCAGCTGTGGTGGCTACGGGGCAAAACTCCTTTTGCTTGAGAAAAGCAGAGAGAAAAGTAAAAGGGACTTTATCCTGCCACTTAGGTACCAGCATGGCCACAGTGGGGTAGAGCATCAGTGGGCTCTTGCAGTCCTCAATTCTAGTACATGACTCTTGGCCAGCATATCTGGACCTGCCCTGGGCCAGAAGAGAGCCCATTTCCCTGAAGGATGAGTCCCAGGCCAGGCAGAATTCACCATAAGCTGACTTAAGAGCCCTTGGGTCTTAAGGGAACATTAGTGGTAGTCTGGCAGAACTCCCTGTGGCCTGTGGTGGTGGTAGCTATGGGATTGAGGCTCCTCTGCCTTTGGAAAGTGGAAGTAAGTGCATCTTTTGGTTTGAGTGCCAGCTCAGCTGCAGTACAATAGAACACCAGGTAGACTTCTAAGGTTTTTGACTCTAGTCCCTGACATCCGGATGGCACCTCTGGACCCACCCAGGGCATGAGGGAACTCACTACCTTGAAGGGAAAGACACAGACCTGGGTGGCTTTGCCATCTGCTGATTGTAGAGCCCCAGGGCCTTGAGCAAACACAGACAATTCCCAGGGAGTGGTTATAGCAGGCCCTGGGTGAAATTCAGTGCTGTACTGGCTTCAGGTCTGACCCAGTGCAGTCATAGTGGTGGTGGCCACAGGGGTGCTTGTCACTCACTCCAAGTTTTAGGTGGCTCAGAACAGAGAGAGAGACTTTCTTTGTTTGGGAGAAAGTAAAGGAAGAGAACAAGAGTCTCCATCTTGTAATCCAGAGAATTCTCCTAGATCTTGTCGAAGACCATCAAGGCAGTACCACTACGAGTCTGCAAGAACCACAGCATAACTGGGCTTGGGGCGCCTCTAAAGTGATACAGCTTAGATCACAACACCCAAGTTCTTTAGAATATATGGAAATCCTTTCCAAGAAGGATGGGTACAAACAAGTCCAGATAGAGGACAGTACAATTTATAACAAATTATTCAATGACCATAAACTGAAGAAAATCCATATACATCAAGGCCATCCAGGAAAACATGACCTCATCAAATGAATTAAATAAAACACCAAGGACCAATCCTGGAGAAACAGAAATATGTGACCTTTCAGACAGGGAATTCAAAATAGCTGAGGAAGCTCAAAGAAGTTCAAGCTCAAAGAAGTTCAGAATTCTATTAGATAAATTTAACAAAGAGATTGAGATAATTAAAAAGAATCAAGAAAAAATTTTGGAGTTGAAAAATGCAATTGGCATACTAAAGAATGTGTAAGAGCCTTAATAGCAGAATTGATCAAGCAGAAGAAAGAATTAGTGAGCTTGAAGACAGGCTATTTGAAAATACACAGCTAGAAGAGACAAAAAAAAAAAGAATAAAAAACAAGGAAGCATGCCTATGGGATATAAGAAACAGACTCAAGAGGGCAAACCTAAGAATTATTGACCCTAAAGAGGAGGGAGAGAAAGAGATAGGGGTAGAAAGTTTATTCAAAAAGATAACAGAGAACTTACCAAACCTAGAGAAAGATATCAATATCCAAACACAAATATAACGAGAAGGTTATAGAACACCAAGCAGATTTAAACCAAAGAAGACTACCTCAAGACATTTAATAATTAAGCTCCCAATGATCAAAGAGAAAGGATTCTAGAAAGAAGAAGAGAAAAGAAACAAGTAACATACAAAGGAGCTCCAATACCTGTGGCATCAGGCTTTTCATTGGAAATGTTACAGGCCAGGAGAGAGTGGCATGATGTACTTGAAGTGCTGAGGCAAAAAACTTTTATCCTAGAATAGTAAATCCAGTGAAAATATCCTTCAAACATGAAGGAGAAATAAAGATTTTCCCAGACAAAAGCTGAGGGGTTTGATCAACACCAGACCTGTCCTATAAGAAAAACTTAAGGGAATATTTCAATCAGAAAGAAAAGGACATTAATGAGTAATAAGTAATCACCTGAAGGTTCAAAACTCACTGGTAGTAGTAAGTACACAGAAAAACACAGAATATTATAACACTGTAACTGTGGTGTGTAAACTGCTTTGTCCTAAGTAGAAAGACTAAACAATGAATCACTCAAAAATGATAACTAAACAACTTTTCAAGACATAGACAGTACAATAAATAAATAAAAACAACAAAAAATTAAAAACTGAGGGGATGAAGTTAGTGTGCAGAATTTTTGTTAGTTTTCTTTTAGCTTGCTTGTTTGTTTATGCAAAGTATTAAGTTGTTATCAGCTTAAAATAATAGATTATAATATAGTATTTGCAAGCCTCATGGTAACCTCAAACAAAAAAACATACAATGAATACACAAAAAAATAAAAGCACGAAACTAAATCATATCACCAGAGAAAATTGCCTTTAATAAAAAAAGATGGGAAGGAAAGAGAGAAGGAAGAGACCAAAAAACAATAACAAAATGGCAGGAGTAAGTCTTCACTTATCAATATAGCACTAAATGTAAATGGACTAAACACTTCAATCAAATGACAGAGTGGTTGAATAAATGAAAATATTTAGATTGGTGCAAAAGTAATTGTGGTTTTTGCCACTAAAAGTAATGGCAAAATCCGCAATTACTTTTGCACCAACCTATAGCAGAACTGTTGACCCGTTGCTTACAAGAAGCACACTTCACCTATAAATAAACACATAGACTAAAAATAAAGGGATGGAAAAAGATATTCTATGCCAATGGAAACCAAAAAAGAGCAGGAGTAGCTATACTTGTATCAGACAAAATAGATTTCAAGACAAAAACTATAACAAGAGACAAAGAAGGTAACTGTATAATAATAAAGGAATCAATTCAGCAAAAGAATATAAAAAATTTAAATACATAAACACTCAACACTGAAGCACCCAGATACACAAGGCAAATATTATTAAAGTTGGAGAGAGACAGGCCCTGATACAATAATAGCTGGAGATTTCAACACCCCACTTTCAACATTGGACAGATCTTCCAGACAGCAAATCAGCAAAGAAACATCAAACATAATCTGCATTATAAGACAAATATATCTAATAGATAGTTACAGAACACTTCATCCAGTGGCTGCAGAATACACATTCTTCTCATTAACACATGGATTATTCTCAAGAATAGACCATGTGTTATTTCACAAAACAAGTCTTAAAACATTTTAAAAAATTGAAATAGTATCAAGCATCTTCTTTGACCACAATGGAATAAAACTACAAATTAATATCAAGAGGAATTTTGAAAACTATACAAATACAAGAAAATTAAACAATATGCTCCTGAATGACCAGTGGATCAAGGAAGAAATTAAGAAGAAAATTAAAAAATTTCCTGGAATAAATGGTAATGAAAACACAACATACCAAAACCTATTGGATATAGCAAAAACAGTACTAAGAGGGAAGATTATAGCTATAAATGCCTAAATCAAAAAAAGAGAAAAAACTTCAAATAGACAATCTAATGACACATCCTAAAGAATTAGAAAAGCAAGAACAAACCAAATCTAAAATTAGTAGAATAAAAAAATTACGATGATCACAGCAGAAATAAATGAATTTGAAATGACAAAAACAATACAAAAGATCAATGAAACAAAAGTTGGTTTTTTGAAAAGTTAAACAAAATTGGCAAACCTTAGGCCAGACTAAGAAAAAAAGAGAGAAGATCCAAATAAATAAAATCATAAATGAAAAAGGAGACATCATAACTGATACTGCAGAAATTCAAAGCATCATTAGTGAATACTCTGAACAACTATATGCTAATAAATTGGAAAATCTAGAAGAAATGGACAAATTCCTAGACACATACAACCTGCCAAGACTGAACCAGAAACAAATCCAAAACTTGAACAGACCAGTACCAAGTAATGAGATTGAAGCTGCAATGAAAAGTTTCCCAGTAAAGTAAAGCCTGGGGCCCAATGGCTTCACCACAGAATTCTACCAAACATTTAAAGACGAACTAATACCAATCCTCCTCAAACTATCCCCAAAAAATAGAGGAGGAGGGAATACTTTCAAACTTATTCTATGGCTCTGAACCAAAGCCAGACAAAGATGCATCCAAAAAAGAAAAGCACAGGCCAATATCCCTGGTAAATATTGATGCAAAAGTTGTCAACAAAATACTAGCAAACTGGATTCAACAGTACATTAGAAAATCATTTATCATGACTAAATGAAATTTGTCCCTTGGAGGCAAGCATGTTTCAACATATGCAAATCAATCCATGTGATACATGATATCAACGAATGAAGGATTAAAAACTATATGATCATTTCAATTGATGCTAAAAATACTTGATAAAATTCAACATTCCTTCATGATAAAAACTCTCAAAAAACTAAGTATAGAAGGATCATACCCCTGCATAAAAAAACCATAAATGAGAGACCCACAGTTAATATCATACTGAATGGGGATAAACTAAAAGCCTTTCCCCTAAGATCTGGAACACAATAAGGTGCCTACTTTCACCACTGTTATTCAGTATAGTACTAGAAGTCCTAGCTAGAGCAATCAGACAAGACAAAGAAATTTAGAACTTCCAATTTAGAAAGGATGAATTCAAATTATCCTTGTTTGCAAATGATATGTTCTTATATTTGGGAAAACCTAAAGACTCCACCAGAAAACTATTAGAAGTGATAAACAAATTCAGTAAAGTTGCAGAATACAAAATCAACATACAAAAATTAGTAACATTTATATCTGCCAACAGCAAACAATCTGAAAAAGAAATTGAGAAAGTAATTCCATTTACAATAGCCACAAATAAAATTAAATACCTAGGAATCAACTTAACCAAAGTAAAAGACCTCTATAGTGAAAACTATGAAACACTGATGAAAGAAATTGAAGAGGACATCAAAAAATAGAAAGATATTCCATGTTTATGAATTGGAAGAATCAATATTGCTAAAATGTCCATACTAATCAAAGCAATCTACAAATTCAATGCAATCCCTATCAAAATGACATTTGATATGGCTTGGCTGTGTCCCTAACCAAATTACATCTTGAATTGTAGTTTCCATAATCCCTACATGTCATGAGAGGGACCCAGTGGGAGGTAATAATTGAATCATGGGGTCACTTGCCCTTGTGCTGCTGTTCTTGTGATAGTGAGCGAGTTCTCACAAGATCTGATGATTTTATAAAGGGCTTTTTCCCCCTTTTGCTCAGCACTTCTTCCTGCCGCCATGTGAAGAAGGACATGTTTGCTTCCCCTTCCACTGTGATAGTAAGTTTCCTGAGGTCTCATGAAGAAAGATGTGTTTGCTTCCCCTTCCACCGTCATTGTAAGTTTTTTGAGGTCATACTGAACTGTGAGTCCGTTAAACCTCTTTATTTTATAAATTACCCAGTCTCAGGTATGTCATTATTAGTAGCATGAGAATGGACTAATACAACATTCATCACAGAAATAGAAAAAGCAATCCTAAAATTTATATGGAACCACAAAAGACCCAGAATAGCCAAAGCTATCCTAAGCAAAAAGCACAGAACAGGAGGAATCACATTACATGACTTCAGATTATACTAAAGAGCTATAATAACCAAAACAGCATTGTACTGACATAAAAACAGACACCTAGACCAATAGGATAAAGTAGAGAACCCAGAAACAAATCCATACACTTACAGTTAGTGAGATGAGTTCACTAACTCATTTTTGACAAAGGTGCCAAGAACATACACTTGGAAAAAGACAGTCTCTTCAATGAATGGTACTGTGGAAACTGGATATCTGTATGCAGAATAATGAAACCAGACCCCTATCTATTGCCATATACAAGAATCAAATCAAGACGAATTAAAGACTTACATCTAAGACCTCAAACTATGAAACTGCTACAAAAAAACTTGGTGAAATTCTCCAGGACATTGGTCTGGGCAAAAATTTATTGAGTAATACCACATGAGCACAGGCAACCAAAGTAAAAATAAACAAATACGTTTACTCACATTAAAAAGCGACTGCCTAACAAAGGAAACAATCAACAAAGTGAAGAGACAACCCACAAAATGGAAGAAAATATTTGCTAACTACCCATTTGACAAGGGATGACTAACCAGAATGTATAAGGAGCTCAAACAAGTCTACAGAAAAAAAATCTAATAAACCAATAAAAAATGGGCAAAAGATTTGAATAGACATTTCTCAAAAGAAGACATACAAATGGCAAACAGGCACATGAATAGGTGCTCAACATCATTGATCATCAGAGAAATGCAAATCAAAACTACAATAAGTTATCTTCTCACCCCAGTTAAAATGGCTTATATCGAAAAGACAACCAATACCAAAGCTAGTGAGGAGGTGGAGAAAGGAGAACCCTCATATACTGTTGGAATGTAAATTAGTACAGTCATTATGGAGAACAATTTGGAGATTCCTCAAGAAACTTAAAAATAGAGGTATCATATGATCCAGCAGTCCCACTGCTGGGTATAGACCCCAAAGAAAGTAAATCAGTATTTTTTTTTTTTTAGATGGAGTCTTGCTCTGTTGCCCAGGCTGGAGTGCAGTGGCACAATCTTGGCTCACTACAAGCTCCACCTCCTGGGTTCACGCCATTCTCCTGCCTCAGCCTCCCAAGTAGCTGGGACTACAGGCGCCCACCACCATGCCCGGCTAATTTTTTTTTTATTTTTAGTAGAGACAGAGTTTCACCATGTTAGCCAGGATGGTCTCGATCTTCTGACCTTGTGATCTGCCTGCCTCAGCCTCCCAAAGTGCTGGGATTACAGGCATGAGAAAATCAGTATTTCAAAATGATATCTGCACTCCCATGTTTATTGTAGCAGTGTTCACAATAGCTAAGGTTTGGAAGCAACCTAATTGTTCATCAACAGATGAATGGATAAAGAAAATGTGGTACATATACACAATAGAGTACTACTCAGCCATAAAAAAATGAGATTCTGTTATTTGCAACAACATGCATGAACTGGAGATTATTGTGTTATGTGAAATAAGCCAGGCACAGAAAGACAAACATCTCATGTATCACTGATTCATGAGATCTCAAAATAAAAACTGTTGAACTCATGGAGATACAGAGTAAAATAATGGTTACCAGAGGCTGGGAAGGGTAGTTGGGCAGGGGGCAGTGGGGATGGTTAATGGGTACAAAAACTAATTACAAAAATAAATAAGACATACTATTTGGTTGCACACCAGTGTATCTATAGTCAATAATAATTTAATTGTACATTTTAAAATAACTAAATTAGTATAGTTGGATTGTTTGTAACACAAAGGACAAATGCTTCAGGGGATGGATACCCTATTCTCCATGATGTGATTATTTCACATTCATTCCTGTGGGGAAACATTGCATGTACCCTATAAATATATACACCCACTCTGTAGTCACAAAAATTAAAAATAAAAAATCATAGAAGAAAACAACTTCAACATAACACAAGTAGGGTAACTCCAAAGATATCTTTGTAGAGACACATTATAGTCAAGGTGTTGAAAGCTAAGTGCAAAGAAAAAAAAGCAGCAAGAGAGAAGTGATTTGTCGTGCAAAGGGATTCTCAATAAGATTAATGGCTAATTTCTTATCAGAAACCATGGTGACCCAAGGGCAGTGAAATGACATATTCAAGTTATGAAAGAAAAAACTGTCAACTAAAAATTCTATAATCCTGAAGAAATGGAAGAAGTAGAAACAGGCCAGTGTCTGTAAAGTGATGAATGGATTTAACAAATGAGGTATATCCTTACAGTGGAACATTATTCAGCCATAAAAAGGAATGAAGTACTGATACATGCCACAATGAAGATGAACTTTGAAAACATTATGCCAAATGAAATATACTAGATGAAAAGTCCCACATATTGTATGATTACATTTATATGGAATATCAAGATAGGCAAATACATGGTGACAGAAATCAGATAGTACTTATCAGGGGCTGTGGTGAAGGTAGAGGAAATGGGAAGCAACTGAATAAAGGGTATGAAAATTTTTTCTGGAGTGATGAAAATATTCTAGAATTAGATAGCAGTGATGATTGTACAACATTGTGAATGTACCAAAAGCCAGTGAATAGCATTATTTACATTCTAGAATATTATTATTACTATTACTATATTATTATTCTGAGATGGAGTCTTGCTCTGTCACCCAAGCTGGAGTTCAGAGGCCTGATCTTTGCTCACTGCAAACTTCACCTCCCAGGTTCAAGCAATTCTCATTCCTCAACCTCCCAAGTAGCTGGCATTACAGACACACACCACCATGCAAGGCTAATTTTTGTATTTTTTATAGACACGGGTTTTTACCATGTTGGCCAGGCTGTCTTGAGCTCCTGACCTCACATGATCCATCCGCCTTGGCCTTCCAAAGTGCTGGGATTGTAGGCTTGAGTCACTGCTCCCAGCTAGAATATTAGTTTTAAAAGCAGAAAATAATATATCTTTCATGGTAGCTTTTTAAGACACTGTATTACTTTGAATTAACTCTGGCAACAGGGTTTTTCTAATCTCAAATCTTACCACATGGCTGCCTTTCCCATATAAAGTTAAGGGCTTGTACTTTAAAATGGTTAAAATGGTAAATTTTATGTTATGTGGTGAGTTTTACCTTATTCAGTAAAATAAATAATGAAAATATTGGATTATAACTAAAAGAATAAAACAAATATCTCTGGGTCTATAAAGGAGAAATCCTACTAAAAGCATTGCAATTAATAAATGAAGAAGAAATGAGAACATAGAAATCACCATTAACACACGATAGTACGCTGTGCGTGATGGCTTACACCTGTAATCCCAGCACTTTGGGAGGCTGAGGCAGGTGAATTTCTTGAGCCCAGGAGTTTGAGACCAGCCTGCACAACATGATGAAACCCCATCTGTACTAAAAATGCAAAAAATTAGCCATCCGTGGTGGTGCATACCTTTAGTCTCAGCTACCCGGGAGGCTGAGGTGGGAGGATCGCTTGGGTCTGGGAGGTTGAGGTTACAGTGAGCCATGATGGCACCACTGCACTCCAGTCTGGGTGACAGAGTGAGACCTTGCCTCAAACAACAACAATATACAAACAAAAAACCCATCTTTTCATACACTTATTTTTGTTAACTGTGTATCTTTGCTGAAGATCTGTTCGGACTTTTTGTTTTTTTTTTTTTTTCCACTGGGTTGTTTATATTTTTATTAGAGTTACAAGTCTTTTTTTTTTTTTTTTTTTTTTTTTTTTTTCCTGAGACGGAGTTTCGCTCTCTCACCAGGCTGGAGTACAGTGGCACGAACTTGGCTCACTGCAACCTCCACCTCCCAAGTTCAAGCAATTCTACTGCCTCAGCTTCCCGAGCAGCTGGGACTACAGGAGCATGCCACCACGCCCAGCTAATTTTTGTATTTTTTTAGTTGAGATGGGGTTTCACTATGTTGACCTTGTGATGCACCTGCCTCGGCCTCCCAAAGTGCTGGGATTACAGGCGTCAGCCACCTCACCCAGCCAGAGTTACAAGTTTTTAATTGGATATATGATTTGCAAATATTTCCTTTGAAGCTTGTCTTTTCATGTTTTTTTTTTAACAACATCTTTCACAGAACAAAGTTTTAAATTTTTGATAATGTTAAGTTTCAGATTTTTCTTTTACAGATCATGTTTTTGGTGTCATTTCTCAAAAGTCATTTAAATGGAAAACATATAGAGATTTTCTTATACTTTTTTCTCCTAGAAACATAGTTTAATATTTTGTATTCAGATCTATATTTTGTATTTAGGTCTTTCCTTATTTTGAGTTAATTTTTGTATGAGGTGTTGTATATGTGTCAACAATGTTATTATTTCTTTTTTTGGATAAGGATGTCCAATTTTTCCAGCACTGTTTAATGAAGTGATACTTTTTCCTTTGAATTCCCTTTGAACTTTCATCAAAAATCAGTTAACTCTATTTCTGTGGGTCTATTTCTAGGCTCTATTCTGTTTCACTGATCTATGTGTCTATTCTCTTGCAAATACCATATTATCTTGACTACCGTAGTTTTATAGGAAGCCTTGAAGTCAGCTAGTGTAAGTCCTTCAACTCTGTTCTTCTTTTTCAGATTTGTTGTTGTTGTTGTTGTCATTCTAGGTCTTTTGAATTTCCTGTAAGTTCATAATAGTCCTCTCACATTCTATCAAAAAACCTGCTGGAGTTTTGATTGGGATTTTGTCAAATTTACGGATCAATTTTGGCACAATTACTATCTTCATGTTATTGATTCTGTGGCAGGATTGTCCAAAAAAGTTATTAAGTCTTCTGGTTCATAAACATGATATATCTCTCCATTAATTTATATATTTAACTTAGCAGTGTTTTGTACTTTTTAGTGTGTAATTTTTAAACACTTGTCATATTATCCCAAAACATTTCATATTGTTGACGTTATTATAAATGTTATGTTTAAAAAGAATTCAGTTTCCAGTTCTATGCTTGGGGATAGAAATACAATTGAGTAACTTCTGCAGAATGCTGTTATATATTCAACCTTGGTAAACTCACATATTAGTTTTAGTAGCTGTTTTGCAAAATCTGTTGAATTTATTTAATTTTTTTTTTTACATAGATGATCATGTCATTTGCAAACAAAGACAAAGTAACACTTCTTTCCAATCTGGATGGCTTTTTTATTTCTTCTTATTTTATTACACTATTGGAATCTCTAGTAGAATGTTGAATAGAAGGGCGAAGTTTGTTTTCAATTACAAAATCTACCATTACTATAAATGAAAGTCTATAGTGATGTTTTTAGAAATCTTCCAGGTGATTTTTATCCTCAGCCATTATGGAGATCTATTAACTTACAAAAAATTTGATTATTTCTGAGATCTCCAACCTCATCTACTTTCACTCTCTTCTTACACACTTGGCTTCAGTTCCTTGAATATACCACGCTTATTACCATTTTAGAAAGAAGGGTAATATTTGACTTGGGGAACCACAGATGATCAGGAATCACTCTCCGTTTCTGCTTTTGTTTTCCTCCTCATGTCAGTGTTGATCTCTTAGACTGACTTTCTCCATAAGGCAGGAACCTTGACTACTGATGTTTCCAGACTCACATATTCCAAGCCTGAGAAAAAGTGCATATGTCTCCCATTTCATTTAAAAACATCTGGTGAGGGTCTGTGGTTACATTGGCTTAGGCCACGTGCTTGCGCTCTGAACCAATCTCTATGGCCAAGATGTTAAGAGTTCTATGACTGGCATGTCCAGAGATAGTTGTTTACTCTAGCAAGGGAGTCAAGATGCTAAAGCACCAATTAATGCTGCCTGTTAGCCTGGGCGTGGTGGCTCCCACCCGCAATCCCAGCAGTTTGGGAGACCAAGGTGGGTGGATTTCCTGAGGCTAGGAGTTCAAGATCAGCCTGGTCAACATGGCAAAAGCCTGTCCCTACTGAAAATACAAAAATTAGCCAGCTGTGGTGGTGTAAGCCTGTAGTCCCAGCTATTTGGGAGGCTGAGGCATGAGAATTGCTTGAACACAGGAGCGGAGGTTGCAGAGAGCTAAGATGATTCCACTGCACTCCAGCCTAGGCAACAGAGTTACACTCTCTCAAAACAACAATAACAACAAAAAGCTGCATGTTACAGTTGGAAATGAAGCAAGGGGAGCAATTGTGACCCACAAGAAAGGTGGGAGGTGGCAAAGGGGTGAATTACTGGAAGCTCAGGAATTTCCCTGGGTTGTGTTTTCTACAGTTTTACACCCACACAAGAACTTGCAGCTTCCCAGCCTAGCCTAAAAATTGGTGCTGTTCTCTTATGCAGAGACTCTTTCATAATATTTTTCTAGCTCTTGATTTAAAGATATGAAGTCAAGATCAAAAGAAGCATTATTCTGCTGAGCACTGCCATATTCCTTGGGGCTCAGCCACGCCTACCTCTTCACAGGGCCTTTCTTATTTCCTTAACCCACACTCATTGCCCTAGTGCAGTGATTCTGCAAGGCCTCTACTGAGGTTCCTGCTTTTAGCATCTTTTATAGGTTTCCATTACTTCAGGGAAAACCGTCCCATGACTGCTCTCCGCCTGCCCTTCCCAGTCCACCACATCACACAGATGTGGAGTGATCATTTTCTTTCCTTAGTCATTAAAGCTTGCGGTAAACCAAAAGGTATCTAAGACAGATCTCAATCAATTTAAAGGTTTATTTGGCCAAGGTTAAGGACATGGCTGGAAGAAGAAAGCACGGAATCAAGGAAACAATCTTTGGTCTGTGCCTTTCTCCAGAGATAATTTTGAGGGCTTCAATATTCAGAAGGGAAAAGCTGGCTGAAGGGGAAAGAGGGAGGGTCTGGTAATCTACAGGATACAAGGGAAAACAGGCAGGTACAGGAATAGTCAATTATGTATTCATCTCACACGCTGTAAATCAGCAGTTTATGTAACATAAGAAAACAGCACTTAACCTCAGATAAGAGCAGCTGCCTGTGGAGGTATTTAACATTTTATCTGTAGCCATCTGCTTAGTGACAAATGGAAAGGCAGTTTCTTGCATGACTCATCTTTCAGCTTAAGTTTTTTCCTTTTGGCAGAGTGAATTGGGGTCCTGAGTTTTTACCAATCAGATATAGCTCATCCAAGGAGAATACTCCAATACATTACATTAAGTCTGTTCTCATACACAAATATGAGATGGCTAAGAACTTTGTTCCCATGCAAGGAACATTTAAAACATTATTTCTGAGGACATGCATACAATAGATGCTCAATAAATATTTGCCTTATTGAATTAAACCTGAAGAAATGACTTTACTGATGGGAAGTACACATGTTAGAAGGAAAGAGGAAGTCTAAGGTAAGCCAGAAGGAAGTTTATACAAGCAGGTAAGCCTGAAAACAGTGTTCCAAAAATGTCTGCAAGTAAATGGCTGCTTTACACCTGCATAAGCCTGAGAGACATTTTCTACGACAGTAGCCAGATGAAGGACTTATTAACGGGCGTAGTTTGGATATACGGCCCTGCCAAATCTCATAGGCCAAGAATTGTAATCCCCAATGTTGTTGTTGGGGGTGCCTGGTGGGAGGTGATTGGGTCATGTGGGTGGATCCCCCATGGCTTGATGCTGTCCTCACAATACTGAGTTCTCATGAGATCTGGTTGTTAAACATATGTGGCACCTCCTTGTCCCCTTGCTTCCACTCCTGCCATGTGACATGCCTGCTCCTACTTCACTTTCTGCCATGATTGTAAGCTTCCTGAGGCTTCCCTAGAAGCAGATGCCAGTGCTCTGCATCCTGTAAGGCCTGCAGAACTGAGAGCCAATTAAACCTCTCTTCTCATAAATTACGTAGTCTCAGATATTTCTTTGTAGCAACATAAGAGTGGCTTAATATCGCAAATTGGTCCCAAGGAGGTGGGCCTTGCTATAAAGATACCTGAAAATGTTAAAGGGATTTTGGAATGGGGTAACAGGCAGAGGGTGGAAGAGTTTGGAGTGCTCAGATGAGGACAGGAAGATGAGGGAAACTTTGGAACTTCTTAGAGACTAGTTAAATGACTGTGACCAAAATGCTGATGGTGACAGAGTCAGGGAAGTCCAGGCTGATGAGGTCTCAGATGAAAATGAGAAACTTATTGGGAACTGGAGCAAAGGTCACCCATGTGATACCTTAGCAAAGAACTTGACTGCATTGTATTCATGCCCTGGGGATGTGTGGAAGTTTAAGCTTAACTGTGATGACTTAAGGTATCCTAGTGGAAGAAATTTCTAAGCAGCAAAGCATTCAGGGAGTGCCCTGGCTGCTTCTAACCGCCTATGGTTAGATGGGAGAGCAAAGAAATGACTTAAAGTTGAAACCTAAATTTTTTTTTTTTTTTGAGACAGAGTCTTGCTTTGTTGCCCAAGGCTGTAGTGCAGTGGCTTGATCTTGGCTCACTGCAACTTCCACCTCCTGGGTTCAAGCAATTCTCCTGCCTTAGCCTCCTGAGTAGCTGGGACTACAGGTGCCAACCAATATGCCTGGCTAATTATTTTTTGTATTTTAGTAGAGACTGGGTCTCATCATGTTGCCCATGCTGGTCTTGAACTCCTGAGCTCAGGCAATCTGCTCGCCTCAGCCTCCCAAAGTGCTAGGATCACAGGCATGAGCCACTGTGCCTGGCCAAAACTTATGTTTAAGAGGGATGCAGAGCATATAAGTTTGGAAAATTTGCAGCCTAGCCATTTGGTAGAAAAGAGAAGCCCATTTTCAGGGGAGGAATTCAAGCAGGCTGTGAAGCATCCACTTGCTAGAGAAATTTGCATAACTAAAAAAGAGCCAAGTGCTAATAGCCAAGACAATGGGAAAAAGGCCTGGAAGACATTTCAAAGATCTCTGAGGCAGCCCCTCCCATCACAGGCCCAGGGGTCCAAAAGAACTGAATGGTTTCAGAGGACAGACCAGGGATGCCACTGCCCTGTGCTACTCCAGGAGGCTGTTGCTCACATCATGGCTGCTCTGGCTGGAGCCATGGCTCAAAGGCACCCAGGTACACCTTGGGCTACCACTACAAAGAGTGCAAACCATAATCCTTCACAGCTTCCATGTGGTTTTAAGCCTGTAGGTGCACAGAATGCAAGAGTGAAGGAAGCTTGGAGGCTTCCACCTAGATTTCAAAGGATGTATGAGAAAGCCTGGGTGCTCAGCCAGAAATCTGCTGCATAAGCCTGAGAGACATTTTCTATGACCTGTCATTTTCTATGAGAGGTCATAGGAAATTTTCTGTGACACTTTTCTCTGAGAGGTCCTCACAGTGAAGCTATACTAGGGCAGTGCAGAGGGGAAATGTGGGGTTGAAGGCTCCACATAGTGTCCCCACTCTGTAACTGCCCAGTGAGTTCACCTTGCCTGCTGCCTAGACAGAGCAAATTCATCAAGGCAAGTGAACTGCAATAGAGAAAGTGTAATTCAAGCAGAACTGGCTGTGCAGGAGTCTGGAGTTTTATTATTACTCAAATCAGTCTCCTCAAGCATTTGGGGAGCAGATTTTTTTAGGACAACTTGGTGGGTGGGTGAAAGCCAGTGAACCAGCAATGCTGATTGGTTACAGATGAAATCATATGGAGTTTAAGCTATCTTCTTGCACTGAATCAGTTCCTGGGTGGGGTCCACAAGATCAGATGAACCAGTATCAATCTGGGTGGTGCCAGCTGATCCATCAAATGCAGGGTCTGCAAAATACCTCAAGCGCGTGATCTCAGGAGCTGTTTAGCAAGGGTCAGAGTATTGTATCCTCCAGCTGCATGACTACTAAACTGTAATTTCTAATCTTGTGGCTAATGTTGGTCCTACAAAGGCAATCTAGTCCCCAGGCAGGATGGAGGTCTGCTTTGTGAAAGGACTGTTATTGTGTTTGTTTTAACCTATAAACTGTAAACTAATTTTCTCCCAAAGTTAGTTCGGGCTACACCCAAGAATGAACAAGAACAGCTTGGAGGTAGAAGCAAGATGGAGTTGATTAACTTAGATCTCTTTGACTGTCTCAGTCATAATTTTGCAAAGGCAGTTTCAATCAAAGCATTGCCTAGTAGAGCTGTGGAAAGGGGGCAACTGCACTGTAGACCCTAGAAATGTAGAGCCACCAGCAACTTACATCCTGAGCCTTGAAAAGCCACAAAACAGAGCTGCCCAAAGCCTTGGTAGCCCACCTCTACCAGCAGTGTGTCTTGCAATATGGGGCATGGAGTCAAAGGAGATTATTTCGGAACTTTAAGATTTAATGACTGCCCTGCTGGGTTTCACACTTGTGTGAGGTCTGTAGCCCCTTTTGTTTGGCCAGTTAGTCCCTTTAGGAACAGGAATGTTTCTCCAATACTTGTATCGCCGTTGTATCATGGAAGTAAATAACTTGTTTTGATTTTAAAGGCCCATAGGTGGAAGGAACTCATTTCCAGATGAGACTTTGGACTTGGACTTGTGACTTTTGAGTTAATTCTGGGATGAATTAGGACTTTGGGGGACTATTGGAAAAGCATGATTGTATTTTGCAATTTGAGAAGGACATGAGGTTTGGGGAGACAGGAGTGAAATGATGTAGTTTGGATATATGTCCCTGCCAAATCTCATGTTGAAATGTAATCCCCAGAGTTGGAGGTGGAGCCTGGTGGGAGCTGATTCGGTCATGGGGGCAGATCCTGCATGGCTTGGTGCTGTCCTCACGGTAGTGAGTGAGTTCTCATGAGATCCGGTGAAAGTGTGTGGCACTTCCCTGCCTTCTTGCTCCCACTCCTGCCATGTGATATGCCTACTCCCCATTGCCTTCTATCATGATTGTAAGCTACCTGAGTTTTCCCTAGAAGTAGATGTTGGTGTTATGCTTCCTGAACAGCCTGCAGAACTGTAAGCCAATTAAACTTCTTTTCTTATAAATTACCCAGTCCCAGGTATCTCTTTATAGCAATGCAAGAATGGCCTAACACATTATCATTTCCTTTTTATTGGGTTACATTCTATTTGCCATGAATGCAACCTTATACGTGAACTATAGTAATTAACCATTTACCATTCAGACTTTGGAAATGTGAATATTGCTATAGTAAAATAGTCATCAACAGACCTTCACCTGTTTCTGAAAGCCATAAGGATAAAAACCATATATGAACAATAGAACACAAATGATGGGTGGGGCTGAGGCAGGATTAGAATGTCACTGAGATGTGTAAATGGGCCAATTTCCCAAAGCAAATTAAAGCAAATACACCTAACTTTTGCATTCCCAGTATCTAGCAGTGCATTGACAGAGTTAAAAGTCAGCTGAATTCACAGTGAAGGCTTCTTCCTTCCTCTTACAATCAATTGTAATTAATTAATTAATTAATCTTTCTTCCCCTCAAGCCAAGATTATACATTCTTTGAGGGCAGGAATCACATTTGCCTCATGTACCCTCATGGCTCAGGACCTAGTGCACATAGCAGATGCTCAGCAAATATTGTTGATATGGAAATTAAATGATAGAAAGTCAGGAAAGAATGAAGGAATGATTGAACTCTTACTATTGAGCTGCCAGGCATTTTGATAGGTGCTTGTACATTACAGTAGCTACTTCACATTATTCTGCATGGCAACTCTGAAAAAAAGGTATTATCATAATTTTACAGTTAGGAAGACTGGGAAGGATAACTTATGTTTTTATTTACTATTTGCTCAGTCCTATGCTAGGAAATTATATATGTTATCTATATGTTGATCCTCGAAATACCATGAAATGAGTGTTTTTTTCCTTACTTTACAAATTTAAATAAAAAGCTGGCATAGAGGTAATAAGCATTGCTTCTAAGATTTAAATACATGCTTTCTGATTACATGCTGAATGCAAATAGTGAAATTTTCACTGAATGAATTCATGGATCAATGATTATTAATTCATTTATTGATACATATTTATTTTTCTATAAAACTATTACAAAAAACAACTTTGCCAGTAGCACTTATCCAAACAACTTTAACATCTTCACCTGAAAAATTAAAATTTATACTTGAAAAATGAAAAACACCCTCATTGTAGCCTCCACTTATAACTTGAATCACTTTTAAATCATCTCAGATTTAATTTTTCTTCTTCTTCTTCTTTTTTTTTTTTTTGAGACAGAATCTTGCTCCATCGCCCAGGCTGGAGTATAGCGGCGTGATCTTGGCTCACTGCAAGCTCCATCTCCTGGGGTCATGCCATTCTTCTGCCTCAACCTCCTGAGTAGCTGGGACTACAGGCACCCGCCACCACACCTGGCTAATTGTTTTTGTAGTTTTTGTAGAAACAGGGTTTAACCGTGTTAGCCAGGATGGTCTTGATCTCCTGACCTCATGATCCACCCGCCTTGGCCTTCCAAAGTGCTGGGATTACAGGCATGAGCCACTGCATCCAGCAGATTTAATTTTTCAATCACAACCTCAGAAAATTTTTCACATGATCTCTAAGTAATACATTCCAGTATTTAAGAGGCTTCATTTTCATACATATATCCTAATTAAAACCCATTTTCTCTCTTGAGAATAAATGCAATGATAATATATTTTAAAAATCTTATTCTTTATTTTGCAGAATAGAATCTTGCCTCTATGTTCAATGCCATTTTGTAAATAAAACTGGGCTTTAAAAAGCTTATTTTAATAGCAACAATACTATTTGTAAATTTTTTTTGTTTGTTTCATGTTCTAGGAAAACATTCTAATAATTCCACATTCTCATTTCCTGGTCTCAAGCTCCAAAGCCTTCTTCATTTTTTATTTGTCCTACCAGTCTGTCTCCTTCACTGACATTTCCTGACACCTCGTTCCTTTTCCTACCTCTATTAGAGGTCTTTTTTTTTTCACAGTTCTCTGTTAGAAGGTCTTCCTTTTCACGGTGTTAGAAAGTGTGGGCACAAAAATGCTTGCATGGTCCTTTGGATGAGCTAAATGAAAAGGGCAAAGTGACACATTTGAGTCAGATTGCTCTCTAATCCGTACTTTATTTTCTAAGTGAAAGAAAATGAATAATAACGTTTTTGATCACAGAATGTATTCTGTATATATGTAAACACTTGAAGCTTTTCTAATAATTATGTGTACAAGATCTAATTTAATCACAAGAATTAACGTCAGATTCAGAACAGAATTTTAAAATGTTGCTAATCCATTTTAAAGTCTGAATGAATTAGTCATTAGCAGAATGCAAATTAGAATCACAAGATGCCGCTACACATTCATTAAGAAACTTCAGTAAAATGGACAGTTCTCTAGGCAAATACAAATTATCAAAATGGAACCAGTCATTGGAAACCTGAATACATCAAAGATTAACTTTTGCTCAACCAATCAATAAAAAAGGTGAATACTCCACTTAAAAGATGAATCAGACGTAAATGGTCATTCATAAAATAAACAAAGACAGCCAATAAACATATGGAAGACCACACATTCATTAGTAAGTAAAGAAGTTAAAATAAAAAGAGCAATGAAATATCATATTTTAAATTATCAAGTGACACAAATTTTAAAAAGACAGTAATATCCACATTTGCTGAAGAAATTTAGGAGGCAAATACTGGCACATACAGTTGATAAAAAAATGAATTGTTAATACTTTCATGTTAATAAGCTGTCAAGATGAATTTAAAAACTTGAAAAAAAGTTTTTTGCTATAAGAATGTTCATCATAGAGAACATTATTTTAAGAGTAAAGAATTGAAGTGAATCTAAATTTCCTTATATAAATTTTGTTATATATATGAGTATTAAAAATGAATTTATGTTTTAATATGTTAATGAGTGTTGAACTTTAAAAGTTGTACACTACTGTAATGAGAATCAACAAAATGCCACTACACACAGCAATGTGGATGAATCTCACATACATATTTGAGTAAACAAAGCCAATCACCAATGAATATGTACTATATGATTCCACCTCTCTAAAGTGTGTAAACAGGTAAAAACAATCTCTGCCGTTAGAAGCCAAGATAACTTGACTTTAACTTGCGATTATCTCTTATAGGAGGTGATAACTGGAAGAGAGCAGAAAGGGAGCGTCTGGGATACTGGTAATGTTCTTTTCTTGAAATCAACTTTGGTTACATGGTTGTGTTTGGTTTGTGAAAATTCATCTAGCAAATGACAGAAGCCAAGGTTTGCATGTATGAAGCTCTAGGGAAAAGGTAGAAAATGATATAAACAAACTAGTATATAACAAATAATTTAAATAACTCTCCTTGGCCTGATTCTATGCCTCCATATAAGACAGCATGAATAAAATATTTCGTTCATTCTTCCATTATCTTTTCATTCATTCAACAGTTATTAACTGCACATTTATTATAGCCTGGCCTAGTTCTAGTTCATGAAGTGAGCAAAACTAACAGGTCACTGCTCTTATGGAACCCATATTCCAGTGGGAAAGATAAACAATAAACATTCTAACGTTTCATTAAAACTTAAAATATCAGTTAGCGTTAAATGCTGTACAGAGAATTTGATTTTTAAAAATATGGTGGTGACTGAGTTGTTGCTTAAGATTAGGTTGACAGAGAAGGTCTCTCTGAAGAGATAAATGAATATCTGAAAAAAGAGAGTCAGTAATTAATAATTAAGTGGAGGGAACATCAATTTCAAAGAAAAAATGACTTCTGGGTTTGAATGCAGGCACCTGGTGGATCAGTGCTGATGTTTAGGTAGGAGTATAGGAAGAGTGACTGGCTGATATAGCCGGATAGGAAAAGGCTGCATTTCTCAAGTGTGAAGTAAGTTTTTAGGTGCATTTGGATGAGTCTGACCTTGATATCTTTGAAACTGATTTGAAAGACTAATGTCCTTGACAGATATAATCGGGGTCATTGGAGGAATTGGTGCTGAAGGAACCTATTAGGCAGAAGAAAATTCATGTAAAATTTGAATTGACCTAAATAGAGGCTAAAGGCTGATTGGGAGATTAAGAGGAAATGTGAAACCAAGGTTAGTTATTGCAGTAACAATGAGGATATAGTTCAAGATACTTTTGCCTTAATTTAAGTGGAATGACCCAGCAATCCTGTCTATAGGTATAATGTTTTCTGCTTAAGCTCATACAGTAAAGTTGTTAGTGGTTCCTTTTTGTGGTTCTTTTGTCAGCTCTGTGATTGATTCATTAAAACTGATGCTTGGGAAAACAAGATTCCATTTTTTAATTTAATAAGCATTTATTGAGCTTGGTGATGGGCATTGGGGAGATGATGATGAGTAAGAGCTTGTCTCCTGTCCTCAAGCATCTCACCTTCTGGAGGGAAAAAAGGACAAGTAAATGGGCAGTTACGCGGCACAGAGAGTTAATGTGAAACTCAGGGGTGAGAATTAGGGAAAGTAAGAGGAGCTTAACCTTCTGGGGCAGGAGGTTGGAGGAATTAGGGGATGCTTCCCAGAAGGAGTGACTCCAAAGACCTGAGAATGAGCCTGAGTTATTCAGTGACTGCAGGATGTGGAAGTGGAGGGATAGTGAAGAGGGCATTTACAGAGAATGAAAAGCACCTCACAGCCTTGGAATGACAGATCCTGTAATGTATTCAAAGAAATAGAAGTGGTCCATGGTGGATGGAGCCCAGTATGTAATGTGAGACGTTGTGAGACATGAAACTGGAGAAATAAGCTGGATGTGGAAGACGAAAAGCATCATTAATCATACCACAGCGTTTGGACCTCACTGGAATCAAGCAATGGTTTCGTTGCCTGATGCTCATAGAAGCTAATGCTGTGGCACTGGCTTTTGAGAAAAGTAAAGAAAAAAGCCTTATTGATAATCAACAGGTAAGGAGACAGGAGGCAAGTTCAAATCCATCTCCCTAAGTGGGGGTCTGGGGGCAGGTTTTGTAGCCTGAGACTAACAATGGGAAGGGTAGGAAAATGGTATTTGGGTTCCACCTGTGGTTGGCTTTTTTATTCTGCTGGCTCTGGGATCTCGAATCAGACATACTTGGTTCATCTGGACCTGTTCACGTTACATGATATGCAACCTGGGGGTCCGTTGCACTGCAAAGCAAATTGTCCTTTTGTTAAACCAAAGTTTAAACCACAAAGTTTAACAAAGTTAAACCACACTGAATTTGATCTGTGGTTACATCACCTTGAGTGCAAAGGAAAGTCATTAGAAGGTTTTAAATAGGAGTGCGACAAGATCATATTTGTACTTTAGAAAGACTTCGGCTGCAAAGTGAATAGTGGTTGGAAACAGGCTTGCATTACTAGTATATATGTCTTGTGTGAATTAGAAAAACAACTTGTAAATTAGAAAAATGTGCCACCTCTGGGCAGACTAATGATCCAGTAGTGTCCCTGCAGCCCTGATTCTGGGAGCTGAGTTTGGACTATATTTCAGGCCTCACTCGCTCCTGCCCTCCATGGCTGAGTGTCTTCAGGCAAGGCTCAACCTTCACAATTGTTCACAATGGCTGTTTGGAAAAGGGTTTTGTAGGGAATATAGGTAAGAGATGCTGGGGGCATGAACTAGGGATAGAGACAGGTGGAAGGTTTTTTGAGATATTAAGAATTGACAAGACTTGGTGACTGACTGGATATAGAGAGTAAAGAAGCAAGAATAGGGATATCTCTGTATTTGTATGTGTATGTGTGTATTAGAATATTCAGCACTCCATCCTTCCTCTTCCCTCTTTTTTACTCTGTCTCCCCAGAATGTAGTCCCATTTTCCAAAGTGTTCACTGTATAATTGAGAGGGATTAGTAGTTAGGGTTCGTGTCAGATAGTAAACAAATAACTGCATTTGGGTGTCAGAATTCTGTATGAAGAATGGGACACAAATGGGGGAGTTTTCTATTCTGTCTGAGTGTGAGGGAGGGAACTAGGAGGCAGTAGAAATGGGATTTTGAGAAAGGGGAATGTGGTTAGGGGGCAGAAAGGGAGGCTGAAGAAGGTGCAAAGAATTAAAGAAGGAATGGTAAAGTATGGCATTTCTGACAAAGGCCCAGAAATATAAAACTGTGTGCACTTCTGGGGAAACTCAAAGTCTTTGACTGATTACAGCTGGGAGATCAGTGGGGATGGTGTAATAAGAGATGTGGAAGTGGAAGCTAGGGCCAAATGATCATGAGCCTTACAGTCATTCATTTGACAAATATTTGCCATCATGCAAGGTGCCTGGCAAGAAGTGCTGAATAAAGCAGGCAAAGTATCTGCCTTTGTGGCATTTATACCTTATCTTGAAAGCAGTGTGGGAACTATTGTGGTTTTGTTCAAATTAATCTGTGGGGAACATGGGTTGGGAAGGATTGACGGAAAAGAGAGACCTATTAGGGACCATCTTTTTCAGAAGAAGATGATGGAGGCTGACTGAGGCAGTCACTGAACAGGAGTGGGGAAGAGATAAGAGTTAAGCAGATTTCACAAACAAGACTCATTCACTGATTTGACATAAACGGTGAAGAAATTGGAGAGCAAGAGATGGCCTCCTGGTCTCTGGTTTGAATAACCGGATGGTGAGATACTTTTCTTTCACTGAGATAGGACATTTTGGAAGAAAGTATAGGTGAAGAGAATGAATTTAGTTTTATAGAATTATACAGTCTCCTGACACAAATTGACAAACCTATACCCAAACAGTGCTCTGAACCACCTACGCTTGGCTCAAACTCTGTGTGTGTGTGTGTGTGTGTGTGTGTGTGTGTGTGTGTGTGTGTGTGTGTGTGTGTGTGAGAGAGAGAGAGAGAGAGAGACAGAGAGAGAGAGAGAGAGAGAAGGTTCATGGTGGTGGAGCAGAAGTTGAAGGAGCAACAGATACTCAACTGTGGGCTTTCTTCCTTTCCTCAGATAGCATTATCTCCTGACACTGAGCTCTCTGGGGTCTGGAGAGTTCTGGTTTGCTCTATAAAGGAAGCCTGATTAAGGTTCTAAATACATCTGAGAGGCTGTACATAGATGCATTTTTGCAGAAAAGCAAAAAGTTTTGATTGTTTTTAGTTCCAAGCCCAGATAGAACTTCAAATGATAAAGTAAGTGATGGTTCTACTTTCACGTCACCAAAATCCTACTCTTCAATCTTTTCCATATGCCTCTAAAACAACTTCCTATTTCCTAAACATCACATGATGACAGACAGCAGGACATAAAATATGTAGCGCTTTGCTTACATTCCTCATGGGGTCAAATGCATCAGGAACTAATTTGCTGATCATCACATAGATTATTAAAGAAAACAGAGCATTGGGATGATAAATCAAATAATTAATTAGCAACAAATATGATCTGAACAGGTATATTTACTAAAATGCTATTACAGATGCTAAGGCTTTAAAATAACTTGCTGTTTCATGGAACAATATAGAATCATTTACGAAGAATACTTATTTTTTCATGTGTCAGCTCTAAGAGCAGGACTACCATATGAGGATGCAGAGACTGTGCTTTGTGAAACTCCAGGGGCACCATTCATACAAGGTATGATTTGCACGGATCCCTTTAGAGTTCTGTAATATGGTAGCCCTAGATAATATTCATGGTCACGTGAAGGGAAAAGACAGAAGTATAGGGAAATCAGGCTTATCTAAGGCACCAGTGATCAAGCAATGCTGGGCACCAGAAAAGTAGAGGGCGATGGTAAGAGGAACAGGATTGGAGAGGAAGACAAGGACTTGCCAAGAAGTTCAGCGTAGGAAATGACTAGACATTTGCTGGAAGGAGGGAGAATGAATGATGGTAAGGTGAACAAAAGTGTTCTCTATAAGAGGGAAGGAAGTGGAAAGACAAATTAGGAATTTGGTGCCTAGAGAGTAGGTCTGTATAGCAGTGGGTTTGTCACTGTTTTTTGTTTTTCAAAAACTTACGAAGTTTTTGCAGTTATGATATTGAGTATAATTGCTGTGAAAGCAGTTTATTGAACATTCTCAATTCACTAGGATATAAACATGAAAAAATAATTTTTTGAGTCGCTGTAACAAACTGTGTTCTACTGAGTTCCTCTGTTTCACTGGGTAGCAATTACTAACATCAGAGGCCAATTCCATTAGCATCGTCATTGTCAATTTGTAAAAATCACAGTATCTGTGGAAGCACAATAAAGTGAAATCCAGTAAAACATGGTATGTCTGTATACGTATACATTGTGGAATGGATAAATCAAGCTATTTAATTAATGCATTAGCTCATAAAATTTGTTTTGGTTAGATCAGTTAAACTCTATTCTTTTTGTGAGTTTCAATTATAGAGCATATTATTAACTATAATCACCATGATGTACAGTAGGTCTCTCAAACTTATTTTTTCCTCCCACCCCAGCCTCTGGTAACCACTATTCTACTCTCTGCTTCTATGTGTACAATGTTTTTAGATTTCACATATAAATGAGAACATATGGTATTTGTCTTTTTGTGTCTGGCTTATTTCACTTAATATAATAGTGGCTTTGCTGAGGCAAGTTGGATAAATTGGAACTACATCTCTCAGAAACCATATGATTCTGGGTTAGAGTTGGTCAAAAATAATTTGCATGAAATGTGGAAGGCAGAAGTAAAACAGCAGCCATAACTGCTTGCAGGAGAAGTGATAAAAGGCGGTGGGAAACAGGTGCAGATGGGCCGGCATCCTTGCTCCTCTCTACTCCATTTCTGACTCTTCTTTCTGAATGCTGACATTGCTGACTGATAGTGATCCTAGGTCCACCACAAGACTCTTGGCAACAAACCCACAAAGGTTTTTTTATGCACAGTTAACAGTCTTCCACAGATTTCTACAGTGGCCCCCTTCATAATCCCATTCCAGTTCCTGGACATGCCTGGATACCGACATTAAACACCCAACACAAACTTCAGCACTTCAGATAGGCTTGTTAGATTTTTTTTCTGATCTCCCATTTCCTTTCTTCAGTGCTTTACTTCCTCATCCTAATTCTTATAATAAATAAATTCCCTACTCTGTAATACTCATGGTGGTCTGTTTCCCTGATGGAACACTGACCAGTACAGTTATTGGTTATTTGGGTAATCTATCTAGTACTGTGGACCAAACCATCCCAAAACTTAGTGGCTCAAAACATCAATCATTTTCTTTTTTCTATGATTCTATTGGTTGTCTGGGCTTAAATGGGAGGTTCTTTTGCTGGTTAGGCTTAGAGTCTGGTGACTGCAAATGGAGTCATCTAGAGGCTGGGAAACAGCGAGAGTTAATTAGTCCTCTTTTTATTCTGCTTGTATTCCTGGAACCTCTCCAGTGGTCTCTCCATTAGCATAGCTGTATTTTAACATGGTAGATCAGGGTTCCCAAGAACACTAAAATGGAAACATCTATCATTTTTCTGTGTTATGTTAATTGAGGCACATCATTCACCCAGCTGAGATCCAATGTGAGAAAGAACTACATAAGGCTACAAATAATTGGAATTGTGGATCTTTGGAAACATTTTTGGGGATTAGCTACCATACTTTTCTGTTTGGCTGCAATAGGCCTGGATCACTTCAGTGTTGCTTTGAGTTGAACTCCTTTTAGTCCTATTTTATGCTGGTGTGAATGTTCATCAGGCACTGTGGTTTGGGTCCCCACACTTACACATGCTGTACTGGGGCACTCTGGCCTGTGACAGCAGCCATCTCAGTGGCATGAATAGAAGCATGGAAAGATAGTTCTCTCAGTCCTAGCTGAGCAGCTGTGACTATGAATGCATACCATCTCTCTGTGCTAGAGCTTGGGCAGACCTAGCTTGTGACACTGTAGACTTCCCACCCCAAGGAGTAACACTGACTTGGATAGCTAGTGATACAGGTTTTTTTCTATTCAGGAACCCTGTAGACATTCGAGTCTCTGAGGTCCGTAGAGGGTTAGTCCTCTCCCATACAGGGCTGCCTCTCTTCCTTAATGGAATATCTTAGATGTATTATCTGTTGCCAGATTCCCTGCAAGAGGCAATGAGCCTAAACTTACCTTCCTAAATGTGGTAGTTTTTTCATGATTAAATAAATCAACTACTAGACCATAAATGCTGCTGGGTGGTTGTAATGGACAACCCACACAGAGACTTCATACTGTAGGTACAATCGCTAGTTTATCCTGGACTATAGCCAGGGCTGGTTTTGTGGACATACCATCTGTGCAGTTGCTTGGAGCTCTGCTTAGAAGGGCCCTGAACTTGGTTTAATGTTTAGCTGTTGGTGTCTTGAAATTCTTACTAATTTTAAAGCAAAGGCCTCTTATTTTCATTTTTCAGTGAGCAGCATAAATTATGTAGCCTGTATTGACTACAACAATGGTAATGATTTAGTTACCTTTCTGATTCTTAAGAATTCACAAATAACTACTTGATGCAGACCTGGGAATAGAATGAAATCAGAGCTTGACCTGGGAGGAGAGAGCCCACTACTGGGACCCACCTGAGCCTAGCTGTTGCACTAGAACCTCAGAGAGGGAAGTAACCAGGCTGGGAGGCTTTGCCTCCAGAGTAATGGGGTGAAATGGGTGGAAAGGACATAAAGAAAATCTGACTGATATATGATATTTCTGGTGCCAACATAGAATTTCAGGCCTTCATTCCCCTCTTGGTAAAGGCCAGGTGCTCTACAATTAATGTTTTTCCTGCATTTTCTCTTGTACATCCCTAGCCATTAGCAACTGGCCAAACAGGTGCCAGTCTGCTAGAGGAGCTAATAGTGCCAATAGACCTATTGCCTCAACAGCTTAGTCTCCAAATGCCCTAGTGCGCAGCTCATTTTCCTCTGCACATTTTCTTCTGCATGCTTTGTGAGGAAGTCAAACCTTCCTAGAGTCAGGAGTCTCCCACTTACTTCCTCTTCCTTTGCTCCTTTACTACTTCCAACTTAAACTACAAGGCCTTTTTTGTCAGCCCTGCTAATCACACCAAATTCTTTACGCCAGGTCAAGATCTATGTTTGAAGATTGTTAAAAGTGACCCCTGGACTCAGCTTATATGGCTTTCATTTTCATTTACTTCCAAAGAGCAAAGAATTCCTGACAATGCTACCTGAGATAAGAATGCAAATGAGTGGATGCTGTTCTTCAGGTCCTCTCTAGTTCCTCAGGATGCTGAGTTATAGTAATAAAAATTCCTGTGAAACATGAGAAAACCACCCGTTGGAAGTACAAGGAAACCATATGCTTGTAAACTTGGACTCAAAGTCTACCTACTCCTATGAGGGGAAGTTCCTTCTGCACCATCTTACACCATTGTTACATGCTCTGTGTTCCATTTTGTTTACATCATTAGGGCCTCTGGCTGACCTGGCTATGGTCTGCCATATAAAACTACTCCTTTCAACCCACATTTTCTCCTTAAGTGATCTCATTAGTCAATACGGTTGTGACCCTGAGAGATGAATGAAAATATTGTTTTAAAAATAATTAGCTTTCTTTATCTGAAAACAAGGGCAATAGATAATAGTTTCAGTAATTCTTTCCTATGATAAAACAAAAAGTATGCAGATAGGTATGGCTTTTTAAATGAAAAGAGATAGATATATGTTTATATTGAAATAAAATCAGGAAAAATTATAGTTTGACAGGTGGTAATTGATTTCGATTTTTTTTCTAGTTTTCTCCATATCCATGAACTGTAGTAAACATAACCTTGGCAATTGTAGGGTACAGTTGGAGGCTTTGGATGAATATGAGATTATCAATTTATACTTAATAATACCAACACCAAATTCATTTTTTTCCAAATGTTGTTTATTTGCTCTCCTTTACTTGTATTTTGACTACTCAGATAGATGATTTTAATTTCTTGATGCAATTTGAAATATCATTTCAGAAAACTGTTGCATCAAATAATATACAACCAGGTATCAGTATGAAAAAGGATCTTTGTTCATCACTATTTCTTACAAATAAAATAACAAATAAATGAAACTACTAAATTTTAATCTTGACAGTTTTTACATATCCATGAGTGTTTTTTATTTAATCAAAGTATCCTTTTCTGACATCTTAAAATTATTTTTATGAGTTTATGATCACACATGGGATGAATTTTAAGATTCAGAAATATCCTTTACTTACATTGTTTTGTTTTTTAAAACTCTCTTCTAGGTCTACTTGAAGATTTTTTTCTTCGTTAAGGTTCAAATGGTGGTACTTAAAATAAAGTTAACAATTACAACAGACCCAATCACAGACAATACCAGCGTAGAAATATTAACTCCAGAATTATGACTTTTATCAGGAGTAGGAGTAGGAGTAGGTGTAGGAGTAGGAGTAGGAGTAGGAGTAGGAGTAGGAGTAGGTGTAGGAGTAGGAGTAGGAGTAGGAGTAGGTGTAGGAGTAGGAGTAGGAGTAGGAGTAGGTGTAGGAGTAGGAGTAGGTGTAGGAGTAGGAGTAGGAGTAGGAGTAGGAGTAGGAGTAGGTGTAGGAGTAGGAGTAGGAGTAGGAGTAGGTGTAGGATCAATGTCATCAGGATTTTCTTGAGGGATAAACAAAGTTACTTGTGCAATGTTGGATACTTTTGATGTCAAATTGCTTTTATCTATACTTTTAATGGCAATAAATATGTGCGTTGCATTTTCTTCTGAGATATTTTCTGGTTTAAATGCAAAGCTTTCCTTGGAGTTGGCCTCCTTTGGTGACAGATCAGTAGTATTTACTTGAAGAGCATCATCAAAACTGTCTCTTAGATCAAGAATACTTCCACTTATTCTTATGATATAACGTTGAACTGAGAAAAAAAAGTTACATGTAGTTTAGAGACTGGAGCATAGCATATTCATTCCTTTTTATTTATTCTCAAAAATGTCTAGTTATGCAAAGCAGATAGATGAAAAGCCTTACTCATTTTTAAATAAAAGCTGAATTCTGGTCTTAAGCTCTGCAAATTGCTACCTTCTTTGTATGAAAAGTAGGACCACGTTAAAATGTGTCATTTGATTGATTAAAAAATATCGGATTATAAAATTAACACTTTGCTAGGCTGTCAATATAAAACCATTCTCCCCTCACCCACCCTTACACCCCTGTTTTTGCAATTAGTGCCTTTTACTTAAGTCAAAATCACATGACACTTCATCCTTACCTTTTCCAACATCAAAATTATCTCCTGGTGCTGTCCATGTAAGAATAATCTTATCCTCATGAACTGTGGCATCAAGGTCTGTGATTTGACTTGGTGGGTATTGGTCAGGCAAGGGAAGGCTTGGGACTTGTGATACCACAAATGCACCTCCGGATGCTGTTCGGCTGAAATCCTCCAAGGTGGTCTGAGTATCCTCATCAATTTCAGGTCTTGGCGGGTTTGCTTCAATTTCCCCTGCATTAAACATTTCCTGGTTTATAATGGGCAAAACTACTGGTATTTATTATAATTCAGTGAATCACCTTCTTCACTTGTCTTTTCCTTTTAAAAAAATATATACAGTCACATTTTTACTAAGTTTTATGACAATCATAAGCGCCCAACTGGTGAGAGAATTCTTTCTTTGGTAGGATATTGTAGGACAGAATCAGAAAACAAATTGCTTTAGAATTAAGCCTACACTGGGTGACAGAAATATTATATAATTCAATATGTGCCTTTTTAAAAAAGGAATTGCTTTACCTCTTGAATTATCTGCACTCTGGGAATATACCTGGGGAAATCATTGCCAGTTCTCCTCCACCCACTTGCGCTAGGTCCCTCCCTCCATGCTGCAATTGCTAAGGAATAATTCTTCTGATTGTATTCCAATTGCTAGTAGAAAGCCCCTAAAAGTCACAAGGGACCAGATGAAAGAAAGCTAGCAAAGAATGCATTCTTAATTCTTACATCACTTTACTGCACACACTGTTTTTCTTTTTTACTTATTAAAATTCCAAATAAATGTTTACTCTACAGCATATGTAATCTGAAAGATAAATTCTGCACAGGCTTGTGCTTAGGTTCATAAATTGGCCTGTTTCCTTCATCTTGAGCTGAAAGTTGGGCATATTATTGTTGATATACATAAGATGTTCAAACTAACATAATAATAACTGATGTTTTTGAGTGAGATCATGTCTTTTGCAGGAACATGGATGGAGCTGGAGGCCATTATCCTCAGCAAACTAATGCAGGAACAGAAAACCAAAATACTGCGTGTTCTCACTTATAAGTGGGAGCTAAATGATGAGAATTCATGGACACAAAGAGGGTAACAATAGGCACTAGGGCCTACTTGAGGGTGGAGTTTGGGAGGAGGGAGAGGAGCAGAAAAAATAACTATTGGGTACTAGGTTTAGTACCTGCATAATGAAATAATCTGTACAACAAACCGCCATGACACGAGTTTACCTATATAACAAACCTGCACATGTACCTTCAAACCTAAACTGAAAGTTAAAAAAAATAAGAATAATTGACCTTTTTTGAGTGCTTGAGTGCTTACTAGGTGCCAGACATTGTACCAAAGCTTAGATTAATTTAGAGGCAAATCCTAGTATGACTGAGAACTTTATTCCATAAATGGGAAAAGCTATATTTTGAGTTTTAATCAACCTGTTTGAAGCCTTAATTATATCAAATCACCAATATTATTCAAACTATCACTGGATTATAAATATCACGAGTTACTCACCGTTCACTACCCAGCCTGGTATGTATGCGGCTCTATTCAGTGGAGGCTGTAATCTTAGCCTGGCAGTGTTTGCTCCTCCATGAGCCCGTACTTTTAAGCTGTATCTGCCATTTTCTGTATATGCTGTAAAATACCTGGAGTAGACTCCATCATTCTTGAAAGAATCAGCGCCTTGTTATAGAAATGAAGGAATAAAGTCTTGTAAAGAGAAATTTTGCATTTTCTAAGACAAGCAATTGGCCTCTACAAGCATATCCTCTAGATTAGGCTTAATATTTTTAGATTGACCCTTTGGAGAATATTTCCATTATATTCTGCCAAAATAATATATTGTAGAATTGACACCCTTGAGCTATTTCGATATCTATTATTTCTATATAACATACATACACACACACTTATATTTATGTATGCGTAATAAATGCCTAAATACTTCACCTTTCTGTCCTTATTAATTCATATACAGAATATTACGCATAGTACTCTTACAATTTCTCCACCACTGGGTTGCTTTCAGCTTGCTTTCTCTAAACACACTATGTCATCTCTCTGTTTAAATCAAAAGGGTCCCTACTAAGGAAAAATCCTTTCTTTGTGTAGGATTTAATTCTCACAACAGTCAACTAAAATTACTAAATTTGGAGATTTTTAGAGATACACATTTCCCAGACTTCCTAGGGAACGGTCCCAGCATTCTGTGTTCTTACTAGCCCTCGAGATGATTCCTTTGCACACTAAAGTTTGTCTGCAGACTAAAGACATTTGCAGACTAAAGAATGTCTGCTCTGTGTCATTGTTAATCACTAATACCATCTCAGGTAAAGGCATTCCAAATTAGCAAATTTCCCCAATTACCTAAATGGTCATCTAGCAAAATGTTGAGAAGGGAAACATGGTGCATATAAGTTTTAATGTAGTATAGATTTGCAGAAAGGGAAAAAAGAGGCAAGGGATAGTTGTGGAAATATTGATATATCTGAAGAAGGCATTGAGGTACACAAAAGAACAATTTCACCTTCTCAGTTTTTCTCAGGGGCAACTCTAGTTGAAGATATGATTATAAAATGATTGAATAAGTTACATTGCAAAATATACTGATAGAAAATTTTGTTAATTCGGGTGCCTATCAATATAGTTATTTCCTTGCTCATTAACCTCTTAACAGAAGCTTCTGTTCCTAGAACAATCCAGAATCTAGGGAAAGGGTCTTTAGGCATCACCCATCTGTGCAGACCAGGGAGACAGAAAATGGCCAACGTTGCATCTTGATTCCTACCAGCCAGACCTGGTATCTGATGCCCCAGTGATGAATCTTCCTCTTTTGTGGCAGTGCTAGCTGCCTCTGGGCCCCAGTTCTCAGGACTATATTTATACTTTGTTCCAGCTGTTGAGGATTACTACTGCTTTCTTTTCCTGCCAGAGACCCAAGTTCTATCACTTAATCACATTTAGTTTGCCTGTGCTTCACCCTCTCTCTAGCCAGACTTTCTTGATGCTGTCCTCAGCCTCCTGAATGAGACCTTTCTAATTGGTGACAGACATTGGTTGCCTGGATGATAAACAATAATGATGACAAAAAATTACATGTATGGCCAGGCATGGTGGCTCACTCCTGTAATTCCAGCACTTTGGGAGGCTGGGGTGGGAGGGTGGCTTAAGCCTAGGAGTTTGAGACCGGCTGGGGCAATATAGTGAGACCTTTTCTCTTTTGTTGACCTTTTCTCTACAAAAAAAAATTTAAAGATTAGCTGAGCATGGTGGCACACACCTGTATCCCAGCTACTTGGGATGCTGAGATAGGAGGACTGCTTGAGCCTGGGAGGCAGAGGCATCAGTGAGCTGAAATGGTGCTACTGAACTCCATCCAGCCCATGTGACAGAGTGAGACCTCATCTCAAAAAAACAAAAAAAACAAACAAAAAAATTCAACAACCAAAAACGTTTTTATTTTTATTTATTTATTGGGTATTTTTGTTGTCATTGAGACGGAGTCTTTCTCTGTTGCCCAGGCTGGAATGTGGTGTTATGATCTTGGCTCACTGCAACCTCCACCTCCCAGGTTCAAGTGATCCTCTGTCCTCATCCTCCCAAGTGGCTGGGATTACAAGTGTGTGCCACCACACCTGGCTAATTTTTTGTACTTTTAGTAGAAAAGGGGTTTCACCATGTTTGCCAGGCTGGTCTTAAACTCCTGACCTCAAGTGATCTGCCCACCTTGGCCTCCCGAAGTGCTAGGATTACATAAGTGAGCCACAGCGCCCAGCCCAAAAACATTGATTGAGTGCTTACCACATGCAAGACATTTGCTAAGCACTCTGTAGGTTTTACCTAGATAAAATTTCCTGCTGTTCCTGCTGTTCCTCCTTAATCTGCATCAATTCTGTTGCCTGTCTTACTGCTCCACAATGCCACAGGGACTCACAACATGCTGAATTAGGAAAATATTGGCTTATTCATAAAAACCTGTGAATTACCTGCACCATTATCCAAAAGTTCCAAAACTTCTGTATGTCCATTCTGTGATTCAATGAAAGCAGTCACATTGGCTCCAAGAACAGGTACATATCCTTGTAGAATTTCTGCGTAAACAATCATTGGGCTGGGGAAACTGTTTACGTCCTTATTCATTTTAGCATTCACTGTGATTGGAGGCACGGAAGAATTTGCTGCTCGAGAAGTTACTGTAATAGTTAATGTTTCTGGGTTTGCTTTGGCTTGAAGATTGTATGCCCAAGTGCCCACCTAAAAGTTTCAACAGAAATATAGTAAGTATCCAAAGTCAAGCTACTTTCTATATTTCCATTACGTAATTCTAAAATAAATTATATAATGGGGAGAGAATAAAGAGGTTTTAAGGATGTTGAGGATAAATGGGTAAGGGCTGAGGCAGTTCAGACAGGGCATGCCAAGTGGTACCATTCATGATGTGTACACTTTGCTACATCTCAATTGGAAAAAATAAGTTTTAGAAGGTTTGCCTTGGTTTTGGCCTTAGAGTCCACAGATTCATCAATCCTGGTAGGGTGAATAAGGAAGGACCCTGTAGCTCTCTACCCACCAATTTGCATAGACTCTTCCTACATTTCCTTCTTAAAGTTCTTCTCAAACAGTCTTGACTACCTTTTCTTCCTTCTTCTTGATATATAAGTTCTTTTTTCCTACCATCATAGTTTTAAGGACACAGGCATGGAAAGTACATACTATTTTATCTTAATTTTAAAGTTGATACAGCCTTTGGTACTGACATTTATGACATTAAACAATTTATGTTCAGTTTTTTAAAAATGTTGACAGGATGTCTAAAAGCTGATTGCTTACCTTTGCAGTTCCTGGAATACTGAGATAGGCCATTTTGGAAGTTGCATCCACTGTGAAATTTTCCATTATTGTTCCACTGGGATCCCAGAGAGAAATACTGGGAGGCAGACTGTTCCATGTGATGAGAAAGAACGTGTCCTTTCCCACTGTACTATCAATTATGACAGTGTCGTTCATCCAGGGATTACTATTCAGTGTTAATCCCTTACTTTCAAGCTGTTTAAATAGATTTCAAAATTAATGACTGCAGAAGACAATAATTTTATTCTTTTTTCAAGATGGTTTTTAATTTCTGGCCTGAGAACAAGCTTATAAATGGCAAACCACCTTAGACTTGTGATCTCTCTGCAAGGTGGTGATGATATGACAGTTATCAATTAAAAAGTGAGGAAGTAAGAGACTTAGAGCAGAAACATGTAGAGCAGAAACATGGGTTTTACAGTCATGAATATGACCTTACTGTTTTTTTCCCGGTTGTCTTGGCAAGCATTCATGGATGTTTTCCTGATGTGGAAATTTGAAATAATTTTTTCACACAGATAGAGGGAGTAGCACTGGACAGTAAATATATTCAACAAGAGGGCAAACTGATACATAAAGGTTGGGATCCTGAGAAGAGAGGAAATGTAGAAGCTTTCTTTGAGAAGAGCTTTAAAGAAAGTATCTCAACTTTTTGTTGATAGCTGTTAGTCCAGAAGGGCCAACCATTTTTGTTTAGTTACTCATTTTTTAAAGTGACAAAGAAATATGCACATATTGTGGAATGGCTAAATCAAGTGGATTAACATAGGCATTACCTCACATACTTATTTTTGTGGTGAGAATGCATAAAATCCACTTAGTGATTTTCAAATATACAATACATTGTTTTTAACTACAGTTGCTATATTGTATAGCGGGTTTCTTGGTATTCCTACCATCCATTTAAAATAAACAGAACACAAAATAGTATCTTCAGAATCAGTTCTCTCTCCTTACTTCTCAATTTCAGTCACTATAATCATCATGTTCTCAATCAACGATGATGGCAACCTCAGAAATGACCTTTATTATACTTCAGCTTATTCTCCAAACACTAGCAGGCTATATCGCACACTAATTTTTAACTTGTTTGCAGGGTATATCTGCAGACAAGATGTCCAAACAAATCTGTACATACTCTAAGCTCACATCCTATAACTTCTGTTCTTTTCATTGTTGAGAAGTAGAGGAAAATAGATTTGTTTAGGGATCATGGCAAGTTTTAATATAGGCAGTGAGCTGATGAGCTGGAAAACACCAGACAGAAATCTTGGCATAAAGTGACATGACATAGACATGTAGGAATGAAAAGAAGAGAAATATTTTTGTAAAATATATTTTGAGAGAAACTGGCTATGTTCACATGGGACATGAAGAAAGAAGAATCAAAGTTTACTCAAAGTTTTTGAATCTAAGTAACAGAAAATGGTGGTGCTATCAAGAACCAGACGAGCAAAAGTGTTAAATTCGGAAAACAGGTGAATAAAACAAAAGCCACCGAAAAAAGTGGTTGAAGAGGTGACAGAAGCCCTATGTTTGTAGATAGACAATGATTATTCACCCCGTCTTTCTCCTGCTTAATTTATTTCCAAGATACACTCCTTCCATTTCCCAGCCAGGTTCTTGAGTTCATGTTTCTAAATCTATTTCATAGAAGTTAAGCATGGGGAAAGCTTGGAAGCATGAGCTTTTAAAATGCATTCATTGAAAAATGGGTGCTTTATTTTGGAAAAGGTCCATTTTTGGTGAAAAATTTGACATTATAACATTGTAATGTCATTTCTTAACCAAACCCATGGCAATAGGAAAATAAACAGTATGTCTGCTGTTTCACCATTTATTTTACTCTTATTTCACCAATTAATTTGGCTATAGCTAAGGGTAATTTCTATTTAAGATTAAAGTTTAGATTTTAATTAAAAATTTACTTTGAGAAAAATATGGAACTCAAAACTTATAACCACCAAATGGTTTTTTCTTGTTATGGCAAAAGTGAACATGAAAACCCAAGGAATGAGAACTCTGACCTGAAGGGACTTCTGGGAGAGATCAGTATTTCCTGATGTAAGAGCCCCAAAAGCATCAATGAGGCCATTGTTCTGGGCTTCATCTGAAACATAAAAATGACTTCCTCCTAAAATGTAAATGCATTAATTAGACTGCTTTCTAGAAAATAAGTACATATATTTTAGTGATTATTAAGCTAATAGTTAAAACAAAATCATAGTTTCAGTATGTGTTATTAAAATAGACCAAAAGCACATAGTTGTACAGGTTAATTCTGAAATGCTCATTTTAAAATGTCATAACTAGGGAATGAAAGCTACCATAATACCTCATTATCAAAATCTTAGCTAGCTAAAATGCATGATAATTATAGAATATGAAAGATGTTACAATTCCATGTATTAAAGCTCACAAACTTTACACAGCCCTTTTAGAGAAACTTTTATTTCTAACAAAATTGACTTTCAGATATTTCAGCCAGTGTAGATTTGTGAAATCTTTTGTTAAAAGATTGTTAATCTTTTATTTTAGTTCTAACAAAGTTGACTTTCAGATATTTCAGCTAGCATAGACCAAAATCAGAAAATTAGAAAGATGAAAGAGCTGCTATATTTAGGTATTCTCACAATAACTGGCAATGAGCAGATAGAAAATTGGAAAGCAAGAGAGATAAATCCAAAAAAGTACTACTTTTAAGGAGCTACTTGGAATAGAAATAAATTTTACAATGGCCATGAAAGGAATTTGAAATGATGTGATTTTGTATAACAAAGCATTAAAAAGAAAGCATATATTTAGTACCATTAGAAGCCAATTCAACATAATTTATACTCATGTCATAAATTATATATTCTCTACTATGTTTAAGAAGGTATTGGAAACACGTAATCCATTTTCATCACATCTGTGTGTCTGAAATAACAGCTACCATAGTTAATGTTTATATAAAAACTTCATTGTTATTTAGATCTTTTCAGTCTGAGCTTCTGTTAATCACATACACCCACCCCACAACTTATGCTCTGGTCTCATGGAGTTTTCACCATTCCCTCCATGCGCCTTGCATTGTCACCCCAACATGATGTTTTTTGCTCATGACTTGATCATCTTTTCTTACCCCCTTTTTCTTCCCAGAGAAATTCACCATCTGTTCAAAGCCCAGCTCAGAATTCAGCTAGTTTCGCATGCTTCCTTTCCCTGGCTCTATACAACTCTAGTAAAACTAATGGCTTCCTCTGCTCATATAGAACTTTATTTTTCTATATTCCTCCTGTTATGTAGGAATGCTATCTGATTATGTTATTTCATCAACAGTTTTGTTTGTCTCTCCAGCCAACTGGACTCCAAGTGCCACGAGAACAGAGATTGGGTCTGGTCCCCAGCTTCAGTGCCTCCAAGGCAGAAACTCAAGAGACGTTGTTGAACTGTCAGCCTTTACATTTATGCATTACTATTGAAGGCCTGGAATAAATGGATCGTGTTTTACCTGTTATCTTGCTCATCTCTATTACTGCTTCATCAGCAGCTGTTCCCAAAGCAATAAAATGAACAATGGCCCCACTTTGTTTCACTTCATCAATACAAGAACTTGCAGTGTTATCCTCCCCATCAGTCAGCAGCAGTACTTCAGATCCATCGAGTTGGGAATGTAGCTCTCCAATCACCTGCAAACATAATTCAGAGCACAGTTACCAACAGACGTTCCTAGATCAAATAGACAAATGGGAAATGAGAAAAAATTTACAGAGAAAATAAACAAAGTTATGCAGAATAGAAGAGATAACCTCTATTTTAAAATAAAGAATTTTCAATCAACAATCCTTGGGGAAAGTTAAACATGAATTTTTTTAACTCCCAGCTGCAGGGAGTATTTATTTAAAGGAATTCGGTGGGACCAGGCTTTGGAAAATCCTGTCTAGACTAAATGACAATAACATCTCAACCTGGGAAACTCAGGTCAACCAGATACCAAAGGTATAATCACAGTATGTGACATTAAATAGTGTTATGTTTTCTTTGACTGGACTACCTTCTGACAGACAAGCCTTCAGTTTATAAAGTCTCTTGCATTTAAAGCTAGATGCATTAAGAATCCACTTCAACATTTGAAAAAGTCAGTGATTACAAATTAGTAAACCCTCAGTATGCTTATAAAGAAAAAACATGGAAAGTTCTAAGCATGTGGTTAGGGACTTTGTTATGCAACTTTCGTTTACTTCTAATAATAACTGGCACAGAAGTAAGCATATTGGTGATGCTTAAAGAATATATTAAAATTATACTTATTAAGTTCAATTTGTAGCTTGTATCCTTTTCCTAAATGCCAAACAGTTTGAAACTCAAAGTTTTGAAACTAGGTGCCTGTAAAAGAGGATAGAGAGAACTTAGCCCAGGATGACAACATATTTCATTTTCTTTGACAGTTTTAATTGGTGGTGGCATCTTGGAGCACCATTTTGATACCTTGATTCCAGGCCAAGAGGTGAAAAATGACAGATTGTCAGTGACTTTCTTTGGCATGGAGTGAAGGTGTGTGTGTAGATTTGCAGAAGAGGGTTTGGAATGTAGAAATCCCTAAGAAAGCTGGTATCAGGGAACAAATTGACCACGCTTATTACAATTTTTGCATGTTTTGAAGCAAAGAGTGACTAATATATATATTGCAATATATGGGAAATATTCTCTGACATGCCTTGAAACCGAACGGAAAGAGAGGAAAATGCTTTTATACATTTATGGCATTTGTAGCATCTCCATCACACTTCTCCCACGCATTTAAGTACAAAATGAAGATCCAAAGATGAAGCAGAGTTCTCTCTTTCACCTCTCCTTTTCTTGCATGAGTTTATTTACCAAACATTTACAATGTGCCAGTCACCGTGCTGGGGATTCAGTAGGAACTACATTCCTACATTCATATATTAATAAATAATTGGGTTCAATTTTACAATGTTTATGGAGCTTTGTGTCAGAGACTGAGGAGATCTAGAGATGAACAAGGAAGACAAAACTAATATGTATTTACTACAGAATATTCTATAGTTCAAGAGAAATAACAGTGTAGTGTTACAGTTTACTGAACATTCACTATGTATTAACTGTGTTTTATACATTGTATAATTTAATCCATCTCCAAGCTCCCAAAATGTCTTCCTATTACCACTTTTACTGCCTACAATTTATTTTATTCAGGGCAATTGGAATCATCTTCCTGGAACATAAATTGATTATCAAACTCCGATACTTTAAACCCTTCAAGAGCTTTTTGTTGTGCTTGAAACAAAATACAAGCCTCATATTTTTTGAAGTTTTTTAAGATCTAGTCATTGTCTACCTCTCCAACCACATTTCATATCCCCTCATTTGCCAAACTCCACTGCTACTAGCTTCTATAATTTCGTAGAATAATCTAGTTTTTTCTCACCTTTTTCCTTAAGGAACTTTTGCATTTCTTTTCTATCTGAACCACTGGCTTCTTCTCATCCTTCAAATCAGAGCTTAAATGTTACTTTTTAGAGAAGGCTCATTGGCCTCTCTACCCAAAGTAATTCTCCTTTCCCTGTTACTCTGTCGCATCACCCTGTTTCGTTTATTCACAACACTATCTACATAATCTGCAATTCTTGTATTTATCTATCTATTTATTATCTGTTCCCCACTTATATACATGTACCATAAGAGTGAAAAAGCTTTGCTTGGTGAATAGATTAAAGCATGTTCATATTTTGAATAAATTAAAACATGAGCAACCCTATGTGCTAGCTTTAATTATCCTATTTTACTGATGAGGTAATTGAGGACTAGAGAGGATAAGAATCATGTTTAGGGTCACAAAGCTGATAAGTGACAATCGCAATTTGAATGCAGGACTTCATGTTACAAACCTAAACTAAAATGTCATGCAATCCATGGAAGAGATAGATGCAATTGGGTTGGGAGTAAATGGGAAGCTACATGAAGGAGAAAGGATTTTGAAGGGTTGGTAGAATTTTAACATGCAGAGATGGGAGAAAAGGAAGCATTTTAAGTAGAGGAACTTGCATGTGCAAAGGTTTGGAGGCTGTTAGTACACAGTGGACTTGGAGAACAATGTGTGTAGTAAGTTGTTTGGAGGACAGAGCATCAAGAGGGAAGAATGGAGTAAACAAGGCAGGAAAGATAAGTGAGGGCAATTTTACTGAGCGGGGGAGACTTTTTAGTAATATCAGACTGAGAAATTGAGACAATTTTGTAGACTGTGAAGAGACAGTAAAGATTTCTAAACAGTAAAATGACATAATTTATATTAATTGTGGGCTCAAGATGACCATTTGGCTAAAAATAATGTTCATAATAATTATACATATATTTACTAATTATTATAAATATACACTTAAATTATTATATACTTAGTATATATAGTATATGAAGTAGATATTTACTATATAATATAGTAAATATTGTTCTAAGTATGTAAATGTATCATTTCATGTAATCCTCATAATTACTCTATGAGGTAGGCATTCCTATTTCCTATATTGTATAGGTAAGTCACTAAGACTCCAAAGAGACTGAAAGGTTAGCCTAAGATTACATGGTTAGTAAGTAGCACATACAGTATTCTGATGTCAAAGTTCATGCTCTAACTCGTATGGCTTACCCTAAATATGACTCACAGTCTTGCTACATCTGCTTTAAGAGGTATAATAAATAGTTTGCCCTAGCTGAATGTTACAGAAACTCAAATGAGAACTAGCTTAAAGTAGAATCATACTATATCACCTGTGTCATTGCCCCAAATGTTGATGGCTTTTGCATCCAAGCACACTTATTTAACTAACATTTATCGAGCACTGACTACTGCGTGGTAACAAGACAGCAAAGTCCATGACTTCCTTGGGCTTGTAAGTGAGTGGCAAATTGATAGTCATTTATTCACCCATGGGTTGTTCATTGATTCACTGATCCGTTAAAACATCAAGAGAACTTTTTTTTATATGCTTAGTCCTGTGCTTCTTAGGATTAATTATGTTAAAATTAGCCAGCAAGTATGTGCAGTACTACTTAACATGAAAATGTCCTGAAAACAAACAAAAACCAAAATATATTTGCAGTACGATTTTCACCTGAAATGCATGTTTAATTCCAGAGCAGATGGAAGTTCCTCCCAGAGGATATGTAGGTAATCCTGCCATGAGCGTGTTTCTTTCATCACTGCTTTTTATTTGGATTAGCTTATTTACAATAGTGGCAGTACTATCAAACTGAACCATCCCCACCCAGGATCCATTTTCAACAGTCTGCAGCAGGAAATGTTTTGCTGCTTGATTCATTCGATTTAGGCGGTCATTACCCTAGATTAAAAAGACAAGAAAAACAAACAAGTGATTTTGACTGGAAAATGATAGAAGATCACATAAAATGAATGGACAGAATTTATTGGTAACATTTTCTATGAACGGTAATTGATGTTGTTAAAGGAAGCAATTATCAAATTTTTAATTGATAAAATTAAAAAAATGGTGGTGTGTATTATGGGACATGTATAGTAAGGAGCGCAGGTTTTTATTTACAATTGATTCTTGACTGCTGAGTATCCAAGTAAGAGGTGGAAGGTAGGGTGGGGATTGCATTGAAATTGGGGTGAGGAGACACATCTTAGAGACTGTCTAATTACTCTTGGGAGCTCCTGTGCTTGTTGTCTTCAGATAAAACCATACCCCCAAGCCTATAAATCAAACCAGACTGTTGCAGACTCCAACCAGAGACTGGAATCACTCCATCCACTGGAAACTAGACTGCCCAAAAGGTAATACTTACCCAAGCTTCATTTTAAGTTTGGAGAGGCCAAGGCCCTATCTTCCCACTTTCTCCTTCTGTTCCTAACCTCTCGCTGCCCCCTTTCCACTAACGGGTTAATTGAATTGGCTCTTTGGTAACCCTCAGGACCCAGCCCTCTTTCGGAGGGAATTGTCTAAGGTGTAAGCTTCTTCATGCATTTGTCTTCTCCAGTCCTTATCACCATACTGATCTGTGTTACTCCCCGCCAATTTATGCCCAAATTTCCTTCTGAACTCCCTGAACCAAATCACAATGAGAAACTTCTACATCTTCATTTTACATGTTGTCTCCACTACCTGCATTGTTGTGGCTCAATTCCTTCAGTTCTATCATTCTCTGCCCTTTTTAATACCTCCCTCATTTGCTGAAGACCTTATTCCTGTTCTTCAGCATGCTTCGCTATGCCTTAAATGTGCCATCCTTCTGGTTTCTTATCACATTGCACCCACTTGTTTGCTGTGCATTCATTTCAACAATTATTTATTGATTACTCCTATGTGATTAACTTTATTCTAGGAAATGGGGATAAAGATGAATAAGACATGATTCCAAGTCCTAGAGGATCTCCTAGGCTAGCGGAAGAGAAATGTGTAACATAAATATAATATACAGTAACAGAGGTATGCGCAGGACATTGTTGGGAAACAGTAGAAGGGCTTTAACCAGCCTAGAAGCCCAGTCCATTTTCTGGAGGAATCCAAGGAGGAAGTGACCCTTGGATTAGGTATTTTTAATTATACTGGCATCTTTCTTTTACTATGGTATTTTGCTGCAGTATCTTGAAGTCATGATCATGGGCAGTGATGGTACTTTATGCCACCATGAAATTTAGAACAATCTAGGTGCAGACAGAGTTCAGTGTGTTCTTGGATCTTCAAATATCCTACATCCCTATATCCAGAAAAAGTGAACCTACCCCCATGCTTCCAGACTTATCAAGAACTAAGCACACAATTCTTTGACTGATCTTCAGCAATGAGAAGACAGGTGGAGGAGGTGGTGTCACCATGGGTATGGTGTTTTTAAAATCCTCAGAATTGCTAATCACCTCCCATGTACTTCTAAAATTGCACTTTATGTTTTGTAGGCTTGGAGCTTCTTGATTATGGGTTTTTTCGTTACAAAATTCAACAACCTAAAACGTTAATAAAATAAAAAATAATTTTAATATACCATGCATTTAAAAATCAAACTACAAACCTGAAAAATTTAAAAGTCTTCTGCAGATATGTTGTTTGTTAAATGGAATATCATTTACTGAGCATCAATATTACAATAAGGTAGATTTACCATAATAAGAATAATGGTAACATTAATAATAGATAACACTAGATAGCACTAGTTCAGCATATACTATGTGTTAGCCAGTGTTCAAAGAACTCTATATCAATATATGTAATCCTCAGGTCACCTGAACAGATACTTTAAAAACATGACAATATGTCATTTGATTATAAATTCTGGAAGCAATTATCAGCATACTTACAGAATCAATACTTTGCATAAACATTATGGATGCTTTTTCTGTTTGTACTTTATCAGGAAAGAATTGACAATCTTTTTCATACAGTTTTGTTGTAGAATCAATTCTGCATGCTCTACTAAGACAGCTGCCTCCTTGACACTTATAAACTCTATTTCTACCAGAGATACCTGCGGAACACCTGAAAATATATGACAGTTAATATTTGAGGCAACTGAATCATTAGCACTTACAGAAATCTTAAGTGGTTCTATTCATGATGAACTTTATATCAAGATGTTTATTCTTCTATGGTACCATGTACTTCCTATCCTGGCTATAGAGTTTAAGGGTTCCAATCAAAATAATTATCTATTTTTTAAGAAATTCTAGAGGGAAATTTTAAGTGGGGCCTCCAGATAAACACAATGGTTGAGTTCTCTCCTCTGATGAGTTCTCTCCTTGTATTAAAGCTTAGACATCTCTCCCACTGGACTTTTGGTGGTAAATATGCTATAGGGACCTGGATAAGAGAATTTTTGAGACAATTTACTCTGAGTACCACTTTAGCTTGAAGTTCTTTGTAGATTTCCTCCCAAAGAAGATATTCCCAAAAAGTAGTACATGGGATAGACACAAATGTTCTTATTACTCGAAGAGCATTTTTATCCAAAGGGAAATGTGATTGGAAGCGAAGATGAGGTGCTGCCAAGAATCCCATGGTAGAATAAAAAATGATGGAGACATTTTAGACATATGTTTTATGGCATGTAATTGACCACAGGTGGCAGTGATTACAACAAATACACTGAGATGTGAACATATTTTGTCTTTTCAATAGACTTTCAGTTCAAATTCAGGAAATGATGACTAGTTTCTATTCAGCTATTTAGAGAGTCTTATAAATATGTCGATGCTTCTATTGCTCCCAAACTAGGTGGACATGATGAAACTATCTATGTGGAAAATCATGCTGAATATTCTGCAGCAGCAGTTATACATCTAAGGGGAATATGATATAAACAAATGCAATAAATGTAACACTCTCTAAAAGATGTGCCTGCAAATTGGTGCAATGGGGCAGAGGAAGGACCTTGATTGAATTCGTATACCTTTCAGTTCTCACATTAGTGTCAAGTCCCAAACCCCAGCAGGACATCTACATTGATGAGGTGATAGCACCAATTTTAATTTTAAATTGATTCTTCCCAACTATTTTGCTCTTTTGATCACAGAATCAAAAGGAGAGTCTATTATTAACTGTGATGCTAGATGGCATTATAAAATAACCTTTATAAATCTCCAAGAAGTTCCTGCTTGGCTCCTTGAAGCTGCTTGATTTCTTACTCAGTCCACATTTAGCACTACTTAACCATGTTTGTGCATTCTTGTGTAATGTAAATAACTTTGATCTTATCCCAGCATATTGTATATCCATTTACATGCCCAACTTCAATGCAAGTGAGTTCTGGAGGCTATGGTAGAGAGGTATAAAATATGTTAAATTGTCAACTGAATGCTTGCCATTGAAATTATGTATGTTTTAAATAGCAATCAACTACTTAAAGATACACTTTCTAAAAAAAAATAAAAGCATTGTTTTGTGACATATTGTCTGCATTAAGAATGATTTTGGAAGAAATCAAAGTAGGAAAATAAGAATGGATAAAAGCCTGAAGTCAGTTTAGAAAATTTAAGTAGCCATGCCTTGTTGCTTCGATTTTTTTTGACTTAGCAGGGTAGAAAGGCTGATCTTCATTGTACTCATCAAACACTCCCCACCGGAGGTGAGCCCACTCATGGACAAACAGTTTGCCTGTGGGAAAGCATTTCAAATACATGATCATAATCCAAGTGACACATTTTGTATCATATTTTAAGAAGCTTCTCTTTCAATTATAAAATATATTTAGATTTCGGTTTTCAACAACTATCAACATTTATATTTCAGTGTATAAAAAAGCCTATTGCATTAAATTACATTATATTATGCTATATTATGTAATATATTATCTTCTTATTCCACAACATGTTAAATCAATGAAACAATAAGGGAGGATATGCTATGGGCCGAGTGGACTGGGATTTGTGTTTTGGTTCTTGGTGGTAAAAAGTCTTAGTACAATGGTTTATGGTTCTCCAAATTATAACCATGGGGATGTTAAAATGAAGGAATTCATTTATGGTACTTAAGACACATAAGCATTAATTATATGAAACAATTTTTAATTATATATATATATATTCAATGCAATACTAGGTAATAAAAAATATAAAGATGTGTGAGATTTAGTCCTTCACTTGGGGAAGTTTTGAGAGAGGGAGTTCAAATAAAAAAATTTTTTAATAAGAATTTCACAATAAATGGAGGAATAAAAGTAAATCCACAGCTTGAGATGCTGAAAGAAGGAAAGTAGAACTTTCATTTTAGCAATGTTGGGAAAAACTTCAGAGGAAACAGATGGAGAAGGAAAGATTGGAAATAAAGTCTCTTCTGCTACAATGTGTGTTTCTGTAGCTCAAACGACCTCATATGAATCTGAAAATGGGAGGAAAATACACCACAGTATGAAGAAGTCATGTTTCTTTTCTTTTTCTTTCTTCTTCTTTTTTTTTTTTTTAAGATGGAGTCTCGCACTGTCGCCTGGGCTGGAGTGCAATGGCGCGATCTCAGCTCACTGCAACCTCCGCATCCTGGGTTCAAGCGATTCTCTTGCCTCGGCCTCCCGAGTAGCTGAGATTACAGGCACCTGCCACTATGCTCGGCTAACTTTTTGTATTTTTAGTAGAGATGGGGTTTCACCACGTTGGCCAGGCTAGTGTCGAACTCCTGACCTCGTGATCTGCCCGCCTCAGCGTCCCAAAGTGCTGGGATTACAGGCATCAGCCACCTTGCCCAGCCGTCATGTTTCTTTTTTAAGTCTTTGCTATTCAAACTGTGGTCCTGGACAACATCCATCAGCATCACCTGGGAGCTAGTTACAAATGCAGAATCTTCAGGCCACCCTTTGCTTACAGAGTCAGAAGCTGCATATTAACAAGGTCCCTAAGTTACTCTTCTACATAATGCACTTTAAAAACACTGGTTTCAGGTTTCCTAAGCAAATGGAACCAGGTTTGTGGGAGCAGGATTAGTATGTTCAGTAGGAAAGGAAAAAGCCCTGCAGTAGGAATTTGGTGCGTGTTAAGAAAAATTTAAGAGTCTACTCAGACTTGATTCGTTCTCAGGTTTCCCTGCCTCCCATGCCCACCTTAAAAGCAGCCCTTTTGACTTAGAATTCCATTCCTGTCTACATCATTGTCTCATTTCCAGCTATCTCTGTTCCTATTTCTAGTAACATTTCTCTCTCCCCCTCCTCGCACCGTGTGTGTGTGTGTCGTGTGTGTGTGTGTACTTTTAATATGTGCTATGGCAGCCTCTGGCCATACTGCATTGCTTGCCTAGGTGATCTAAATGATCTATTGTGATTGTTGGTGGTGTTATCATGATTATTACAAAATTGTATAAGATTCTTACTAATCTTATTTATCCAAAAACCTTACTGTTTCTTAGGACCTTGAGGAATGTGAGTTTTTTACACAAATGCATACATCACATTATGCATTTGTGAAAAGGAAGAAAGATCTGTCTAAGAAGAAGGGGTGACCTGTCAGTAATAGAATAGGGTTGAGGTGTGGGATACGGGAAAAATCAATAACTGATATGGGGACATTGAGCTTACAAATTGGAGATGCCTTTCTGTTCTAAGAAAGGTGCAGGTAGAGAAGGTGTAGGTGGTAATAAGTTTGGAAATAGAGAGGAAGAATGTAGAGACCTCTGTTTTATCAATCAGGACATTAATTGATGGGATTGAGAAGAGTGCCTGGAGATCTTGAGAAAAATCGTAGACATTTTAGAACAGCTGCTATAGGAATTGAGAAAGAGAGTTGAGAAGAGCTGAGTAAAAATATTGTTGAGTAGCTTTGAGTGCTTCACTGAGCTTGGAAAGTGTGTTGTTATAATCATGTCACTTAGTTTTATAATTTTCTTCAACATTCTTCAAAACATAACAGGAGCCAAGAATAAAGAAGATGGAAAATTCAGAAGATTTAGTAAATTGAATGAAACATAAGGATAAGAGTGGTGAGAGAATTGAGCTATTTATACTTGTAGTTGAAATGACTGACTTTGCTGGACATGCCAGGTGAAAAGAAAGTATAACTAAAAGGGCACAAAGGATTAGAGGTGCCAAGGAAAACAAACGTGGTCAGGATAATTACAGGGAAGAGGTAAGATTGGGACATGAGGAGATGATGGAACTTTCAAGACTGGAGAGGGGAACTGGTCCAGGTAATGAATAGGACCAGATCTAGCTGAATGTTTGGCAGAGACAAGAGACTTAACGAGTGTTCAATGAACAGGAATAGAAGAGGGTGATTCTGGGGTATGCAGATTCAGGAAGGTTCCCATTTAATAGCAACACATGTGTAGAGCCCTCCTTTAACAATGACTTGCATTTTTGTCTGTAAAGTGCACTTTTGTTGTTTTGACAAATTATTTTAGCATTTATATTGAACTAGATGACATTGCCATTTTTATAGGTCAAAATGATCAATTACTGACAATGTCATCTGTTTCAGTGAAATAGATTGATATTATCAGCAACTGATTGCCTAGGAGTGTTTTCTCTTGACCAGTAACTGGCAACATGACTCTTTCCAGCTTACTATACATCTGGCTTTCTTGTAGCTTACTGGTGATTTGTTAATATCCAGCTATGGAGAAGTGGAAAAATTAAAATCTAAAAAGCATGCCTTAAGAAAAACATTTAGTATTGCTTTTCTCTGTTTATATTTTTGTAGACACTGTACTGAGTATATTTATCTGGATTCTCTAGTTTAATGTAGAACAAATATTTTACAAGGTAGAAACTCCTCTCTTTGCCATTTTGTAGGGAATAACCACAGAGACAGTAGGTCACTTGTTTAAGGTCACATACAGCTAGTAAGTAGGGGAGCCAGGATTTGATTCTAGGGACTTTGGCCCCATGGCCTGCACACTTAACCTGCATAAAAAGTTGTATGCTGAAATCACTGCAAACTTATTTTTTAACCAAAATTTCTACCTGGTGGTCCATATTCATTTTGTTTTTTTCCAAGTAGAAGGTCAGGGGTGAAGTGAATGTATTCGCCTTTCTCTCCACATTCTGTGAACTGCTTGGTGTATGGTTCATCTCTACCTGGGAGCGTAGGTGGTGCAACTATAACATCAGCCTGAGAATGTTGAAAAAGATTGTCAAACATCAAAAATAAAAAAGATAATATTCAGTTAGAAAGACTCAAATAATTTGTGGCAAAAATGGGTAATATCAGAAAATATAATTTTTTAAGAGAATATTTCGACACTTACATGTTTATAGTTTTCATGTTTTGGCCTTTTGTACTGAGGATTTTCCTTCCAATTCTCAGGAATTAATATAGATACATTTTTGAAAAAAAATCTTTTTTCTGTGGCTTCAAACAGGTACGTAGAAGCTGTAGTCACCATATCCTGTCATTAAAGGAAAAATTATGTGAGGATGGTGAAGTTAGAGTGAACTAAATTAGCAGGGTTTTGTGACAGGCATTTCCCAACTTAAGAGTGGACAGAAAAGCAACAGACTGATGAGTAGGGTCTCTGCCTCATTATTCTAACTCTGCCACCTGTCAACCCCAAACCATCACTTAATCCTGCACGTTGAAAGCCTCCTCAGTCTTCTATAATCCTGCCTTAAAAGGCAAATGCTTGTATTTGGCATTAAGAGGAATTGATTAATAGGAATATGTACATGACTTTGGAGTCATTTACGTGATTCTAATACTAATGTTAGTATCTTCTGGATGACAGATCTTGGTTGATTTATGCAATGCTCCGAATCTCAGTTTCCTCATCCTTCAATGGACTATTACTATCTATCAGTATGGTTGGCATAGAGATGGAATCAGATATAAAGTCCTCTACAAACAGGCAATCTTAAAACTGTTTGATATCATTACTATTTATAAGAAATCTTAGTAGAAAACAGGCTTAGTTGATGCAAACTGAGGAGGACACTCTATAGAAATGGGTCATTGAAGAGGTTTCTCATCCCAACCTTAGGAGAAGCAGCTAGGTTGGGAGACTGTGTGGGTGGGAGGTGTGATGAAAAAAAAACCCATAGTAGAGACAAAACTTTGATTACAGAACTGTTGCTGTACCACCTATATGAAAATAATATCACCTTATATTCAGAACTATAAACTCACATACAGGGACAAATAAGAAAAATAGTTCCTCCCAGAAGAAAGCAAACTACTTGGAAAACATATTTCAGCATATCATCCATGAAAACTTCCCCAAACCTGCTAGAAGGCCAACAGTCAAATTTAGGAAATACAGAGAACTCCTGCAAGACTTTACACAAAAAGATCATCCCCAAGACACAATCATCAGATTTCCCAAGGTTGAAATGAAAAAAAAAAAAAAAAGAGTGTTAAAGGCAGCTAGAGAGGAAAGGGCAGATCACCTACAAAGGGAACCCCATCAGGCTAACAGTGGACCTCTCAGCTGAAACCTTACAAGCCAGAAGAGATTGGAAGCTGATATGGTTTCGCTGTGTCCCCATCCAAATCTCATCTTGAATTGTAGTTCCCATAATCCCCACGTGTTGTGGAAGAGACCAGGTGGAGATAATTGAATCATGGGGGTGGTTTTCCCCATCCTGTTCTCATGATGTAAGTTCTCATGCAATCTGATGGTTTCATAAGGGGCTTCCCCCTTAGCTCGGCTCTCATACTTCTCCTTCCTGCTGCCATGTGAAGAAGGGCATGTTTGCTTCCTCTTCTGCCATGATTGTAAGTTTCCTGAGGCCTCCCTGCCATGCTGAACTGTGAGTTAATGAAATCTTTTCCTTTATAAATTATCCAGTCTCAGGCATGTCTTTATTAACAGCATAAGAATGGACTAATACTGGGGCCTTTATTCAGTATTCTTAAATACAATAATCTTCAACCAAGTATTTCATATCCAGCCAAACTAAGTTTCCTTGTCAAAGGAAATTCATTACCACCAGACCTGCCTGACAAGAGATCTTGAAAGAAGCACTAAATATAGAAAGACTGCTACCAGCTAATACAAAAACAGACTTAGACACACAGACCAGTGTCACTATAAAGCCAGACACACAGACCAGTGTCACTCAAACAAGTCAACATAATATCTAGCCAACAAAACAATGACAAGATCAAATCCACACATATCTATATTAACTTTCAATGTAAATGGGCCAAATACCCCATTAAAAGGCACAGAGTGGCAAGCACAATAAAAAAGCAAGACCCAATGGTATGTTATCTTCAAGAGAATCATCTTATAAAGGCATAATGACACCCATAGGCTCAAAATAAAAAGATGGAGAAAACCTACCAAGCAAATGCAAAGCAGAAAAAAGCAGGGGTTGTAATCCTAATTTCAGATAAAACAGACTTCAAACCAACAAAGATAAAAAAAAAAAAAGACAAAGAAGGGCATTACATAATGGTAAAGGGTTCATTTTAACAAGAAGCTCTAACTATTCTAAATATATATATGCCCAACAAAGGAGCACCCAAATTCATAAAGCAAGTTCTTAGAGACATAAAAAGAGACATAGACTCCCACTCAATAATAGTGGGAAACTTCATTGAGGCAGAAAATTAACAAAGATATTCAGGACCTGAACTCAACATTGGACCAAATGGATCCAATAGACCTATACAGAACTCTCCACCCCATAACAACAGAATATACATTCTTCTCATCACCACATGGCACATACTCTAAACTCAACCACATAATTGGACATAGAACAATTCTCAGCAAATGCAAAAGAACCGAAATCATACTAAACACATTCACAAACCACAGCACAATAAAAATAGAATTCAAGAGTAAGAACATCACTAAAAACCATGCAATTACATGGAAATTAAACAACATGCTCCCGATTGACTTTTGTTTTGGTAAATAATAAAATTAAAGCAGAAATCAAGATGTTCTTCGAAACTAATAAGAACAAATATACAACATACCAGAATCCCTGGGACACAGCTAAGACAGTTTTAAGAGGGAAATTTATAGCATTAAATACCCACATCAAAAAGTTAGAAAGATCTGAAATTAACAACCTAACATTACAACTGAAGGAATTAGAGGAGCAAGAACAAATCAACCCCAAAGCTAGCAGAAGACCAGAAATAATCAAAATCAGAGCTGAACTGAAGGAAATTGAGACACAAAAAACCACTCAAAAGATCAACAAATCCAGGATCTAATTTTTGAAAAAATTTATAAGCTATATATGCCACTAGCTACCAGCTAGACTAATAAATAAGAAAAGAGAGAAAGTCCAAATAAACAGGATTGGAAATAATGAAGGGAATGTTAATGCTGACCCCTCAGAAATAAAAATAACCATCAGAAACTACTATGAACACCTCTAAAGACACAAACTAGAAAACCTAGAAGAGATGGATAAATTCCTGGACCCATACATCTCCCAAGACTGAACCAGGAAGAAATTGATTCCCTGAACAGACCAATAACAAGTTCCTAAACTGAATTAGTAATAAAGAGCCTACAAACAACAAACAAACAAACAAAGCCCAGGATCTTATGGATTCACAGCCAAATTCTACCAGATGTACAAAGAAGAGCTTGTACCATTCCTACTGAAACTATTCCAAAAATTTGAGGAGGAGGGATCCTCTCCAACTCACTCTATGAGGCCAGTATCAACCTGATATGAAAACCTGACAGAGACCCAACAAAAAAGGAAAACTTCAGGCCAATATCCTTTATGAACATTGATGCAAAAATTCTCAACAAAATACTGGCAAACCGAATTCAGCAGCTCACCAAAAAGCAAATCCACCGTGATCAAGTAAGCATCATCTCCAGGACGCAAGATTGATTCAACATACACAAATCAATAAAAGTGATTCATCGCATAAACAGGACTAAAGACAAAAACCACATGATTATCTCAGGAGATGGAGAAAAGGTTTTCAATATAATTCAACACCACAATAAAGTAGGTATTGAAGGAAAATACCTCAAAATAATGAGAGCCATCTATGACAAACCCATAGCCAACATTATACTGAATGGGCAAAAGCTGGAAGCACTCTCTTTGAAAACTGGCACAAGACAAGGATGCTGTCTCTCACCACTCCTATTCAACTTAATATTGGAAGCCCTGGCCAGAGCAATCAGGCAAGAGAAATAAATAAAGGGCATCCAAATAGGAAGAGAGGGAGTCAAACTATCCCTCTTTGATTATGACATAATTCTATATCTAGAAAACCCCATAGTCTCAGCCCAAAAGCTCCCTCAGCTGATGAATAGCTTCAGCAAAGTTTCAGGGTACAAAATCAATGTACAAAAATCACTAGCCTTCCTATACACCAATGACAGCTAAGTCCAGAGCTGAATCTAATAGGCAATACCATTCAAAATTGCCACAAAAAGAATAAAATACCTAGAAATACAGCTAACCAGGGAGGTGAAACATTCCTACAATGAGAATTACAAAACACTGCTCAAAGAAATTGTGTCAGAGAAGACACAAACTAATGGAAAACATCCCATGCTCATCGATAGGAAGAATCAATATCACTAAAATGGTTATATTGCCCAGAGCAATTTATAGATTCATTGCTATTCCTATCAAACTAGCAACAACATTTTTCACAGCACTAGAAAAAAACTATTTTAAAATTCATATGGAATAAAAAAGAGCCTAAACAGCCAAGGCAATCTTAAGCAAAAAGAACAAAATGGAGGCATCATGTTACCTGATTTCAAACTACACTACAGGGATGCACTAACCCAAAGAGAAAAGAGAATGGTACTGGTATAAAAACAGGCCTAGACCAACAGAACACAACAGAGAGCCCAGAAATAAGGCTGCACATCCACCACCATCTAATCTTCAACAAAGCTGACAAAAACAAGCAATGGGGAAAAGATTCCCTATTAAATCAATGGTGCTGGGATAACTGGCTAGCCATATGCAGAAGATTGAAGCTGGATCCCTTCCTTACACCATGTATAAAAATCAACTCAAGATTAAGATTAAAGACTTAAATGTAAAACTGAAAACTATAAAAACCCTAGAAGACAGCCTAGGCAATACATCCTGGACATAGGCAAAGATTTTATAACAAAGATGCCTAAAACAATTGCAACAAAAGCAAAAATTGACAAGTGGAATCTAATTAAACTTAAGAGCTTGTGCACAGCAAAAGAAACTATCAACAGAGTAAACAGACAACCTACAGAATAGAAGAAAATATTTGCAAATTATACGTCCAACACAGATCTAATATCCAGCATTTAAAAGGAATGTAAACAAATTTACAAGAGAAAAACAAACAACTGCATTAAAAAGTGGGCAAAGGAGATGAACAGATGCATTTCAAAAAAAGATAGACATGTGGCCAACAAGCAAGTGAAAAAAAGCTCAGTATCACTGATCATTAAAGAAACACACACACAAAAAAACCCACCATGAGATATCATCTCATACCAGTTAGAATGGCTATTATTAAAAAGTAAAAAAAAAAAACAAAAAACAAAAAACAGATGCTTGCGAGGTTGAGGAGAAAAGGGAACACTTATACGTTGTTGATGGGAGTGTAAACTAGTTCAACCACTGTGGAAAGCAATATGGTGATTCCTCAAAGAGCTGAAAGCAGAACTACCATTTAACCCAGCAACCCCATTACTGGATATACACTCAGAGGAATATAAATCATTCTACCAGAAAGACACACATGCACTTGAATGTTTGTAGCAGCACTGTTCACAATAGCAAAGACATGGAATCAACCTAAATGCCCATCGATAACAGATTGGATTAAAAATTGTGGTACAGGCCCGGGCATGGTGGCTCACACCTGTAATCCCAGCACCTTGGGAGGCCGAGGTGGGCAGATCACTTTGGGTCAGGAGTTCGAGACCAGCCTGTGCAACATGGTGAAACCCCATCTCTACTAAAAATACAAAAATTAGCTGGGCATGGTGACAGAGGGAGACTCTGTCTCAAAACAAACAAACAAACAAAAACAAAAACTGTGGTACATATACACCATGGAATACTACACAGCCATAAAAAAGAATGAGATCATGTCTTTTGCGGGAACATGGGTGGAGCTGTAGGCTATTATCCTTAGCAAACTAATACAGGAATAGAAACCCAAATACTACATGTTCTCACTTATAATGGGAGGTAAATGATGAGAACTCATGAACACAAAGAAGAGAACAAGAGACACTGGGGTCTACTTGAGAGTGGGGGTGGAGGTTGGGAGGAAGGAGAGGAACAGAAAGATAATATTGGGTACTAGGTTTAATACCTGGTGATGAAGTAATCTGTACAACAAATCCCCATGGCATGAGTTTACCTATGCAACAAACCTTCACATGTACCCCTGAACCCAAAATAAAAGTTAAAAAATAAAAGAAAAGAAGACACTATGGGTCATACATTGACACACAAACTTTTTTTTTTGGACAGAGTCTTGCTCTGTCTCCCAGGCTGGAGTTCAATGGCTCAATCTCGGCTCACTGCAACCTCCGCCTCCCGGGTTCAAGCGATTCTCCTGCCTCGACCTCTCGAGTAGCTGGAATTACAGGCGCCTGCCACTGGGCCCAGCTAATTTTTGTATTTTTTAGCAGAGAGGGGGTTTCGCAATGTTGGCCAGGCTGGTCTCGAACTCCTGACCTCAGGTGATCCACCCGCCTCAGCCTCCCAAAGTGCTGGGATTACAGACGTGAGTCACCACGCCCGGGCCGACACATAAACTTTTTATGGGAAGTAAAACTATGGCTAGTTTCCTAAGCAGAGTTGATTGTTTTAAAAGGGTAAAGGCCCCGCGCTGGCGGGCGCTCCTCCCTCAGCGGCGGGAAGCAGGCGGCAGCGGCGGTGGCGTCGGCTGAGCAGAGGACCCAGCGGGCAGCCCCGCGGGTCAGACAGGATCGTCGTGACAAAGGCTTCGACAGCTTGCTAGAATAGAGGATCTCTGCTGCCTCGCCTCTTCTGTGGCCTTCGTGTGGGATGCACGAGCCGGCAGGACCCAGATAACCGTTCTCTCAAAGACACAATGTTTGCACGAGGACTGAAGGGGAAACGTGTTGGCCACCAGGAAGACGTGGAGGGAGCCCTGGCCGGCTTGGAGACCGTGTCCTCGTACAGCTTGCAGCGGCAGTCCCTCCTGGACATGTCCCTGGTGAAGCTGCAGCTTTGCCACATGCTTGTGGAGCCCAACCTGTGCCGCTCAATCCTCATTGCCACATGGTCCGGCAGATCCAAGAGGAGATGACGCAGGATGGGATACGGCGCACACCCCAGGCTGCAGGGCGGGCGCCGCTGGACCGCTTGGTCTTCATGGAGATTCTGTGACGCGCGGCGTGGGAGCAGGAGGGGGCACGTCCTGCCTCAGGCTTGGGAGACGGCCACGCACAGGGCCCAGTTTCTGACCTTTGCCCGGTCACCTCAGCACAGACGCCGAGGCACCCGCAGAGGGAGGAGCGTCTGGGAGATGGATGGCCCTCAAGAAAACAGAGGAAGCTTTCGCAAATCACTCGATCAGATATATGAAACGCTGGAGACTAAAATCCCCCGCTACGTGGAAGAGCTGTTTTCAGGCGTGGACAGCCCCTACTACAACCTGGACACAGTACTGACAGGCATGATGGGGATGCCGGGCCGGGCCCCTGTGAAGGGCTCGAGGGCTTGGCTCCGGTCACCCCGTGCCCCAGCTCCATCTGCAAGTCCGATCTGGGCGAGCTGGACCACATGGTGGAGATCCTGGTGGAGACCTGAACCAGAGCCCTGAGCGCTCGCAGCTGTGTCTGACGCGTGGACACGTGAGCACTGGCTCCCGTAGAGGGTGCGCCTGCCGCCAGCGGCCCAGCCTTGCTGCCCTGTCTGCTGATTCTGAGAAATCCCAGAACAGACCATCATCAGCAGGGTCTGCAACCCCAGGCCCGTCCCACTCACTTTCCCCGCTGTGGAGGGCCAGGCAGAGATGGCTGTTCTCCTGGAAGACTTCTCGTCTCTGGACCGGTCCTGACGTCCTTACAGCCCTGGGCCCTTCGTCTCTCTTTGTGTCCCCCATTGTAGAGGACGGCGAACCACAGCTGCATCAACCTCCTTTACATTCAGACAGGTGATTTTTTTACAATTCAGTTTTAAGTGTTTTGGGCAATATTTTGTCTTAAGATACATATTTTTAAACTTTTTATACCTTATGTCTTTAGATTTTTTCAGCTATTTTCTTAAAAGTATATTTTTTCTATAAATATCCTTTGCTGCGACATTAGAACTTTTATAGCCTGAACAATTGTAGTTGGTGTGTTTCATTTTTTTCAGGTTTAAATAAGGGATTTTTTTTTTTGCAGTGGGCATCACTACGGTCCTTGTCAACAGTGTGAGTGTATCATGTTTTACTTTAAATGTGCGTGCAATACTTCTCCATTATGTTCTGTGCTACCGTGAGACCTGGGTGAAACTCAAAAACCGCACACAGCTACTACACTTTTTTTTGTCATTAGAAAATCTACTGTGGGAGCCACATCTTCCTAGACTTGAGCATAAATTATGGAGGATTTTATTTATGTCTATTTATGTGTAAATGTCATTGAAGGCAAAGGTCAAATATTTGTCTGTTTGGAGATCACGGGCACCAGCTGGTCTTCAGGACCTCAGAGACCCTCCGTGGTGCCTTCTGACAGGCGGTGTTCCTGAAGGCCTCCCGTCAGCCCAGGCACCTGCCCTGGCTGAGGAAATAGCACTGCTACTGGATTAGAAATGCCTGTGCTGCTCTGTTAGATTGGTGCTGGAACAAAAGGTTAAGGCTGAAGTCTAGAATGAAAGAAATCCGAATCCCTGTCATTCATGGCCCCTTGATCTGCAGGGTCATAGGTGCTGCCGCAGGGAGTGAGCTGGAGGTGCCTGCAACCTTCCTCTCCTGCCCCGCCTCACCCCTCTTGTGTTTCCTGTTTCTCATGCTTTTTCTAACTTCCTCACCCCTTAGCCAAAAAGGTTTGTTTTCTTTTGTGGATACAGCCATTCTTAAATATCAGTGATGTAAACCTCACTTTATTAAAAAATTATCCAGCAAAACAAAACAAAACAAAGGTAAAGAAAATAGACAAGGCATAAGGATTTTTAAAGTTTTGGGTTTTTTAAAAGCAAGAATTGAAATAAAAATAACATAATGAACGAATATAACAATGATTAGCTAAACTATTAATATTTGGTACACAAACTCATTTTGGATAAAAACTGCATTTTCTTAAACATTAAAAAAAGAGGCTGGGTGCGGTGGCTCACGACTGTAATCCCAGCACTTTGGGAGGCAGAGGCGGGCGGATCACGAGGTCAGGAGATTGAGACCATCCTGGCTAACACGGTGAAACCCCGTCTCTACTAAAAATACAAAAAATTAGTGGGGCGGGGTGGCAGGCGCCTGTAATCCCAGCCACTCGGGAGGCTGAGACAGGAGAATGGCGTGAACGTGGGAGGCGGAGCTTGCAGTGAGCCAAGATCGCACCACTGCACTCCAGCCTGGGGGACAGATCGAGATTCTGTCTCAAAAAAAAAAAAAAAAAAAGAAAGAAATAATCCCTCCCTAGACCTTATTATCTCATGAGGAAATATAAGGATGAAAGGCACTTTTTTTAAATTTTATTTTTATTTTTATTTTTTTAAGACAGAGTCTTGCTCTGTCACCCAGGCTGGAATGCAGTGGCATGATCTCAGCTCACTGCAACCTCTGCCTCCTTGGTTGAAGCGATTCTTACCTCTGACTGTGATACTTACTATGATCTTAGAAAAATCATTTTTTTTTCGGACCCCTAGTTTTTTCTTCTGTAAAATGTGGATTATAGTATTTCATAGGGTTTCTTGAAGATATTAAACGCGAAGATTTTGTGAAGGGCTGGGAGAAATGTCAGGAAACATTGTAAAATCTGGGCATGCCTGTAAACAATTGAATTTCTGCTTGTACTTATAGAGGACCATGTTTACAAAATTTTTGCCCATCCAAGTAATTCTTTCAAATACTGATGTCTGAGTAAAGAAAAGTTTGATACTGATTTACTGTCTTCTGGACACTAAAAACCTATCATTCAGAATTAGCTGCATTAACTGCTCTTTAAACATCTTTAGTAAAATGAATTTTTATCTTCTCATGAAATTTAAAAGGTACCTATAAGCAAATATCTTTGTGATGTAACAGAGTTTATAGAGAGTGAATGACAAATGGCAGCCACAAAATCACTTGATTACAACTTAGTTCATGCCTATCACCTTCTGCTGGGTAATTAAAACATGCAGAAGGGTCCAACCATAAGCAGCAGAACACAGTAGTGGAGAAATTAAATATAAAGAATTAGTATATGTTGATATGAGGGAGAGGGAAAAATAATTTACGTGGCTACACCACCAAACTCTATATTACATAGAATGTTATATTTGAAAAAAACAGAAATCAGTGTCCTTGGTTTAGTCCTGGAGACTTTCTCTTCTCCATCTGTACTTGCCTAGTTATCTACACCCAAATTTTCATTCTTCATCATGAATTCAGATTCCTGCCTCCATCTACATGGATGTTTTCAGAAGTAACATAAATTCCAAAAGCCCCAACCAACTAGCTCTTGATTTTCCAAATGCCAAATTTTCTCCACTTACAGTCTTCCCCTTCTCAATCCAAGTGTTCAAGCAAAACTCTTGAATTCTTCCTTGACTCTTATTATATTTCCTTCCTACCCTCACCTATCCCCTATACATCTTAACCACCATATCACTTTAACAATCTTTACCACAACCTCCCTGTTCCTAGTCACCGTCACTGCCCACCTGCAAGAGTTTCCTACCTGGGGTCCTTCTACACCAGTAAGCTGCCACAGAGTTTATAGAGGATGGGTGACAAGTGGAAATTCTTTACAGTCCTCAATATTGCAGTCAGAGTGATTCTTGAACATGCATGAGAACACACCCTTCTCTGCTCAGAATCCTCCTATGGATTTTCATCACAGAGTCAAAGTCAAAGTCTTTCCAGTGGTCTAGGCCCTGCCACCTCTCTAACTTCAGCTCACCCTATGCTTCCTCCTGCTCATTCATAGCTGTTTCCTTGGCTACATCAAACGAATTCTCACCTCCATGCTGTTTTTCTCCCCTAATTTTCAATGGGCTCTTCTCTCGCTCATCTCAGGTCTGTGCTGACACATTATCAGTGAGGCCTTCCCTGACTTCCGTACATGAAATAGCAACCCACATTCTCCCCCAATCCAGCCCCACCTAACACTCCATATCCCCCTTCCTGATTTGTTTTACTCCACAGCAACCTACTACCACCATCTGACCTGTGATGCATTTACTTATTAACTATATCTCTGAAAAGAAGATACACTGCATGGTGCCAGAGGCTTTAAAAAAATTTTACTGCTCTTTAGCATGTCATAAACATTCAATAAAGAATTCTTTAAAGAACAAATGAGTCCAACTGCTAACTTACAGATCAAGAAACTCAGTGTCAGGGAGCCCTGTGCCTTGTCTTCTGTCTTGTGGTGACACAGTGTAGAACCCTGTCTAAAACCTTCATCTCCCTCTGCCCATTACCATATTGTCCTCACTGCACCACACTGCTTTTAACTTCCTGAAGGACTCAGAAGTTTCCATAATAATTATTAACTATTAACTTTGTTTTCTTCTCCATAATTCAAACAGAAGACATCCCAATTCTTTTTTTTTTTCTTTTTTTTTCAGAGAGGGAGTCTTGCTCTGTTGCCCAGGCTGGAGTGCAATGGCGTGATCTCGGCTCACTGCAACCTCTGCCTCCTGGGTTCAAGCAATTCTCCTGCCTCAGCCTCCTGAGTAGCTGGGATTACAGGCATGTGCCACCACGCCCAGCTAATTTTTTGTATTTTTAGTAAAGACGGAGTTTCAACATGTTGGCCAGCCTGGTCTCGAAATCCTGACCTCATGATCTGCCCTCCTCGGCCTCCCAAAGTGTTCGGATTACAGGCATGAGAGCCACCGTGCCTGGCTGACATCCCAATTCTTGGGAAAAATATTTGCAAACTATTCATCCAACAATGGATTATTATCCAGAATATACAAGAAACTCAAAAACCTCAAAGACAAAGTAATAATAATAATAATATTTTAAAATGGGCAAATGATCTGAATAGACATTTCTCAAAAGAAGACAAACAAATGTCCAACAAGTATATGAAAAAGTGGTCAACATCACTAATCATCAGGGAAATGCAAATCAAAACCAGAATGAGACACCATCTCAGCCCAGTTGGAATGGTTATTACCAAAAAGACAAAAAAAGTGCTGGCAAGGATGTGGAGAAAGAGACCTATTATATACCACTGGTGGAAATGTAAATTGATACAGCCATTATGGAAAACAGTATGGAGGTTCTTCAAAAATCTAAAAATAGAATGACCACATGATTCAGCAATTCCACTAGTGGGTATATATCCAAGGGAAAAGACATCAGTCTGCACTTCCATGTTTATTGTAGCACTATTCATGATGGCCAAGATGTGAAGTCAACCTAAGTGTCCATCAAGAGATGAATGGATAAAGTGTGGTATATAAACACAAATGAATATTATTTAGTCACTGAAAAAAATGAAATTGCTTCATTTGTGGCAGCATGGATGAGCATGGAGGACATTATGTTAAATGAAATAAGCCAGGCACAGAGAGATAAATACCACATATTCTTATGCATATGTAGGAACTAAACCAGGGTATCTTATGGAGATAGAGAGTAGAATGATACTTATTAGAGGCTGCAAAGGATAGGGGAGAGAAAGGAAATGAAGAGAAGTTTGTCAATGTGTACAAAAGCACAGTCATGTAGACAGAATAAGTTCTAGTATTTGATAGTACAATAGGAAAATTAAAGTTACTGATAATCTGTTGTGTATTTCAAAGTAGCTAGAAGAGAATAATTATAATGTTCCCAACACAATGCAAAGATAAATGTTTGAGTTGCTGAATATGCTAATTACCCTGATTTGATCTTTACAAATTGTATACATGTATAGAAATATTACTTTGTATGCCATAAATATGTACAATTATATGTCAGTTAAAAATAATAGTAAAAAACTAAAAATTAATGAAAGATATTCCATTTTGTTCTTACCTCTATTTGTTCAATTATTTTTTCATCTTCTGGCACACTAGGATCTATAACAATGACAATATCTTCAAAGCCATTATTATTCAGCTTAATGAAGGAAGTATTTGACTGGTGCAGCAGGCACAGAACTAAGAGGAAAACAAAACCTCTGAATAACCCCATTGTTCCTCTCTAGTTATTCCTGGCTCAAATGTTGGTTTGTTCAAGAGGCTTTTCTTTTCTTTCTCTTTATATACGTTCCTAAAACTTACCAGTATTGGCTGGTTATGGGATGTTGACTGTATAAAGGTACATTACATGAGAAAATACATGACTAATTCACCTGATTGCTTAATTATATGTTACATAAAAGTGACTAAGAGTCAGAATAAATCAGATCATTTTATAAAATGCATTGCACATTTTCCTGTTGGAACACGTTTTCTTTATTGTTGTCATTCTTGATATTCTAAGGGCTCCTTGACAACAGGGATTTTTTTTTTCAATAGGTTTTTGGGTAACAGGTGGGGTTTGGTTACATGAATAAGTTCTTTAATTATAATTTCTGAGATTTTGGTGCACCTAACCACCCGAGCAGTGTACACTGTACCCGATGTGTAGTCTTTTATCCCTCACCTCCCCCTCCTATCCTTTCCCCCGAGTCCCCAAAGTCCATTGTGTCGTTCTTATGCCTTTGCATCCTCATAGCTTAGCTCCCACTCATGAGTGAGAACATATGACGTTTGGTTTTCCATTTCTGAAATTGGCTGCTGCAAATGCCATTATTTCATTTCTTTTTATGGCTAAGTAATATTCCATGGTGTGTGTGTATGTATGTAGGTATATGTGTATATATCTATATATCACATTTTCTTTATCCACTGGTTGATTGATGAGCATTTGGGCTAGTTTCATATTTTGCAATTGCAAATTGTGCTGCTATAAACGTGTGTGCAAGTATCTTTTTCATATATGACTTCTTTTCCTCTGGATAGATACCCAGGAGTGGTATTGCTAGGATTGCTGGATCAAATGGTAGCTCCACCTTTAGTTCTTTTTTTTTTCTTTTTTTTTTTGAGATGGACTCTCACTCTGTTGTCCAGGCTGGAGTGCAGTGGCGCGATCTCGGCTCACTGCAACCTCCGCCTCCAGGGTTCAGGGGATTCTTCTGCCTCAGCCTCCTCAGTAGCTGGGATTACAGGCGTGTGCCACCATGCCCGGCTAATTTTTGTATATTTGTTTGTTTGTTTGTTTGTTTTTTAGTAGAGATAGGGTTTCACCATGTTGGTCAGGCTGCTCTTGAACTCCTGACCTCGTGATCCATCAACCTTGGCCTCCCAAAGTGCTGAGATTACAGGTGTGAGCCACCACACCCAGCCCACTTTTAGTTCTTTAAGGAATCTCCGTACTGTTTTCCATAGTGGTTGTACTAGTTTACATTCCCAGCAGCAGTGTAAAAGTGTTCCCTTTTCACCACATCCATGCCAACATCTATTATTTTTTGATTTTTTGATTATGGCCATTCTTGCAAGAGTAGGGAGGAATTGCATTGTAGTTTTGATTTGCATTTTTCTGATCATTAGTGATGTTGAGCATTTTTTCATATGTTTGTTGGCTGTTTGTATACCTTCTTTTGAGAATTGTCTATTCATTTCCTTAGCCCACTTTTTGATTGGACTGTTTGTTTTTTCCTTGCTGATTTGTTTGAGTTTGTTGTATATTCTGGATATTAGTCCTTCGTCAGCTGTATAGATTGCAAAGATTTTCTCCCATTCTGTGGGTTGTCTGTTTACTCTGCTGATTATTTCTTTAGCTGCACAGAAGGATTTTAGTTTAACTAAGTCCCAACAATTTATCTTTGTATTTGTTGCATTTGCTTTTGGGTTTTTGGTCATGAAGTCTTTGCCTAAGCCAATGTCTAGGAGGGTTCTTCTGAAGTTATCTTCTAGAATTTTTATGGTTTCAGGTTTTAGATTTAAGTCTTTGATCTATCTTGAATTGATTTTTGTATAAGGTAAAAGATGAGAACCCAGTTTCATTCTTCACCATGTGGCTTGCCAATTATGCCAGCACCATTTGTTGAATAGGGTATCCTTTCCCCACTTTGTTTTTGTTTGCTTTGTTGATGATCAGTTGACTTTAAGTATTTTGGTTTATTTCTAGGTTCTATATTCTGTTCCATTGGTCTATATGCCTGCTTTTACACTAGTACCATGCTGTGGTGGTAACTATGGCCTTATAGTAGAGTCTGAAGTCAGGTAATGTAATGCCTCCAGGTTTTTTCTTTTTGCCTAGTCTTGCTTTGGCTATGCAGGCTTCTTTTGGGTTCCATATGAATTTTAGGATTGTTTTCCTAGTTCTGTGAAGAATGATGGTGGTTTCTGATAGGAATTGCATTGGATTTGTAGATTGTGTTTGGCAGTATGATCATTTTCATAATATTGATTCTATCCATCCATGAGCATGGGATGTGTTTTCATTTGTTTGTGTCATGTATGATTTATTCAGCAGTGTTTTGTAGTTTTCCTTGCAGAAGTCTGTCACCTCCTGGGTTAAGTATATTCCTAAGTATTTTAATTTTTTTGCACTATTGTAAAATGGGTTGACTTCTTGATTTGATTCTCAGCTTGGTCACTGTTGGTATACAGGAGAGCTACTGATTTGTGTACGTTAATTTTGTATCCCAAAACTCTGATGAATTCATTGACCAGTTCTAGGAGCTTTTTAGGTGAGTCTTTAGGGTTTTCTAGATATATGATCATGTCATCAGCAAACAGTGACAGTTTGACTTCCTCTTTACCGATTTGGATGCCCTTTATTTTTCTTGTCTTGTTGCTCTGGCTGACTTCCAGTATTATGTTGAATAGAAGTGGTGAAAGTGGGCATCCTTGTCTTGTTCTAGTTCTCAAGGGGAATGTTTTCAACTTTTCCCTGTTCAGTATAATGTTGGCTGTGGGTTTGTCATAGATGGCTTTTATTACCTTAAGTATGTTGGGGACACATTTTCTATACTTTCTAATTTTGATGAATTTCCTAAACATAGACATATACTTTATATTTTCTGTAGAGTAGAATGTGAAAATTAATAAAAATCCATAATAAAATGAACAGATACAGTAATACTAATGTCTTCTATTTTTACAAAGCAATTTGTCAGCATTACAATGGTATAAATAATGGAAGAGATAAGATAGTTAAATGTAAATAACAGCAAATTAGTTAAGATGGGTTTGAGGTCCAAATTAAAGATTTTAAAGACTTTGATAAATTTAGCAATCAAATTATTTACCTAAAAAATACTGTCCAGTAAAGAAATAATAAAATTTATTTCCATACAAGCACATCAAAAACTTTATCTGGTAGTTTGCTGGTTACTATTGAGGCAGAGTGAATCACATTAATAGTTTACATTTATTCAGTTCTTACCAGAGCACAGATTGTCTCACTTAACCCTCACTGCAGCTCTGTAAGGCAAGTATGCATATTACCTTCATTTTATGTATGGAGGAACTGAGGCACACAGATTTAGGTAACTTGCCAATATCACATGGCTAGTAACTGGTAAAGTCAGGATCTGAACCCAGCATTCTTATCCCAGAGCCCATGGATTTAATCTCTCCATCACAAGGCAATGCTGTTTTGCTAGGCAAGTAATGTAGTAAGTTTTTATAAAAAGGAGCAGCTCTGGGAAACTGTGATTATCTGGAGTGAATAGACTGGGTATTAACAAATACATCCTACGCAGTCTTGCCCTCACTGACCCTCCCTTCCTGCTGCTCCCTGCTTCTCCCTGAACTCCAGCTTTGGTGGCTCCAAGAAAACCAAGCATGATCCCATCCCATAGAACTTGTGTTCAGGAAATCCCTTCTGACTCGTTGACTAAATGAATAAATGAATGATTATCATTTTAACCAAAATAACAGCTTATCACAATGCCTAAACAGAAGCTTGTCCAAGGCCTTTGAAATGTTGAAGAAGCCTGATGGACTTAGATCCCCTCTATTGTTTGCGGGAGTATTTATTTTGAGGAGGTGCTATTATAACCTTAAAAAACTCAGGAAACTCTGAGTTGTACATTTGGGAGAGAATTCCTCTTTGCCAAAGCAGTTAGAAGAAGCTCCCCTCAGGCAATGAGCACATGCAGCCTGGTGAAAAAAAGGTGACTATTTATAACAGTCTCTCCCTACTTTTTCCTGGTGTCACAGGAACCTCGACATTGGAGACAAATGTATATCCTTGTCTTGTTTTCCATCTATCCCCCTGGTTGAGTTTCTAATACTCTTCTAAAAGAGGAAAGTGGGAAGCTGCTCTGGTGGCCTCAGAGACACCCCCTTCCATTACTAGTCTACATAATACAGTTTCCAGGTCAGCTGGTCCAGCTATAAGGGCCACTGCCTCCATCAACCCAACCTCAGGTAGACATTCAAGCACAAGCTGGCTTGTCAGAAATCAGAAAAGATTGTGCTAAGTGAGTCAAACCTAGATTCAATTCAACTCAGGCAAACAGGCTCACTTGAGTCACTCAAAAAGTATGAGTTTCCTTGTCTGTCACTGGGTCAAAGAAGAGTTATAAAAAAGTCAGTTGTTATGTATTTGTTTAGTGTGTAATAGAAAAATGTATCCAACATAACAAGCTTGTGTTTTCACAGATACTACTATCAGAATAACACCATATTTGTTTTCCCTCTTTTTTATTGAAAAATAGTAGTTGTACATATTTATGAGCTTCATGTGATATTCTGGTACATGCATAACGATGATCAAATCAGGGTAATTAGAATATCCATCACCTCAGATATTTATCTTTTTTTGTGTGTGTTGGAAACATTTTAAAGCTTTTTTTTCCCTAGCCTCAGCCTCCCAAGTAGCTGGGATTATAGGTGTGCACCATGCCGGCTAATTTTGTATATTTAGTAAAGACAAGGTTTCACCATGTTGGCCATACTGGTCTCAAACTCCTGACCTCAGGTGATCCATCTGCCTTGGCCTCCCAAAGTGCTGGGATTACAAGTGTGAGCCACTGCACCAGGCCTCTAGCTCTTTTGAAATATACAATAAATTATCGTTAACTGTAGTACCCCTACTATGCTGCCATTGAACATTAGAACTTATTCCTTCTACCCAACTGTATGTTTGTACCCATTAACTGACCTCTCTTCATCCTCCCATGTTCCCACCCTCTGGTAATCATCATTCTACTCTCTAGCTGCATTAACAATGAATTCTCCAGAGAGAGTCAGGACTTCTGATTTCCATGGCAACAGAGAGGTCTCCTGTCACTGGACTTTTAAATCATGAGTCAATTACATGCTAAGAGAGTAATAGTCATTTTCTTTATGAGAAAATGTGGATTCTTACTGAGGTAGATGTGTGGTCGATGATTTCATTTTTATTTCTGGAAGAAATAATATGTGTAAACTTTTTATTTAAAAAAATGAAAAGAGCCTCTTTTTGAACTGAAAAACTGAGTTACTTATCCTTATACAATTTTCTGAAGGCAACATTGGATTTTAATTATTATAAGCTATACACTATCAACACAGAACCTGAGATATAAATAAGTTGGAATTTATTATGTGAGGCTTAGTTTCTTCCTCTTTCCTTTTGGATCTCTCTATCTGTAGTGTGTGTATTCCTTGTGCTCTGGATTCCTTGTGCTAAGCACACGTGGTTCAGGGTCATGTCTTGCCTTCTAGAGGCAGATCCAGAAACCAGTCTCTCTTTCCTATTCCCAGTGCCAACTTACGTGAGGTTGGGATTCCCTTTGCACCTAGTCAGATGCAGGTATCTGTGAAAGAGGGAGTGTCTCTATGAGCTCTACGCTTGGAGAGAAGCATTAGAAATTCCAATTGTGACTTGAGGTCAAGCCATACTTATTAATTTAGCTTCAGCATATATGGAGCTAATATTTTTATAATCTGTCTGACTCCTATGTCAATTTCCAAATCAGTTCCAAACTCTGAAAAGGAAAATGGCAGGGTTTGCTGTGTTTCATTTTTGTTTTTGCCATTTTATTTATTTATTTTGAGACAGAGTCTTGCTCTGTTGCCCAGGCTGGAGTACAGTGGCACGATCTCGGCTCACAGCAACCTCTGCCTCCTGGGTTCAAGCGATCCTCCTACCTCAGTCTCCCAAGTAGCTGGGATTACAAGCATCTGCCACCACACCTGGCTAATTTTTGTATTTTTACTAGAGATATGGTTTCACCATGTTGGCCAGGCTGGTCTCGAACTCCTGACCTCAAGTGATCCGCCTGCCTCGGCCTTCCAAAGTGCTGGGATTACAGGGATGAGCCACCAAGCCTGGCCCTGTTTTTACTATTTCAGTATACTAAATACACTAAACAGGAAACAATGTGAAGTCACCTATCTTTGTACATTCTTGGGAATCCCACCATTAAGGATTTCTCATTGGCCTGCCTTTCTTCCTACTTAGTGTCCAGTTTTCCCCTCGCCTTCCCTCATTCTCTGAATTTTACCCCTTCCTTCTAGGATTGTTAAATTTCTGGAACTCCAAATACTTTCTCTCTGTTCTACAAAGTAGTGCTTCAGCTCTTTCCTGCTCCTACTCCCAAACTTGCACATTCAAACCCATCAAGGGGAGGTGATAATATGTATAAAGAGCAATATAGTCTTACATGAACAAAGGGAAATTTACAGGTTCTTTATGTATAGATAAACTGTTGGAGATTATTCCATTCCACAGTTAGAGGACTGTGCTCTGTTTAACCTCTCTGCAGATTAACAAAATGGTATAAAACCCTCATTTCATCTCATAACTGGACAATCTGGCAGCCTTCTTAAAGATTTCTTAGCAATATCTTCCAGTCCAATCTTGCACAACATCAAATTATCTAATGTATAATACTAACTTTTCTTTCTCAAGTTCTTCAGGAGTTCATCGTTACCTTTAGGTTGGCACAATCCTTTACTTGCTATTCAGAATTCATCATCATGTAGTTCCAAATTATAATTTCCAGTTTTATCTCCCAATATTATCTATGATAAATCTTTTTCTCTAGTCAAAATTTGTGGAAAATTGTTTTTACTTTCCACTATTATCCCCTTGACCATACTCATTTTTCTAATTCTATCCAGCTTAACTTCTACTTCTTTATGAAGACTCCCCTGAGCAATTCAGCCAGTCATTTCACTTCTCTGAACTTTTGTACCCTTTTTACCACAACAGGAAATCTTCTAGATCCAGGATTTAGGAGTTGAGATTTTGAATATCCATATGAGAGAATTTTCTTGCTGGAAAATACCTTAGAGACCATCTAATTCAACCACTGATGTTACAGATGAGAACACTGATGTCCAAGGAAGGTAACTGACTTAATGGCAAAACTTAAACTGGAGACATTTGACTTTTAGCCCCATGTGATCTCTTCTCATGGCTTCCTGCTCACCAGCGCTGCACCAACCTCTCCTTACTCTCTCTAGCTGCTGCTTCTGCTGCTGCTATTTGTACACCAGCTGTACCCTGAGCTTAAGGCATCCCTTTCTTCTTAGAAGCTGTAAGCTTAGCGGATGCTACAGAAATATTCTAACATATGGCTCTTACATTTAAATATTTCTCTTTGTATAATCAGAAGAATTGAAAAAGCCACAAGGAGAAATAGCCTTTGAACAAAATTGCTTTGAAGAGAGTTTGTCCAAAGAATGTTATGCCAGGAGAAAGTACTTATAGATTTATCAATTCATAGTCTACAATCCATTCTTTTTTATATATAAGAAATCCTACAAAGATTGGGGAGAATTAATATTTACAGAGCATACTGAGTATGTCTGATAACTATATAACTATGTCTGATATTCTTATAACTATATTCTGAGAGTTACCTGGTAACTCTCAGATATTTTGATAGTTACTTTACATGAACTTATTTAATTTTCATAATCAGTCTTTGAGATAGGTATTATCATCCCCTTTCTATAAATGGTGAAATAGATACTCAGAGATATTAAGTAAATTGTCAAAGTTTGTATAGCCAGGAAAAGGGAGGAGATGGGATTTGAACCTATGTGTATTTGTCTTTATGCCATGCAATGGGTAGTTATGTTTTGCCTGGTTGGTTATACCTTGGAGTATGGTGCACTGCCCAAATCCCCTCATATCTCTTTGAGTGTTCCTGTGTGCTTCTTCTTTCTGCATAACATGCATTTGCTTGTAAAGGCCCATACCTGCAACTTTTCTTTGGAGGACAGCCTTCAGACTATGAGAGCTATTTTACTCACTTACATAGAGAGCCAGAAGGTACTTTACATCCTCTGAAGTGGTACATAGCCAATGACTGACAGTTCAGCGATATGAAATCTGAATGCCTTCACTTTGGGTTGGGACCAGTTCTGAGGTGTAACGTACACACTAGAGATCCCTGTGGACAAGCTTGATGCTGCCCCCGTGGGACTTTGCCTGTACTCATATCCCTGCTTGGATTCTTCTCTTGTCCACTTCCTCCCGTACCCTTTTTTTTTTCTTTCTTGAGAACTTATTTGGTGAATTACTTGTACATAAATCCTTGTCTCAGGACCTACTTCAGGAAAACCTGCCTAAGATAGGGTGTCATGTCTTACAAATAATATTTATTAAGCACTTATTGTATGTATGCTAAGCACTATGTTACATTATTTATATGTATTAACTTATTTAATCCTCACAACAACCTCAAGAGCAGACACTATTTCTCATTTTACAAATGAGAAAACTCAGCTTTAATAGCTTGCTGAAAGTCACACAGCCATTGGGTGTTAAAACTAAACCGAAACACTGGTCCGTCTCCAAGTCACACTTATAACCCCTATGCTGCATTCCTTGAAGATACGCCATTTTCCCTGGTAAGGAGACCAACTTATGGTCAGTCAGCCCCTCTATTTGAGGAAGAATATTAAAATAAATGATTAAAATGCCAGTGCAAAAACCAGATTCTGACAAATTTTACAATTTTCTTTTTTCTAATGCAGAAGCTTTTAACTTTTGTTACTGGGGAGCAATAGAAATCTTGTCTGGGAAAAACAAATTTAGCAGGTCATATAGTGATTATACTAATTCCTTACATGTTTATGGTGTATTTCCTTTGTGATAAGCTGAGAAAATAAAAAGTTGTTGCCCTTAAGGAATCCATAATCTCGTGAAGGCAATGTCCCAGTGAAGACCTATGATATAATCTCATAAGTGCCATAATAAAATTATATGATAGCAAGGAGGAAAGAACAAGGAATCATGACCCTAGGGATTCCCTGGGTGGGTCAGGGCTAGTGATGGAGTTAGAAAATGATGATATTTCAGCTAGGTCTTAAAGAATTGGTAGAATTTTAATATTTTATTTTACTCTGTTATTTTTATTTTATTTTACTATTGTATTCTATATTTTATGAAGGAAGAACACATACCAGAATTGTGTTCAAAAGCAAGGTCAAAATCACAGAGGTAGAAAATGGCCTATATTTCTACTTCTAATTAAACTTCCAACATGAAGAATTAAAAAATATGTATTTATATATATATATATATATATATATATATATATATATATATATATACATGAGACACTTAGAACACTGCCTGACACATAGTAAGTGTTCAACAAATAGAGGCTGTTATTATTATGTATGTGAATTGGGGAAGTAGATTCCTGACATTCTTTTAACATTAAAAAAATACTACATTATTTATGAAAAAGCTGGGGATCAACTTCTCATTTCCCACTTCACAGGTAAGGAGCTTTGAAGTTTCTACTCCATTCTAACAAGTAAAATGTTGAACACACTGAAAAATCAACAGCTCTTCTTGGATATCTAAGAGAGGTGAGGACACAGGGCACAGGGCAAACTGCTGCCCCCAAAATAGGAGCAGACAGGTGAATACAGGGTCTTAGCTTACTGGTGTATAGACTTAGGAGTGGAAACCACCATGAGAACCAGTGCCAAGGCAGGAAATCTGAACTGTAATTGACTACTTGCTGGAAGCTCAGTGTGGACAAGTCTGAGAGTTAAAAACTCCAGGGTGAGCCAGCCGTGGGCACAGGGCAGGGCAGGTGCAACATTTATGTAAGTTTTACCTCCAGAAGCCTGACCAGGTTCTCATAGTAAATACTAGAAACAAACAAACAAACAAACAAAAACTTTATGCTTCCAGTAGCAGGAGGGGGAAAAACTATTTAAAAATATGTCAGAGCACTCTGTTCTTAACAAGGCCTGCTCTCAGGAAAAGCTATTTAACCAGAGCCTAACCTGCTGGGGTTTCTTCAGAGCCTAACTGACTTGAAGGAAGGGAAATACCCTGCTCCAGCCAACTGTAGCCATCCTGTTCCATCTAAGGAGGGAGAAAAGCCTGAGACACATTTGTAACATTTTCCAGTCCAGAGGTATAGACTCACCGAAAGACTAATCATAGGACGATAGGACATTTTCGCTCTGCCCCCACCCCCGACCTTACCACCACATTTTTACAGGTCTACTTGTGGCAGTTCCTTTTACTCAGTACATCATGTTCAGCTACCAAGAAAAAATTACAAGGCATACTAAAAAGCAAAACAACTACAATTTGAAGAAAGAGAGGAAGGATCAGAACCAGATACGGCAGGGATATTGGAATCATACCAGAAATTTTAAACAAAAATGATTAATATACTAATGGACAAAGGAAATAGCATGCAAAACCAGATGGGCAATGTAAGCAGAGAGGTGGAAATCCTAAGAAAGAATGAAAAAAATGCTAGAGATTAAAAAACATTGTAATAGAAATGAAGAATACTCTGGTGTGCCTACTAGTAGATTGGACACAATTTATGAAACAATCACTAAGGTTGTGGCTGTATCAGTACAAACCTCCAAAACTGAAAAGCAAAGAGAACAAACAATGAAAAAAAATAGAAAAGAATGTCCAAGGATTGCAAGACAACTACAATAGGTGTAACATAGGCATGATGGGAATACCAGGAGAAGAAAGAGAGAAAGGAATAGAAGTCATATTTGACACAATAAAGACTGAGAATTTTCCCAAATTAATGTATGGATCCAGGAAGCTCAGAGAGCACCAAGTGGGATAAATGTTAAAAAAATTACACCTAGGCTTATCATTTTTAAACTACAAAAATTAAAGATTAAAAAAATTCTCAGTGAGGATTTCACCTATAGAGAAACAAAAAATTACATTTGACTTTCCTCAGAAGCCATGTAATCAAGAAGAGAGTGAAATAAAATAAAGTGTTGAGACAAAAAAACCCCCATAAACTCAGAGTTCTGTACCCTGTGAAATTATTCTTCAAAAATGAGGGAGTAATAAAGAGTTTCTCAAACAAAAATTAAGGAAATTTATTGCCAGCAGTCCTGCCTTGCAAAAAATGTTTTAAAAAGTTCTTTAGAGAAGAGGAAATAATATAGGTCAGAAACTCAGATCTTTATAAAGAAAAGAAGAGCACTAAAGGAGGAATAAGTGAAGATAAAAACTTTTATTTATCTTATTTTCAGTTGTTCAAAAGTAATAGTAACAATAGATTAGATTATGTATGCTTATGGGTATATATTATATATTATTTATATAGATAGATGTACGCTATATCTATCTACATATGTAGATATAACATATATCTTTTTACATATCATATATATGTGCTTATATGTGCTTATATTTCAATGAAATGAATGACAGCAATGACACAAAAAATGGGGCAGAGGAATTATAATTATTTTGTATTATAAGGTACTCACACTACCTGCGAAGTGATGTAGTGTTATTTGAAAATGGAGTTGGGTTAGTTGTAAGTGTATATTAAAATTCTAGAGCAACCACTAAAAAAAAAAAAGAATCATAATGTATAATGCTAAGAAAGAAGAGAAAATAGATCATATAAAATCCTCAGTTAAAACCGTGAAAGGCAGGAAAAGAGAGGAAGACAAAAATAGCAACAAAAGAAAACAAATAGAAAATAGCAAGGAAAACAAACAGAAAAATAGTAACAAATATGGTAGACAGTAATCCAACTACATCAGTAATCACTTTGAACATCAATGGTCTAAATGTACCAATTAAAAGACAGAGATTGTCAGAGTGAATCAAAAAACAAGATCCATCTAGATATTGTTTACAAGAAACTCCCTTTAAATATAAAGACACGTAAGTTTAAAAGTAAAAGGATAGAAAAAACTTAGGAAACTAGAAAAAAAGGGAAAATTTAATCTAAACTGTGCAGAATAAAAGAAATAAGTAGAACAAAAAACAATAACATTTAAAACAGGACATTAATAGAGAAAATCAATGAAACCAAAATCTGGTTCTTTGAAAAGAACAATAAAACTGATAAGTCTGTAGCCAGGCTAAGAAAAAAGAGAGAGGACATAAATTGCTAACATCAGAAATTAAATAAAGGATATTACTACAGATCCCATGGACATTAGAAGGATAATAAGGAAATACTATGAACAGCTTTATGCCCACAATTTGATAACTAGATGAAATGGACCAATTCCTTGAAAGTCACAGTCAGCCAAGACTCACACAGGCACAAATGGACCATTGGAATAGGCCTGTATCTGTTAAGGAAATTGAATCAATAATTAATAACTTCCTACAGAAAGCAACAAGTACAGATGGGTTCACTGGTGATTTATACCCAACATTTAAGAAAGAAATTAAACCAATTCTTGACAATCTCTTTCAGAGGATAGAAGCAGAGGGGTCCAACTCATTCTATGAGGCGAATGTTATTCTAAAACCAACACCAGACAAAGACATTATAAGAAAAAGACAATTACAGACCAATATCTCTCATGCAAAAGTCCTCAACAAAATATTAGTAAAGTGGATCAAAAAATGTATAAAAAGAATTACACACCATGACCAAATAAGATTTACCCTAGGTTTTTATCCCTTTATACAAGGTTGATTCAACACTGGAAAATGAATTAATCTAATCATCACATCAATAGGATAAAATGGGAAAATCACATGATCATATCAATAGATGCAAAAAAAGCATTTGACAAACCAAACATCCATTCATGATAAAAATTCTCAGTAAACCAGGGATAGAGGAGCATTTCCTGAACTTGACAAAGAATATCTACAAAAGCTCTCCCTCTCCCTCTCCCTCTCCGTCTCCCTCTCCGCTTTCCACGGGCTCCCTCTCCCTCTCCCCTTTCCACGGTCTCCCTCTCATGCCGACCCAAAGCTGGACTGTGCTGCTGCCATCTCAGCTCACTGCAACCTCCCTGCCTGATTCTCCTGCCTCAGCCTGCCCAGTGCCTGCGATTGCAGGCACGCGCTGCCACGCCTGACTGGTTTTCGAATTTTTTTGGTGGAGACGGGGTTTCGCTGTGTTGGCCAGGCTGGTCTCCAGCTCCTAACCGCGAGTGATCCGCCATCCTCGGCCTCCCAAGGTGCCGGGATTGCAGACGGAGTCTCGTTAACTCAGTGCTCAATGGCGCCCAGGCTGGAGTGCAGTGGCGTGATCTCGGCTCGCTACAACCTCCACCTCCCAGCCGCCTGCCTTGGCCCCCCAAAGTGCGGAGATTGCAGCCTCTGCCTGGCTGTCACCCCGTCTGGGAAGTGAGGAGCGTCTCTGCCTGGCCGCCCATCGTCTGGGATGTGAGGAGCCCCTCTGCCTGGCTGCCCAGTCTGGAAAGTGAGGAGCGGCCGCCATCCCACCTGGGAAGTGAGGAGTACCTCTTCCCGGCGGCCATCCCATCTAGGAAGTGAGGAGCGTCTCTGCCCGGCCGCCCATCGTCTGAGATGTGGGGAGCGCCTCTGCCCCGCCGCCCATCGTCTGAGATGTGGGGAGTGCCTCTGCTCGGCCAACCCGTCTGAGAAGTGAGGAGACCCTCCGCCTGGCAACCGCCCGTCTGAGAAGTGAGGAGCCCCTCTGCCCGGCTGCCACCCCGTCTGGGAAGTGAGGAGTGTCTCTGCCCGGCAGCCACCCTGTCTGGGAGGGAGATGGGGGTCAGCCCCCCGTCCGGCCAGCCGCCCCGTCCGGGAGGGAGGTGGGGGTGTCAGCCCCCCGCCCAGCCAGCTGCCCAGTCCGGGAGGGAGGTGGGGGGTCAGTCCCCCGCCCGGCCAGCCGCCCCGTCCCGGAGGGAGGTGGGGGGGCCAGCCGCCCCGTCCGGGAGGTGAGGGGCGCCTCTGCCCGGCCGCCCCTACTGGGAAGTGAGGAGCCCCTCTGCCCGGCCACCACCCCGTCTAGGAGGTGTACCCAACAGCTCATTGAGAACGGGCCATGATGACAACGGCGGTTTTGTGGAATAGAAAAGGGGGCAAGGTGGGGAAAAGATTGAGAAATCGGAAGGTTGCTGTGTCTGTGTAGAAAGAAGTAGATATGGGAGACTTTTCATTTTGTTCTGTACTAAGAAAAATTCTTCTGCCTTGGGATCCTGTTGATCTATGACCTTACCCCCAACCCTGTGCTCTCTGAAACATGTGCTGTGTCCACTCAGGGTTAAATGGATTAAGGGCGGTGCAAGATGTGCTTTGTTAAACAGACGCTTGAAGGCAGCATGCTCCTTAAGAGTCATCACCACTCCCTAATCTCAAGTACCCAGGGACACAAACACTCTGCCTAGGAAAACCAGAGACCTTTGTTCACTTGTTTGTCTGCTGACCTTCCCTCCACTACTGTCTTATGACCCTGCCAAATCCCCCTCTGCAAGAAACACCCAAGAATGATCAATAAAAAAAATAAAATAAAATAAATAAGTAAATAAATAAATAAATGTTGAATATTTCTGGACTCAAAAAAAAAAAAAAAGAATATCTACAAAAAAACCCACAGCTAACATTTTCCTTAATAGTGAGAAATCAGAGTTTTTCCTCCAAGATCAGAAACAAGGCAAAAGTGTCCCTCTCACCACTCCTCAACAACATACTGGTAATTCTAGTTAATGCAATAAGAAAAAAAGTGGGTGGGGGGAGGGTGCGGGAGGGAGAAATAAAAGATATACAGATTGGGAAGGAAGAAATAAAATTGCCATTGTTCACAGATGACTTGAGTGTCTATGTAGAAAATTTGAAAAAGTTGACAAAAAATTCCAGGAACTAATAAATAATTATAGTAAAGCTGCAGGATCCAAAGTTAATATACAAAGGTTAATCACTTTCCTATACACCAGCAATGACCAAAAGGAATTTGAAATTAAAAACACAATATCATTTACATTAGAACTGAAAAAAAGAAATAGATATAGTCTACCAAAATATTTATATGATCTATATATGGAAAGCTACAAAACTCTGATGAAAGAAATCGAAGAAGAACTATAATGGGAAGATATTTCATGTTCATGGATAAGAAGATTCAATATTGTCAAGATGTCAGTTCTTCCCAACTTGATGTATAGATTCAATGCAACCCCAATCTAAATCCAAGCAAGTTATTCTGTGGATATCGACAAACTCGTTTTAATGTTTATACGGAGAGCCAATACCCTGAATAGTCAATATAATATTGAAGGAGAAGAACAAAATTGGATTATTGACACTACCTGACTTCAGGACTTACTACAAAGCTCTAGTAATTCAGACAGTGTGATACTGGCAAAAGAATAGGTAAATAGATCAAGGACACAGAATAGATAGCCCAGAAATAGACCAACAAATATGCTTAACTGATCATAACTGATGACAAGGGAGCAAAGGAAATACAATTAAGTAAAGATAGTTTGGTGCTAGAACAACTGGACACCCACATGCAAAACAAAAGAGAATTTAGTCGCAAACCTGACACCCTTCACAAAAAAGTTAACCCAAAATGGATCATAGACCTAAATGTGAAATGCAAAACTATAAAACTCCTTGAAGATAACATAGGAGAAAACTTAAATGGTGATGACTTATTAAATACAGTACAAAGGCACAATTCATGAAATAAATCATTGATAGGCTGGATTTCATCAGCATTTAAAACTTCTGCTCTGCAAAAGACAATGTCTAGTGAATAAGAAGATAAGCCAGAGATTGGGAGAAAATATTTGCAAAAGACACATCTGAGAAAGGACAGTTATTCAAAATGTATGAAGGATTCTGAAATTCAACAATAAGAAAACCAACCTAATTAAAAAATGGGCTAAGGACCTTAACAGACAACTCACCAAAGAAGATATGCAGACAGAAAATAAGCATATGAAAAGATGCTCCACATCATAGGTCATCAGGGAAATGCAAATTAAAACCACAGTGAAATACCACTGCACACCTATTTGGCCAAAATCCAGAATACTGACAAGATCAAATGATAGCAATACTGGAGCAACAAGAACTCTCACTGGCAGGAATACAAAATGGCATAGCCACTTTGGGAGACAGTTTCTTACAAAGCTAAACGTACTCTTACTATATGATTCAGCAATTATATTCCTTGGTATCTATTCAAAAGAGTTGAAGACACGTCTACACAAAAACCTGCACATGGATGATTATAGCAGCTTTATTCATAATTGCCAAAACTTGGAAGCAGTCAAGATATCCTTCAGTAGATGAGTGGATAATTAAACTGTGGTACATCCAGACAATGAAATATTATTTAACACTAAAAAGAAATGTTACCAAGCCGCGAAAAGACATGGAGGAATCTTAAATAAATATTACTAAATGAAAGAAACCAATTTGAAAAGGCTGCAAACTGTAGAATTCCAACTATTTGACATTGTGGCATTCTGGAAAAGACAAAACTTTGGAGACAGTAAAAAGGTGAGTGATTGCTAGAGATTGAGTAGGGGAGGGTGAGGATAAAAAGTCAAAGCACAAATTTTTACTTTGTATGATACTATAATGGTGGACACGTCATTATACATTTGTCAAAACACATAGAATGTACAACACCAAGAGTGAACCCTAATGTAAACTATATGTAGTGTCAATGTAGGTTTATCAATTATAACAAATATATCACTATATTTGGTAGGGATGTTGATAACGGGGAAGGCTATGCACGTGTAGGAAACTGGGATATATGAGAAATCTCTGTACCTTTTTCTCAATTTTGCTGTGAACCTAAAATTGCTTCAAAAAAATGAAGTCTATAAAAAACTGGGGGTTTCTTGCTTATTCACAGAAGCTTATCTCAGTTTGGATTACCCAGGTCTTTTTTTTTTTTTTTGAGACGGAGTCTCGCTCTGTTACCCAGGCTGGAGTGCAGTGGCACGATCTCAGCTCACTGCAACCTCCGCCTCCTGGGTTCAAGCGATTCCCCTGCCTCAGCCTCATGAGTAGCTGGGACTACAGGCATGTGCCACCACACCTGAATAATTCTTGTATTTTTAGTAGAGACGGGAGTTTCACCATGTTGGCCAGGATGGTCTTGGTATCTTGACCTCATGATCCGCCTGCCTTGGCCTCCCAAAGTGCTGAGATTACAGGCATGAGCCACCGCGCCCGGCCAGATTACCCAGGTCTTTTACTCCTCCTCTCTCTCCCTGTCCTGCTAGCTTGTTTGTCCACGCTTGACACATTAGTACTTATAGCCTATATCTATTTATTAGGAGTGTTTCCAGTTGTAACACCTGATTAATAGTGGCTGAACAAAATATGGATTTATTTTCTTTATAAGGCAGCCTAGGGCTGGTATAGTAGCTTAATGATGGCAATAAGGGCACAGGTTCTTTCTATATTTCTTCTTCACCAACCTTGGATTGGTGGCTTTTTACTCATCATAAGATGGCTGCTGCAGCTACAGAGGATTGTGGTGGCCCCAACAATGTCTGCTTTTTTATCAGAATAGCAAAATTTTTTTTTTTTTTTTTGAGATGGAGTCTTGCTCTGTCGCCCAGGCTGGAGGACTGGAGTACAGTGGCATGATCTCCGCTCACTGCAACCTCCGCCTCCCGGGTTCAAGCGATTCTCCTACCTCAGCCTCCTGAGTAGCTGGGATTACAGGCACATGCCACAAAGAGCCTCAGAAAATTTCAATTTCCACTGATTCGCTATATCTTCTGATTCTGTACATCATGCTATTCAAAGTGTGGTCTATGGTCTGGGCACAGTGGCTCACACCTGTAATCCCAGCACTTTGGGAGGCTGAGGTGGGTGGATCACTTGAAGTCAGGAGTTCGAGACCAGCCTGGTCAACATGGTGAAACCCTGTTTCTACTAAAATTACAGAAATTAGCCTAGTGTGGTTGGCGCGTGCCTGTAATCCCAGCTACTTGAGAGGCTAAGGCAAGAGAATAGCTTGAGCCTGGGAGAAAGAGGTTGCAGTGAGCCAAGATATTGCACCACTGCACTTCAGCCTGGGAGACAGAACAAGACTTTGTCTCAAAAAAAAAAAAAAAAAAAAATGTGTGGTCTATGGGCCAGCTACGTTGCTGCGTTGTCATCAGTGGGAGCTTGTCAGAGATGCAGAGTTTCAGGCATTATCCCAGACCTACTGAATCAGAATCTGCATTTTAACAGAATCTCAGATGATTCATATGCACATTAAATTTTGAGAAGCACTGATGTTCACCATATTGACTATAATGGCCAGACTATGCCTTTATTTGTTTGACTTGGATGTAAATGCGTTATCATAAATCATTTCTCTGCTACGGTCAAATAGGCTTATGGTGGCAGCACTGCCACGCACATAATCCTTCATGCTTGATCTACTTTCTTTACTAGGCATTCACATCTTTCCATTTCTCTACCAGGCATGGCCTTCATTCTTGGTACAGAGTCAGCTGTGACATTCATATCTTATTTCAGCTTTTGAATTATTCTTGTAAAACCTGCTCAGACAATTCTCTTGACACCTGGGGGAGGGATGGTTGGAAGGAAAGGTCCCTCTTTCAGTGAAATACTTGCCCAACTAATTATTGCTTGGGCTGCTTGTTTTTCTTCTTTCTACATATGTGTGCTTCAAAGTAAGCAAGTTGAAAGTTATTATTGAGCTCCTTATTTAGTGAAATACAGTGTTTTTGTAATGGGTTTTCCCTCTAGATAGAAATTTAATGTTTCTGTAAACTTTGAGATATTTTATTCAGAAAATTGTCACAGAGCAAATCAATTTTAATTTTCTTTTAGACAAAGTACCTGCCACACAAGTCAATAAAAAGTTTGCTCTTTTTTTTTGTAAGTAAATTCTTTTGATGGTTATTTAAGACAATATGTTTTTAAGGGAGAAAACTTCATAAGGTAATAATATACTTCATAAAGTAATATAAAATATATAAATATACAATGTTTAAATAAATAATATATATAATATAAAGAGCATACAATGTTTTAAAATGTGCCCCTAGATTTTAGAAAATGCAGTTAATAAATAACATGCTTCTTCATTCACTTGTTGATGACTGTTACCTGAAGAACTGGATAAAAGGTTTGAATGACTGAAAATTGGAAAGCTGATATAAACAGAATAAAGGTCAATTGGGTCTAAATGAACTGCTCAGCTAAAGACAGGACAAAGACTAACATAGGGTTAACTAGGAAAAAAGTGTGAATTTTGTAATATTAAGCACAAAATATAGAGTATTTCAGCACCTCCATACCAGTATGCATAAAATCGAATGAATACTATCCTTTGGGAAGTGTTCTTATTTCTATGATTTCAAAGAAGTTTTCTTTCAGTGTAGGATTCAAGAGTAGTATGAAATTTAGAATACGCAGAGTTGCCAGAAAGATAAACACTGGTCAAAAATGTTAGGAACTTCACAATGAGACACTGCTTCACACTTGCTAGGAAGCTATTATCATCAAACGAACAAAACAAAAAACATAAAATAACAAGTGTTGGCAAGGATGTGGAGAAATTGGGACACTCCTGCATTGCTGGTGGGAATGTAAAATGATGCAGCAATCTTGAAAAATAGTATGATGATTCTTCAAAAATTTAAACACAGAATTACCATATAATTCAGCGATTTCACTTCTAGGTATGTACCCAAAAGAATTGAAAATAGGAACTTGAACATATATTTGTACACCCATGTTCATAGCAGCATTATTTACAGTTAACAACCAAAGTGTTCATTGATGGATGAATGAATAAGAAAAGTGATATATATATATGCAATTGAATATTATTCAGCCTTAAAGAGGAAGGAAATTTTCACACATGCTACAACGTGGATGAACCTTGAAGACATTACACTATGTGGAACAAGCCAGTCACAAAAGGACACAAATATTGTATGGGTCAATTTTTATGAGGTACCCATAGGAGTCAGATTCATAGAAACAGAAAGTAGAATGGTGGTTGCCAGGAACTGAGGAGAGGTGAGAATGGGAAGTTATTTTTAATGGGTAGAGTTTCAGTTTGGGAAGACGAAAATGTTCTAGAGATGGATGGGGGTGATGTTTGCACAAAAGTGTGAATGTATTTAGTGCCACTGAATTGTGTACTTAAAAGTGGTTAAAAAGGTAAATTTTATTTTATATATATTTTGCCATAAGGAAAAATTTAGAAACTTAAGAGGATGAAGGTTTAACATTTTTTATTATCTCACATGTTTAAGTTAATGAGTTAAACACTTACCACAGTGTTATTGCCTTTATTAGGTAGCTTTATTAGGTATGTTGGTGTCAGGTACTGGTAACCTCAGTTTTCCCGGGTTACCAATAGTCCAACAAGCATTTGCTGAGTGCCCTATTGACTATTAACCAGGTGCTGTAGTAGGCCTTAAAGATACAAAAAGAAGTTAAATATAGCCCTTGACTTTAGTGAGGTCACAGATTAGCATGGAAGACAGACATGGAGATAAATGACTGCAACTTAGTGCAATGCAACGTATAACAGAAATATATATGACATTCTGGTTGAAAGAGCAGGTTCTGGTACACACTGCCTGAATCTGAATCCAGGCTTGATTACTTTTACCAGTAGTGTGATCTTAAGCAAATTACTAAATCTGTTCTTTAGTTTCTGTAAAATCAGAGTAGTAATGATTCTTACCTCACAGGATTGTTGTGAGGATTAAATGGGTTCTTATTGTGAAATGCTTAGATTAGTGCTTAACCTGTGGTAAATACTTATTAGATCCCAATAAAGACTGAAAGTGTGGGAAGGTCAAGGTACAGCTAATTTCAAGAGCGGTCAAAACCAGGAACTTACACATTCTCTCCCTCCTCCTTTGTTTCTACTTCCTTTAGTCACTTCCATTCTCTATTATGAAGGCTGACCTTTGTCCATATGACAAGAAACAGAGCCAAGAACAGAAACTGAGTTTTACGTTTTAAAGCTTCTCTCACCGGAAAGGAATGGATTCATTCAGTTTCTTAGGCGAATACTATGATTGGCCTGGCTTGGATTAGATACCCATCCCTTGGTCAATTACCAGAGTGGGAGGGGGATGAGATACTATAATTGGCCCATCATGGGTCACATGCCAATCTCTAAACCAATCACCTGTGGCCAGAATATGGGGGTCATATGGGAAAAAAGTTCTAAAGTCCTGGAGATCTGGATGCAGGAGGCAGTTCTCATCCAGAAAGACAATAACCTAAAATTACCTACTATCGTCTTTATATAGTGTACTCGTCTTATTTCTCTAACAAAATTGTAAGCTTCTTTGAAGCGTCAGTCATGCCTTATATTTTGCCTTCTTTCATAATTAAGGATTTTTAGCAGGTATTTACTGATTGATTTATTGTCATGTAGAACACACTGGGTGTCATAAGAGACAGAAGAAGAACCACTGTATTAGAAATCTGGAGAAATGGTTTCTGGGTCTAACTTTGCCACCTCTCTGACCTTCTATAATATGATGTGGCAAATTAAGATATTAAAATAGATAATTCCTAAGATTCTTTTCAACTTTAAAATTCTATTAATTTTATCAGGATTACATTCACTAATTTTTAAAAAATAATTTTGACTTATTTTAGATTCACGGGTACATGTGCATGTTTGCTACATGGGTATATTGCATGATGCTGAGTTTTGGGGTACAAATGATCCCATCACCCAGGTAGTGGGCATAGTACACAACAGGTATTTTTTAACTCATGCACCCCTCTCTTCCTCCCTAGTGTCTATTTTTCCCATGTTTATATCCACGTGTGCTCAATGTTTAGCTCACACTTAAATGTGAGAACATATAGTGTTTGGTTTTCTGTTCCTGCATTAATTTGCTTAAGGTTATGGCCTCCAGACCCATCCATATTTCTGCAAAGGGCATGATTTTGTACCTTTTTATGGCTTCATTGTATTCCATGGTGTATATATTCCACATTTTCTTTATTTGATCTACCACTGACGGTCACCTACGTTGATTCCATGTCTTTTCTATTGTAAATAGAGTGGTGATGAACTTATGAGTGCATGTGTCCTTTTGGTAGAATCATTTCTTTCCTTTTGCTATATACCCACTAATGGGGTTGCTGGATTGAATGATAATTCTATTTTTACTTCCTTGAGGAATCTCCAAATTGCTTTCTGCAGTGGCTGAACAAATTTACGTTTTACTGACAATATATGTGTTCCCTTTTCTCTGCAGCCTTGCCAACATCTGTTGTTTTTTGACTTTTGACTGGTGTGAGATGGTATCTCATTATGGTTTTGATTTGCAGTTTTCTGATTACTGGTGATGCTGAGCATTTTTTTTCATATGTTTGTTGGCCGCTTATATGTCTTCTTTTGAGAAGTATCTGTTCATGTCTTTTGCCCACTTTTTTTTTGAGACGGAGTCTCACTCTGTTGACTCCAGGCTGGAGTGAGGTGACATGATATTGGCTCACTGCAAACTCCACCTCCCAGGTTCAAGCGATTCTCCTGCCTCAGCCTCCTGAGTAGCTGGGATTACAGGTGTGCATCACCACGCCCTGCTAATTTTTGTATTTTTAGTAGAGAGAAGTTTCACCATGTTGGTCAGGCTGGTCTCGAACTCCTGACTTCGTGATCCACCTGCCTCGTCCTCCCAAAGTGCTGGGATTCCAGGCGTGATTGCTCACTTCTTAATGGGGTTGTTTTTGGCTTGTTGAATTAAGTTTCTTATACATTCTGGATATTAGACCTTTGTCAGATGCATAGTTTGTGCATTTGTCAGATGCATAGTTTGTGCATAGTTTGTGCATTTAGTGATTTGGCATTCACTAAATCTTAACTCTTTTCAATTATTGATTAGCTGGTATTTTTGACCCTGTTGTTTAAACAAACTTATTTTTTAAAATCCTGAATTTTTAAATGGCAGTCAGACTTCTTATATTGAACAGAATTCCACTCACATCTGTTTCTTTAGGCTGCCAGTACCTTTCTCCTAGGTTGTTCACATACATGGCTTCCTCCTTTTCACCTTTGCTTTTCTTCTCATAAGGAGAAAAACTGGGAAAAAATAAAAACTAAAACAAAGGTAATAATCATAGACTGAGAGTTTGAAATACCCTAGGTCACTTTCACGACCCAAAAAGCTTTGAAATGGACTGTTTGGAAAGGGTTTTTGGAAGTTTGGAAGAGGGCTATTATGGGTTGAATCTTGTTACCCCAAAAATTCATATGTTGAAGTCTGGACCTCTACTACTGCAGAATATAACTTTATTTGAAAATAAGGCCATAAAAGATGTTAATTAATAAAGAGATTATACTGGTGAAGCTCCTATTTCAGTATAACTAGTGTACTTATAAAATGGTGAAATTTAGACATAGACCCTCAAATAGAGACAACACCACATACACATGAAGGCAAGGGATCAGGTGATGTGTCTAGAAACCAAAGAATGCCAAAGATTGCAGCAAACTACCAAAAGCTCGGGGGGAAAAGGAATGGAACGAATTCTGTCTCACAGCCCTCAAAAACTCGGAAGGAATCAACCTGCCAACACCTTAATCTTGGACTCCTATTTTCCAGAACTATGACACAATAAAATTCTGCCATGTTTGTGGCATTTTGTTATAGCCACCCTAGGAAACTATACAGGGACCAAAATTTTGCTCCCTGATCATTCTTTAACTGTAAAATTCTGTTAACTGAGTCTTTGCCTTAATTACAGAGTTTAGAATTACAAAAATCTAGGTTGGAACCACAATTTTCCCCAAAGAACCAGAGACTCATCAAACAACTTCCATCTCATAACATTAAAAGGAAAATGTAATAGATTCTTAAACATGCAATTAAAGCACTATGGTTCCTTTTCACAAGTTTTCAAGGACATAGAAGCAACACTTTCTCTTAGGTTTATTTTGGTTTTTGATTATGGGGAATCAATGGGGGAAATCTAATTATTTACTCTAGGCAAATGTTTTTGTTCTTTGGTCTAATTAGAAGATGAGAGGTGACAACGTGTTAGCAGCCCTCCTTTGCTCTCAATGCCTCCTCGGCCTCAGTGTCTGCTCTCGCTACACTTGAGCCCTTCAGCCCACGGCTGCACTGTGGGAGCCCCTCTCTGGGCTGGTTGAGAACGGGAGCTCCCTTGGCTTGCGGGGAGGTGTGGAGGGAGAGGCACGGGAACCGGGGATGCACCCGGGAACCAGGGATGCGCCCGGCATTTGCAGGCCAGCGCCAGTTCTGGGTGGCGTGGGCTCGGTGGGCCGCACTGGGAGCGGCGGGCCAGCGCCACAGGCCCCGGCAGTGAGGGGCTTAGCACCTGGGCCAGCAGCTGCTGGGGGTGCGCCAGGTCGCCCAGCACTGCCTGCCCACCTGCCCCGCACTTGAATTCTCACCGGGCCTGAGCCACCTCCCCATGGGGCAGGGCTGGGGACCTGCAGCTTGCGATGCCCGAGCCCCCCACCCTGTGGGCTCTCACGCAGCGTGAGCCTCCCTGACAGGCACTGCCCCCTGCTCCACAGCCCCCGGTCCCATCAACTGCCCAAGGGCTAACCTGTGCAGGCGCAGCACAGGACGGGCAAGCAGCTCTACCCACGGCCCCAGTGCTGGGATCCCTTAGGGGAAGCCAGCTGGGTTCCTGAGTTGGGTGGGGTCTTGGAGAACATTTATGTCTAGCTGGAGGATTGTAAATGCACCAATCAGCACCCTGTGTCTAGCTCAAGGTTTGTAAACACACCAATCAGCACCCTGTCAAAACAGACCAATCAGCTCTCTGTAAAATGGACCAATCAGCTCTCTGTAAAATGGACCAATCAGTAGGATGTGGGTTGGGTCAAATAAGGGAATAAAAGCAGGCTGAGGGAGCCAGCAGCTACAACACCTTGGGATCTCTTTCTGTGGTGTGAAAGGTTTGTTCTTTTCTTCTTTGTGCTGAATCCTGCTGGTGCTCGCTCTTTGGGTTTGTACAGCTTTTATGAGCTGTAACACTCACCACGAAAGTTTGTAGCTTCACTTTTGTGGCCAGCGAGGAACCCGCCGTGAGGGCCGAGAAATTGCAGATGCGTTGCATGTAAGAGCTGTAAGACACTGCGAAAGTCTGCAGGTTCACTCCTGAAGTCAGCGAGATCACGGTGGGAAGAAACTCTGGACATGCCATCTTTAAGAACTGTAACACTTACTGCTGGGGTCCGCGGCTTCATTCTTGAGGTTAGTGAGACCAAGAACCCAGAAATTCCAGATACAAAGAGATACATCAATACAACAAGTAGGCCAGTACTACTGTTATTATTTATTGGTATCATTAATAGTTGCAATACTACTGGCGCTGCTAACTGGCTGCACTCCTTATCATATATCAGCGAAAGGCCTTGATTCCTACTTCACAAAGAATATAGAAGCTCCTAGAGGTGAACTCCCTCAAATGCTTGCCTTAATGACTGTTTCCTTAATCATGAGAGAACACTGCTCATTACGTTTGTAAAGGGTAATGTCTGTGCACTTGTGCTCTTTATCTTCCATTCTCTAAATACCTTGATGTTCTATTTGTCTCCTCTTTTTTTTTAATGTCCTCTTCTCTACTGGTTTCCTACTCCTCTCCCCGGCCCTCACCACCCACCAACATAGAAAAATGATACAAACCTTTCTTGGAAGGTTAAAGAAAATGCGGTAACTTGGATATATTGTTAACATCTGTAGAACAATTCGAAATACTTGTATTGCTAGATCTCTCTGTAATATTTTAGGTTGTTGCTGATCATCCTTGTTTGTTGAAACTGCTCCCTTTGTTGGTTTTCATGATGCACTTCTGGTTACATTTGCAAAATTCTGGCCATTCCTTTTCAGTCTAGCTCACAATGCCTCTTCTCGTATCCACTCCTTAAATGTTGGCTTTTCTGAGAGTTCATTCTTGGCTCCCTTCTCTTCCCCCATCTGTGTCCCAGTTGGTGATCTTCCCTCCCACACGGGGCTTCAGTTATCCTCTGTATGCTGACGATGACCAACTACACATCCAGCTCAGACTTCTGAACAGCAGCACTAGGTGCAAGAAGTGGTAGAATATATTTTCAAAGTGTTTAAAGAAAAAAATTAAACAGTGTTTTTAATTATCACTTACATATTTGCATGAAGTGGATACTAAGACTCAGACCACATAACACACATGTTAAAAGCACTGTTGGAGGAAATTATCCAGTTAGAAGCAAATAAGATACAGGAAATAAATATCAGTAAATAGTAAAATTTCTTGTCTAAACAAGCAATGAATGACAACAAAAGTCTATCAATGTTTAAACTTTAGAAAACAGCAACATGAGTCAGGTTGGTGTTGGAGTCCAGAGAGACCGAAGAGCTTACTAAGGCATTTCTGTTGAAAGTGAAGGGGATAAGGAAAATATAGCTACTGACAAGCTTTAGAATTCTATTACTGTAGGAAATAAATCAGTGAATACTAAAGATAAGAACAGAAGTTGAGAAAAATACCAGAAGACTAAAATCATGTGTAATTTTCAAACCAGCAGAGTAAAACTCAGTCTATCCAATAGATGTTAGGAAAGGAGGCAAACAGAAGAAACAAAAAGGAAATACAGAAAATGGAAGAGATAAATGCAAGAAATAATAAACGTTTGTGAATTAAACTCACTTTTAGTAAGAGAGAGACTCTCAGTATAGATTTTTAAGTGATGCAATAGTATAAGGTTCATAGAGAAATACTTAAAATGATAATGTAACAATTCCCAAATTACCTACGTGTAAAAGAAAATGTATGAAAGTTAGGATATTTGTAACAGGTAAAGAAAAAGAAAAAAACAGTTGACCCTAGAATATTTTATTGTGCCTCATTATAACTTTGCTCAATAGCTCACTAGCTCAAAGATTGCCAACTCTGTTCTACAGAACTCTTTGTCTCTATCTTGATTGCTCTCAATATGTTCTGTAACACAGTCTAAGTAAAAACATGATTCACACCTGTTGCTGCTTTTCACAATCGTTATCTATTGCCTATAGGATAGAAGTCCAAGATCACTGTCATGTTTTTCAAAGCCTTTCTTGAATTGTGTTGGCTACTTCCCTATTGCCTCTGTACCCTTGACCCTCCTGTTATCTCCTCTTCATGCTTTGGGATGAAACATATGCACTTTTCTAAATAAAGCACTGTAGTTCTCATTTATGTACCTTTGCCTATTTGGATCTTTCTGGCTGGAATTTTCTTCTTCCTTGTTTATCCATCAAGACTTTGAGGAGGTACCACCCTCTCCATGATACTGTCTCCTTTATACTCCTATATTTATATGACATTATATTACACCACATTACATTACTTTGTTGCTTTATCTGTATCCCCTACTAAATTGTAAACTACTGGAAAACAGGGATCACCTGGTCCCAGCCTCCAGCACAGTGCTTGCCATGTGGTACAGATTGTTCTCCATGAATAGATGAATCCGAGACAACAAATACTATGTCTCAGGTGCTAGACGGTGTTAGACTCAGACCAAGAGGTAAGAAACAAAAATTTAGGAAATAGGTTCTGCATACAAAGGTTACAATAAATGATGTAGTTAGCTCAAAAAGGAAATTAACATAAACAAGTTATTTTCTGAAATTTAATTGTACTGTATGAGTATTATACTTAGGCAGCACTCTCATGGTGGCATGTGAAAGAAAACCAACTCAAATGAGTTAGTTAAATGTACGGTATATGTAAAAAATATTGGGCTTGTCTCAAATAGCATTGTAAAGGTGAGGCTGCCCCTACAGCTCAGGTTCAAAGGGAACCGGGAAAACTGGGGACATGAATGTAGCCAGCGTTCTGACCGTCTCTTGGTCTACTGGCCTCACCTCTTATATCAGCTTCCCTCTTTCAGCGGGAAAAATGGGCAGAGAGGAGCCCCGAGCCTTACAACACATAGTTTTTCTGTCAGAGACATTGATCATCTTCACTGGTTCCTGTTTAATAAGTCTTGGAGAAGAGCTCTGATAAGTCTTCTGAGTCAGGTACCCACCCAGGGTGAATCGGTGATAGCTAGGAGGGAAGGGGCAGATAGCCAAAGTTATGAGAAGTGGAGCAGTCTCAATTCTTGACATGCAAAATGAGGTCCTCCAGCATCATCTGGAGCTTATTAGACATAAAGAATCTTGGGCTCCTGAACTTACTGAACCAAAATCTGCATTTTAACTAGCTCCCAAGTGATTCATGTACACACTCAAGTTTAAGAGGCATAGAACACATTAACCAGGAATGACAGTTCTCTATTTTTTCTGAGACTGGGAAAATTAGTACTGGTTTTAAGTTGTAGCAAGAGGTGTTTCAAGGAAATGTTTGCGAGATAATCTTGTGTTTAAAACAGAATACAACAGTATCTTGAAAAGTTTTGGAATTTTCTTTTGGTAGAAATTTTACAGAGAAATATTCACTATTTTTCTCTGGAATAGTTTGTCATATATGCAAAGAAATAGACATTCAAACTTACTTTACTCTCCCATCATTTCTATAATAAATTTTATCTATTTTTTTTTAAACAAATTCACCCCAGAGACTAAATACTGGCACCTGGAAATACCTATTTCCATACCAGTGACTTATTTCCTCTTTGGGCCTCACACTAATTACGTTTTCTCCACATGATATTGAGACTCCATCTCAAATAAATAAATAAATAAATAAATAAATAAATAAATAAAGAAATAAAGTTAGTAACAGGTTTCTTAAATTTACCAATCCTTTTTTCTAGCTTATTCCAGGTGAAGTCTAGAAAATGCTTTTTGACAGTAAAGAATTTGTTCTTTGGTTGAGTGGAGCAAAAAACATTTTCAAGAATCAACCATTCTTTTTATCTTCTCTGCATATCAGAGCTTTAAAAAATCAGATTATGTCTTTGCTATTAGTCAAAACGAAGGTTGATTACAACATATTCCCAAAGGATTAAAGGACAGTTCCAAAGAATATTGACTTTTTACACAGAATTGTTTATGTCACTTATTGTTGATGAATTAAATTAAAACACGATAGATATTTTTTCTATAGTAGCTTTTTTGTGGTTAATGGTTTAAATCATTTCAGGTGGTGATTTTTTTTTTTCTTTTCAAACAGAGAACGGGCTGGGTAAGGTGGCTTACACTTGTAGTCACAGCATTTTGGGAAGCTGAGGTGGGAGAATCACTTGAGGCCAGGAGTTTGAGACCAGCCTGGGGCAACATAGCAAGATCCCTGTCTCTGTTATTTAAAAAAAAGAAAAAAGATAGAAAAGTGGTAAGAATTTAAAGCATCTAAAACCACTTTTGGGATTCTGATTCAAAGTCTCACTAGGTTCTCAAACCATCTAGCCCACAGTGACAAAGATTAGCAAGATGTCAGTTCTCCTGATTTAAGAATCTATTCAGCAGTAAAACAGAACAACAAAACAAAAAACTCCAACTAACTAGACAACTATGTTATGTTAAATTGGCAAATTTGGTTGACACACATTATCCAATGTTAAAACAGAAAAACAAAACAGACAAGCAAGCTAGGCCATTTAACTACATACTTTAAGTTAGTAAATGTGATGGACGCACAGTCATAAAAATTCCAAAGTCAATAGCTATGTTGAGAATAGTCCCTTGTAATAGTTCTTCCCTGAATCCATAGGAATTTCCCCTTATTTCCTGGTTAGTGGAAATATAGATAAGGAAGGCACACAGGACATTGAATTAAATACAAAATATTTCCTGCATATGGGACCTTGACTACACAATAAAAAATTAGACCTATAATGAAAGCATTTAAAATTCCTTTCTGAAAAGTACAATGCAAGAAAAAAATGGCTAATGTTAGATGTTCATCAGATAAACTAAAATGTTCCTGAAGTTACTTGTACTATTACTCTAGAAATATTTACGGATTATCTTGTCTGGGTCAATTGCTTTAGTTCTACCTGCCTGCAAATAGAGCTCACTAACACAGTATGACCTTACTCAACTTGTTGAACCACTCTTTGCCTCAGCTTCCTGATTTGTAAATATGGATAATAATGTTATTGACCTAGGGTTTCTGTGAAGAAAAATGAGATAATATAGCAGAAGCTCTTAGAGTAGTGCTTGACACATGGAAAGTGCTTAGTAAATAGTAGCAGTTCTTAGTATTATTACTAAGCTATAATAAGTATTTTGTTATTCTAATTTTGTTATTATTATTCTTGGTTTTAATAAGTATTCTGTTACTGCTATGAGGAAAGTAGTTTTCCACTTCTTTCTTCGTCCAGCAAATAATGTCTTGTGAATAGCATTAATATAATTGCGATTGTATTTCTGGAGTGAGCCTGCCAATGAATTAACCCGAAAATGCTTCTTGGCTATAGGGACTAAAGCTGTTGAACATCTGAGGCTTGTACAGTGTTGGCTCAGTTCATGCAACTAAGCTTCTTTCAAAAGGAAATATAATAAACTGATGAAAGAGATTGGCTTCCAGAGTCAGACTAACTGTGATTTACATACTGCTTAAGTCACTTACCAAGTGAGGTTGCAGGCAGATCATTTAGCTCTCAGTCTTAGTTGTCCATCTACACAGCCTTTTGATAAGACATTTCTTCCCCTTAGTGGGCCCAGGGTGAGTTTCAAGGGCATGAGAGACCTGTGTAGTCACTTATGGCCCTGCACTCAAGGGGTCCTGTGCTTGGTTTAATCCTCTGCTTCAGTTGTCTTAAAATTCTTCATAATTTTATCTTTGAACTTATGTTTTATAAGGGAAGCCTGACGGGACAATAGAGAACGTGTGTAACTAGTGGAGATAGGTGTGATTACGTGTATCTGCCATTCCTTACTGTGCCATTTGCATACAGGTTCCTGATGGCTCATGCACAAAGAATTTGGGTAGGCCTAGAATGCTTGGAAAGTCAGTGAGACTCAAAATGCCAGATAAGCATGCCATTTCTAGGACTGAGTAAGCAGGTGCCCTGACATCTTGAGACCACACTTGTAGTTCAAACCAGAACTTTCTTCAAACACAGAAGGCAAAGACATTCTAAGAAACATAAAAGACCACGCGATTCTGCCTATCCTTTTTTATTTGTGTTACTTGCCTGTATTTGCCAATTACTTGTGCTGAAAATGATGACATAGAAGGAGGAGAAAGATGAGGCAGCCCATAGTTCCTTTTCCTTTCAGTCTTTTCTTATTCATCAGTTAGCTGAAGGTAGAGGGTGTTGGTAGAATGTGAACATATTAAGTGAAATAAAAACACTTGAGCCAGTTTTATGCAGTATTTTCATTGTTTTGACAAAACAAAGTACGTATGCATGTACAAGCTACAAAATACAAATTGTGTATTCAATATACAAGTTAAAAGTTCTTACATTTGTGTTTAAAACTGGCACCACAAAATGTAGGTGCATTATGTGGTGAAATTCATGTGGTGAAATTCATATGAATACTTTAGAATTATAATTTTTCTGTACTTAGAACATTAAATGACAAAAAACAAACAAACAAAAAAACACCGTGACAAGCTGAGATGCACTATGGAAGAAAGAAAAAAGCTTTATATTTTAGTGACTTTAAATACACTTTTTTCCTGATGTTTGAATAAGGCCTTGGTCCTGCATTTTCATTTTGTACTGGGTCCCCAAAATTATGTAATGTGTCCTGTCCTCTTCCGATGGAGTGTAGAGTCCACAGGACCAAGGGGTTGTGACACCCAGTGTGTGTCCTCCCACAGCCCCACATTTCTAGAACATGCATAACATACCCAACATGAAATTCCCTGACAAATGACTCATCCTCCTTCCATGGTCTGTGTGTGCCACAACTGACTTGGAGTTCTTCCTAGGGAAGATTGTGACAAAGATATGTATACTTCCAGGTTGGAAAGATGGACAAAGGGTAGCTATTGATGTGGTGTATGGGCTGATGAGGCCACACCCATATGCATGAGGCCTGTTGGGGTTTGGACTGTGGAGTGGAGAAAGATAGGAAGATGGTGAATCATGGCCCATCTGTTCCTGAGGTGTCATGTCCCACCATCACACTAAGAGGTTTCCAAGAATTTTAAATTTGAACCTGGACTTCCAAATCCTTATGAAGGTATATTTGTGAAGACCAGAGATAACACATTGTAACAGCTTGTAGGCCTGATTTATAATGTTTACATATTTAGACACATGGTGTCTGGATCTACATTTGTCCTCTTGCCTCAGGACACTCAAATATTAGTGGAGGACCTAGACGTGAAGGTGTGAAGCACTTAGTGCCTGGCACTCAGTAAAACAAGACAAAACAAAACAAAAAACCCAGGAAACAGTAGCTGTTATCATTATCAGATAAAATAATTAATGATAATGATAATAATATCACACCATTTTCTTCTCTGTCAAGGTCCTGAGTTTGCTCACCTCTACCTCCCCCTGCACTTTCCCCCCCGAGTTGGTGTGATGATGGTGGTAGTATTTTGCTTTCCAAACCTCAGATTAGTGTCTGAGGAGGGAGACTTTTCTCTACATGGACTGGTTGCCTTGATCCTTAAAGTGCTGCCTGGGGTCCCACTTCCATGCCCTACCAGTAGAAGTAGTGCATTCCTGTGCCTGCCTGAATCACACGTGAACTCAGTGCGCCCTCTGGAGTTTGATTTGTGCTGTCCATTGTACAGGTCATCACTAATTTTTAGTCTCCCCTCCCCCTTAAGAATTCTGAGCTTCTTTGAAATTCAGGAAAAGCTTTATCTCTAGAAACAGCTAAAATAGGTTAGGAAGAACCATTTAACATGTTTTCCTTTTGGCATGTGGGTTCAGGAACTGAGTTAAATAGATTTTTCTCAATTACAATAACTTTGCATTGCTTGGGCTTTTTTAAATTGAATGACTTTCTTGTCCTCTTTATTTAGTTCTTACCTGGGTTGTTAGATTTGACTGTCTATGTGAAATTTTACTGTAAGTCTCCTTGAACACTGCTTTGTTGATTTGTCTTCTCTTTCTTAGTTTAATGAATCACTCTAACAGATTTTTTTGGGAAAGATTTTGGCGTTTCTTTAAAAGTCTGAAACCATGTAGAATTACTTGGAGGCAATGAAAATCTATTGAGGCCATATGTCAGGTGTATTTTTAAAGTATAATTTAAAGATTATAGTGTTTATATTTTCTTTATTTTTGATATTGTTCTGGGCAATGATTTTTTTGGATTCAACTCCAAACCTCAGGCAACAAAACCAAAAATAGACAAATGGTATTACATCAAACAAAAAAGCTCCTGCACAGCAAAGGAAACAAATAACAGAGTGAACAGGCAACCTGTGAAATGGGAGGAAATATTTGCAAGGCGATACATCCAATAAAGAGGGAATATCTAAAATATTTAAGGAACTCAAACAACTCAATAACAAGGAAACGACCTGATTAAAAAATAAGCAAAGGGCCTAAACAGACATTTCTCAAAAGAGGATGTATTAGTCAGGGTTCTCTAGAGGGACAGAATTAATGGAATATATAAAGGGGAATTTTTTAAGTATTAACTCACATGATCACAAGGTCCCACAATAGGCCATCTGCAGGCTGAGTAGCAAGGAGAGCCAGTCTGATTTCCAAAACTGAAGAACTTTGAGTCTGATGTTCAAGGGCAGGAAGCATCCAGCACGGGAGAAAGATGTAGGCTGGGAGGCTAGGCCAGTCTTTCTTTTTACATTTTTCTGCCTGTTTATATTCTAGCTGCACTGAGAGCTGATTAGATTGTGCCCACCCAGATTAAGGGTGGGTCTGCCTTTCCCAGCCCACTGACTCAAATGTTAATTCCCTTTGGCAACACCCTCAAGGGGGGCACACCCAGGATCAATACTTTGTATCCTTCAACTGAATCAAGTTGACCCTCAGTATTAGCCATCCCTTGTCAACTTGAAGCCATACACATCTCCTAAGATCACACATAATCTTCAAATAAAGACAATAATAAGGTCATAATTACGCTTAACATAATACAACTATCCTTCATACAACCAAAGTGCACCAATCCCCAACCCAAATACATAAAGTTAACGATACTTAAATGCTAATGTGAAGTCAATAAATCTTATGTCACATGATAAAGGAGAAAGGAAAAAAATGAAGATATTTTCTTGGTACAAGTGTGTACATGTACAAACATGTTTTTAACAAAAGAAGGAGGAAATACTCATGACAATTACAGTCCTCGTTTCTACAGCTGGTCCTGTCGTGGTTGCTGATACCAATGACTACCTTGTTCTACTACCCATTTTGTATCCCATTCGCCTTCAGCAAGCACCTCAGGCGGCCATGTTTTTCCCTGTTGGAGTGACCCAACCCTTCATTCCTGAAGGGCCTAGATCATTCGTAGTCCTGCCTGGATTGGGCTGTTGTAGTTTCCCATTACCTTAATCACAGGGCACGGTAATACTAAGAGACACCCTAATGGATCTCCTGTATTCCATTCATATTCTTCCTTACCACCATTGTGGAGTAGTAGACTAATTTTATCTTGATAGTCCGGGTCAATCACCCCAGCCAACACTGTAATTCTGTTCTTAGCCTGTTGACTTAAAGGGAGGAGAAGCCCAAAGTGTCCAGGTGGCAATCTTAACTTCCAGTATAATGGATCGTTGTGTCTCCTGGTGGCAGCATTCCTCCCTCTGGAACTAAGACCTCCAGGCAAGCAGAACATAATGTCATGGGACGAGGAAGCAAAAATTTTGCTAGTGAATCACTAGGGGTGATGGTGAGTGGTGCTACTTCTACTTCCACCCCTTGATTCCTGGACCCATGAATCCTGGCTATGGGAGAAACAGTGCCATACACTGGACGCTGATTCAGAGCATCCATGGCCTTCTGGAGAACTGTGCCTCAGCCCTGCAAAGTATTGTCACCTAGTTGGCTTTGTAATTGTGACTTCAAAAGGCCATTCCACCGTTCTATCAATCCAGCTGCTTCAGAATGTTGGGGAACATGGTAAGACCAGTGAATTTCATGAGCATGAGCCCACTGCCACACTTCTTTGGCCATAAAATGAGTGCCTTCGTCAGAGGCAATGCTGTGTGGAATCCATGATGGTAAATAAGGCATTCTGTGAGTCCACGGATGTAGTCTTGGCAAAAGCAGTTCGTGTAGGATAGGCAAACCCATATCCAGAGTAAGTGTCTATTCCGGATAGACACTTATTCTATCCAGTGAGGAAAAACCTCTGCTCTTTCCATGATAAAAGAGGTCCAATATAATCAATCTGCCACCAGGTAGCTGGCTGATCACCCCAAGGAATGGTGCCATATGGAGGGCTCAGTGTGGGTCTCTTCTGCTGGCAAATTGGGCACTCAGCCATGGCCATAGCCAGGTCAGCCTTGGTGAATGGAAGTCCATGTTGCTGAGCCCATGAGTAACCTCCATCCCTGCCACCATGGCCACTTTGTTCATGGATCCATTGGGCAATGACAGGTGGCTGGGGAAAGAGGCTGAGTGGTGTCCACAGAATGGGTCACCTGGTCCATTCGATTATTAAAATCCTCCTCTGCAGAGGTCACCCGTTGGTGAGCACTCACATGGGATACAAATACCTTCACAGTTTTTGACCACTCAGCTCCATCCACATGCCTCTTCCCCAAATTTCTTTGTCACCAATTTTCCAATCATGCTTCTTCCAAGTCCCTGACCATCCAGCCAAACCACTGGCTACAGCCCATGAATCAGTATATAATTGCACATCTGGCCATTTCTAATTTCATGCAAAGTGCACAACCAGGTGCACTGCCGGAAGTTCTGCCTGCTGGGAAGATTTCCCTTCATTGCTGTCTTTCAAGGATGTCCTAGAAAGGGGCTGTATTGCTGCAGCTGTCCACTTTTGGGTGGTTTCTGTGTATCGTGCAGAACCATCTGTGAACCAGGCCCTAGTCTTCTCTTCCTCTGTAAGTTGACCATAGGGAACTCCCCATGAGGCCATCAGTGCAGGCTGAAGAAGAGAAGGCAGGGTGGCAGGAGCAGAGACCATGGGCATTTGAGCCACTTCCTCATGTAACTTACTTGTGCCTTCAGGACCTGCTTGAGCCAGATCACATTATATACCACTTCCATTTGATGATGGAATGCTGCTGTGCACAACCCACTTTATAACTAGATGGATCAGAAAGCACCCAGGTCATGATAGGCAGTTCAGGGAGCATGGTGACTTCATGACCCATAGTCAAATATTCAGTTTCCACCAAAGCCCAGTAACAGGCCAAGAGCTGTCTCTCAAAAGGAGAGTAGTTATCTGCAGAAGATGGCAGGGCCTTGCTCCAAAATCCTAGCTGTGATTCACCTATGGGGACCTGCCAAAGGCTCCAAACAGTATCCCTATCTGCCACTGACACCTCAGGCACCATTGGATTTGCTGGGTCATATGGCCCAAGTGGCAGAGCAGCTTGCACAGCAACCTGGATTTGTTGCAGAGCCTTCTGTTCTGGACCCCCCTCAAAACTGGCAGTCCTTTGGGTCACTCGATAAATGGGCTGGAGCAACACAGAAGACATACAAATAGTCAATAATACATGAAAAAAATGTTCAACATTACTAATTACTGGGGAAATGCAAATTAAAACCACAATGAGATATAACTTAACACCTATCAGAATGGCAATTATAATAAAGACAAAAAATAGTTGTTGGCAAGGATGTAGAGAACAGGGAACCTAGTATACTGTTGGTGGGAATGTAAGCTAAGACAGCCATTATGGAAAACAGTATAGAGGTCTCTCAAAAGACTAAATTACCATATAATCCACAAATCCTCTTCTGGGTATATATCCAAAAGTTTTAAAATCACTATGTTGAAGAAATATTTGTACTTCCATGTTCATTACAGCATCAGTCACAATAGCCAAGTTATGGAATCAATCTTAGTGTCCATCCATATATGGAACATTTTCTTTATCCATCTGTTTGGATGAATGTATGTGCATCTGTATATGCATACATATACAGGTGTGTGTATATATATATATAATATACACACACACACACACACACACACACCCCACGTATCTATATATTCACACAATAGAATACTATTCAGCCTTAAAAAAATAGATTATGTTGTGACATGGATGAACCAGAAGGACATTTTTCTAAGTGAAATAAGCCAGATACAAAAGACAAATGCCATATGTTCTCACTTATATGTGGAAGCTAAAAAAATTGAATACATAGAAGCAGAGAGTAGAATGGGGACTAACAGAGGCTGGAGAGTTAGGGGAATGGGGAGATGTTGGTCAAAGTATATAATGTTTCAGCCAGACAGGAGGCATAAATGATAAGAATTTGAGGTGATGGATTTCTTAATTAACTGGATTCAATCATTCCATATTGTGTGTAAATATATATATATAAGAATCATTTTGTACCTCATAAAATATATACAATTATAACTTGCCAATATCCAACAAAAAATTAATTAAAAATAATTCAATCCCTAGAGGAATTCCAGAGTATACCTGGAAGTAGATTTTGCCCAGCATGACTAATTCTGAGATGTAGTAATATTTGGAGAAACAGAGGTTCGATTAGGGTTATTTTGCTTCATTTCTTTCTCTGGCTTTTCTCTTCTCTTCTTATTTTATACATATACCCAGACATCATGAAAGTAAAAGGATCACTTTCTCTGGCAGATACCACATGTGGATTAGGTATGCAAAGCGTGAGTTCCTATAATATGTGCTTCCCCTGAAATAGACCCTACATACTGTGCATTGCTTTGTTTGTTTGTTTGTTTTTAACTTTTATTTTAGGTTTGGGGGTACATGTGAAGGTTTGTTACATAGGTAAACTTGTGTCATGAGGATTTGTTGTACAGATTATTTCATCACCCAGGTATAAAGACCAGAGGACAATAGTTATTTTTTCTTCTCCTCTCCCTCCTCCCACCCTCCATCCTCAAGTAGACCACAGTGTTTGTTGTTCTCTACTTTATGTTCATGAGTTCTCATCATTTAGCTCCCACTTATAAGTGGGAGCATGTGGTCTTTGGTTTTCTGTTCCTGCATTAGTTTGCTAAGGATAATAGCCTCCAACTCCATCCATGTTCCCACAAAAGACAGGATCTTGTTCTTTTTTATGGCTGCATAGTATTCCATGGTGTATATGCACCACATTTTCTTTATCCAATCTATAATTGATGGGAATTTAGGTGGATTCCATGTCTTTGGTATTGTGAATAGTGATGCAGTTAACATTCATATGCGTGTGTCTCTATGGTAGAATGATTTCTATTTCTCTGAGTAAATACCCAGTAATGGGTTTGCTGGGTCAAATGTAGTTCTGCTTTTAGCTCTTTGAGGAATCACCATACTGCTTTCCACAATGGTTGAACTAATTTACACTCCCACCAACAGTGTGTAAGTGTCCCCTTTCCTCTGCAACTTTGCCAGCATCTGTTATTTTTTGACTTTTTAAAAATAGCCATTCTGACTGGTGTGAGGTGGTATCTCATTGTGGTTTTGATTTACGTTTCTCTAATAATTAGTGATGTTGGACATTTTTTCATGTGCTTGTTGGCTGCATGTATGTCTTCTTTTGAGAAGTGTCTGTTTATGTTCTTTGCCCTCTTTTTAATGGGGTTGTTTTTGTCTTGTAAATTTAAGTTCCTTATAGATCTGCGCATTGTTAAGTGCCTGTTTGCTTGATTGTACTTTAGTTGGCAGAAACCATGTAGCTCATTACCCATTGTAATCTTAGTGTCTAACATGGAACTTGGGATACAATGTGGGTACTTTAAAAATACTTGCTGAATAGATAAATGAATGTCTCAAGCACACAGACAACATGCTTAATGCAAAGCTAAAGGATTTCAGGGCAGGTGTGTTAAGAGGTGGAAGTTGAAGGAATTGTCAAAGGAGGACTTGAAGTGACATCCCAAGGCATATAGGGGCCATATAAAGAAAAAGATAATGGACCAGGTAAAAAGAAACAATCAAGTGATGAGAGTCATCATGAAATTACAACGTCAGTTCAGTGGGATAGGAAGTGAACAGCACAGAGGGTTAGGAAGTTGTGTCCAGAATAGGATACTGGATTTTAAGATTTCACGGGTGCGGTTGTTTCAGGTCATTACTAGGTCAAAATGTGGCCTTAGCAAGACTTGCTCAAACCATATGCAATTGCCAATATTCGAATTTTTTACTTATAAAAATACACTTTTATTATTCAAACCAATAGTTTGCTAAATTTTAGTGGAGGTGGGGTGACGATCAAGGAATTTTGAGGCTGAGATATGAATTGACTCATTCATATAGATTCTGAGACCACTCAGAGTGATTTTAAGAGGTGAGGGGGGAAGAGTGTTGTGCCTAACTTGGGTGAGGGTGGTAGATAACAGTGAAGAGAAGGGATAAAAAACAGCATAGATCAATGACATAGGATGGAAGCTTTAAACAAACCACATTAGATCATAGGGGTAACAGCCTAGTTTGGAAGTTGCAAAGGGGAGCTTGGAGAATATTTCTCCCTACCCTCTTTTGATGCTGGATACTTGGATATTAAGAGAAGTACCAACATCTGGAACAGATTTACCAGATTTACTCACTCACTTAATTGACTTATCAGAAGCTAAGGCCATTGTGGGTCAATGATGGCATAAGGCAAAAATTTGGCTGATTTTCTCACCTATGACAATACAGATCCATTTCGCAATAAACTTTCCTATAACCCAGAGTACATAAGAATGTTTTTTCTTTGTTGCTGTCTACTTTCTATCTTATCTACATGTTAACATTTACCTCTTCTTCTCCAAAGTCACATGGTATGCATCTCTGGTTTACTACCATATCCCATGCTACATTTTACTGAGTTCACCCAAATGGGAAATTAAAATCTCAGTGAGTGACTTATTGAAAAATTTCCAGGCGAAATCCATGGCAACCATGTTCTACGAAGTTGGGACCTCAGTCTCATTTGTCACAAAGCGGCCTTCTCATCAGCTAAGTGCTTGGTTTGGTTTTGTAACATTCAGAAAAGGACTCCAAACTGACCCTTGCAGAGCTTATAGCTTGCAGTGAACGCCAAGAATGAGTTCTCAGACGATTCTAGCTGAGCGGAGCGGGGGACCACTCTTCTGAGAGAGAGTGTCACCCCAGAATCCATCCGCCAAGTATTTATTGAAAGGGCTTGTTAAACTACAAACATCCACTAGATGGCCTCTTGAGGTCGGGTCGTGAGGCACTTACGGCCTTGTAAAAGCACTCAAACCACATTCTCAGGAGGCTGTTTTCAGCCTTCGTTATGACACACTCCACTCCTTGTCCTGTTTTCAGGGTCAAGGAGTTACATTTCCATGCACAAATAACATACACACAGTGCCTCCGTCTTTTTCCATGCCCCTACCTCAAATGCCTTGTACACAAGCTTGAATGTGTTGCCATGCACCCCCGACGTCTCCCCCTTCTTTAATTCTTAGAGCGTGCTGGTCATCCAATGCAAGGTAAACTTCTATCGTTCTTCCCTGGTCGTCGATGCGCTGGGTAGCAGCACAGAGCCATCTGCAGATGTCTAGCAAACAGATACAAGAAAGAATAACTATAGCGGCCATCACCCAGATGCGCATGTTTAACCCAGACAACCAAATGTTTGGGTTTAACCATTGAAAGCCTTCTTGAAATTGCTGAAGGGTACTTGTTTGTGATTGCTGTGACCATTCTTCAAGCTGTTTCTTCAACTCACACTTAGGAGTAGAAACTTGAGAAGACAAATGGTCGCGATAAGCCCCTTGCAGATGTGTGTTCACTCTCTCCCAAGCATATTGGGAGCTATTATACGGCAGAAGTGTGACACAGATAGAATTATATTGCCAATCAGAATGTAAATTTTGGCAGGTAATGAATGCCTGCTGCTGATTCCCTAGCTATTTAACAGTGGCTTTAAGAGCCTCCAGGTGAGACAGAATAGTTTTATCAATATTTACCTGTTCTTGAAATTCATGGGTTATATTATATACAATGTGGTTCACCACTGAGGCTGTGTGAATAGATTCTGTCAAAGAAACAGCCACAGTAGTGGCAGTTGCTAATATAATAATAGCTGAGACTAAAAAGGCAATTAAAGTGGCCAGAAATCTTTTTTTCTGAGTATGAGACAGTGCTTTTCTAAATAGCTGCAGAGTGGAATCTCCTTCCCAGCTCCTGGTTAAATTTATGGGCAGCCACAATTCTGCACGTCATTTTACAATCATGACATAGGTTATATTCAACTGTGTAATGTTTTGATGAGACAAGCATGTAGCATACCAACTACTGGAAGAGACTTTAATACTATAAAAGGATTGATTCTGCTCTATGTTAGGAACACCTTGCCCAAACAAAAGTATATAGGGGTGCATAGTACAAATCAGGACTGTGTCAGTAACATTATTATGCAAAGAGAGGGTATAGTTGCCACCACTAGTAATATACTCACCATGTGAAAGAACCCATTCAATAAAAGGAAGTCCTAGTCTCCAAATTTCGGTATGAGCAGGGCTTAAAGCCTGTTTCCCTGTTAGTTATAATATTGGTTCTGAAAGCCCATACTCTGACCAGGTGACAAAACTATTGGAAGGACTCCAAATCCAATAGTCTGATTGGCACACATAAGATTACCATGGGGACCCCATTATCAAACAGAGGCCCTTGATGTGGCGCAGGCTGTCTGCGCAGCGAATACTGGACGACATCAAACTTACGTTGCCAGTCTCTACTCAGACGGCATATAGGAAGATCAGGCCCTTGTGTAGCTTCATTAGAGACCTCAGTAAGATTAGTGGTAACAGCAGAAATAAAGGTCAAGTTTGCAAGCTCAGTATCCCTTTTGGACTGATGGTAAAGATACTCCTGAAGATTGAGAATGACACACTTATCATGTGCTATTGTGGAAAAACAAACAGGGGGATTGCTAGACAATAAAATCAAGGAGTAATTAAGTTTAATCCATCCTAAATTTTCAGTTAAGGGGTAAGACAAGAGCATCCATCGACCTCCTATCCAAGAAGTGTCATTAGATGACAAAGGCGGGTCAGCATCCCACCATGTAATAACATTAAAAACACAGGGATTTAGAACATGACTCCAATAAACATGTTCTTGAGTTGATCCCACTTGGCAAAGTATAAGAATTAGCAGCCACCCCAACATCCATGTCTGTCTTACTTTCTCAGAAGTTTCCCCAGTTGCCACAGATACATAAGAAACCGATTCTCTGCAGTTGCATGGGCTTCCATGGCTGCAAGCAGGATAGATGCCTGTTGATCCAATCTCTAGCTGTCCCCAGGTAATGTTAGGTGACTTCTGAGTCATCATTGTCATTATTGGTTGATTCTCCGACAGGTCCTAGTCTCGAGAACAGAGCCCCATATTCCCCTTTTTTGTTTATTAAGATATATTTTAAGAGTTTGATGAGCTTATTTAACAATGGCCTCACTGGCTGAGTTAGAAGGAATACCAGTTTTGTGTTGTATGTGCCAAAGTTGCAATGCATATGCAAATTGAGCACTAAGATAGTAAGGTCCATTATCAGTTATTATAGTGTGTGGAAAGCTTAGAGTCATAATAGAATTAAACAAATTAGCAAATGCATCTTTAGTTTTTTTCTCCCGTCTGGGGGGTAGCATGTATCAGGCCTGTATAAGTGTCCATGGTAACGTGGAGAAATTTAAAACTTCCAAAGGATGGATACTGAGTAACATCAGTTTGCCAGATAGTATTAGGCACCAGACCTCGTAGGTTGGCACCAAGCCCTAAGGAAAAAGGGGAAAGAGAATGCTGTTGGCAATCAGGACAGTTTTAATAATCATGTGAGCTTAAGCAAGTGTCAAATGAAACTTGTTTAAGACTGCAGGCGTTCTGATGAAAAACAGCATGATCAGCTTGAGCTCGCAAAAAAGCAGGAGAATCTGCAAACCACATCTGTGGTCGTACCAGAGCATCAGCTCAAGCATTCCTTTCTGACAAGGGACCAGATAGCCCAGAATGAGAGCGAATATGTGTGATGTAAAGAGGGTGATGACTGGCAAGGAGGAGTCTTGCGCTGCAAGAGACAAAGCTAGTAGGGGTTCATTAGTAATGCCCTTCACATGTGCAAGATCTAAATGAGTAATACTATACACCACATAAGTGGAATCACTAAGTATATTTATGTCTTGGTGAGGAAAATTTGTAAGGCCAATATCAAGGCACCTAACTCTGCCTGTTGTGTAGTTTTTAAAATGCTCCTGGATTCTGTACTGCCAGTTTTGCATGGCATCTTGCCACACTATAGCTGCTTTTCCAGTTTTTCCTGAACCATCTGTAAAGAGAGTGATGGCATGAAGTAAAGGCTCAGAGACAACAATAGATACAAATTTCACAGGCATAGTTTGTAAAAAGTTCAGGAGCTTACAGGCTGGTAAATTGAAGCTGATATTACGAATAAAGTCAGCCATTGCTACTTGCCAATCAAGATCACGAGCTAAGAGAGTATGAAATTGTTCCTTGCTTAAAGGTAGGAAAGAGTAGCAGGGTCATATCCTGACAGCTGGACGCAACGTTGGCGTCCCTTTATGAGAAGAGAAGCTATTAAATCTGTTGTCTTTTGTGTATGTTTAGAGGGATTATGAGACAGGTACATAACAGATGTAAAATACAGAAATGGCAAAAGATAAAGCCTACCTGTTAAACTAAGGCATGGAAGCGATGGATATTTTAAATGATTTTTACTATATTTTGGCCCTTGAAAGTCATTAGAATGTGACTGCAAGTCGCCAGGATAATAAACCTGCATTGAGTTAGCTTAAGTATGTAAAAAAAAAAAAAAAAAAAAACCCCAAAAAACTTTTTAAAATGTCCTTTGGTGTTGGCCATTTTCCTGCATCAGCCTTTAGATGGAATGTCTTAGAAGTGAGCTTGGGAAAGTAGGGCTGTGGCCAGTTTCTTTTATTCGGTCTGGGCTCCTTAGGCAGCTTATGTTTTTAACAGCTTGCCACTTGTTGCTGCCCTTACTCTGAAAGAAAGGAAGGAAGACTACAAGTGGCAGTAAGAGGCCAAAGAATGACCGGGTGGTAAAGTGCGTGTGTAAGCGCAGAGGCTGGAGGGAAGAAGGTAACCGGCTGGGAGAAAACCACTCCGCTTATCTTCTAGGCCACCTACGCCTGAAGCCAACCCTGTTAGGTAAGGTACTGAAAATAGACTGCGCTTTTTATTATTTTTACCACCCTCAAGCAGAGAGGCTCAGGGGAGGAGCAGACAGGCAGCGCAGCGTCTGCTTTGAAGTTTCTTAGCCCCAGTGTTTTTAAACATTTTATAAAAAAGCGAAACAAACATTCCTTACTGCTGCGTCTATCTTCTGACGATGACAGCAGCTGGCAGAGCTCATCCGCCTCAGCCTAGGTAGCATTGAGCATATGGCTACCAGAGAGCGTCCCTTATTAGCGGGCTCCTCCCCCAGGGCTCTGTACTCTAGGCTCCTCCGCCCTACTTTGCTCACCTTAGGCTAGTAAGGTCGGGATGCACATGGACTGTTTCTTAGCCCTTTCCCTAGGGGGCCAGGGAAGACAAGGAATTGCTTGTCAACTGAGACATGCGAGGGGTGGCAGGGAAGGGCAGAAGTAGGAAAAGCAGCAGCACAGCAAGCAGCAGGCCACTTCCCGGGCACGGTTACTAAGGCACGTGACCATGGTGAGGCGGATCCTCAGGACCCGGCTGAAGCTGCCTGCAGCCACCCGGGGACTCGGTCTGTGCCTCTTGACCTGCCCTCCATCACCACAAACCCAGAAAGGGGCAACCTGCCCAGACTGCAAGTGACTAAATGGGCACTCCATGGCATCTTAGCAACTCTCCTGCCCCAGGCCTCTGTGGGCAGCAAGAAAGCAGAGCTATCTAGGATAAAACCCGGGAGGCAGCATGTATGTTCCCCTTATACTCCAGGGAAACAGAAAACCGACAAGGCCAGAAAGGCTGATGCTGGAAGTAGGAAATGAGAACTTGCGTATTAGGAAGACAATCATACTCAGCCACTTTCCTTTCCTCTTGGAGGCACCCCTCCAGCAGGGAAGTTTGTCAAGGAGAAGCGGACACCCGATCATACAGATGTTCGCTGACCGGGGGTCTTATCCAAGAACCGTCCCTTGGGCAGTCTCCAGTCTCCTTAAGGGGGATGGGAGGCGCTGTTGGCTGAACGGGGCCAACAAATGCAGGTCCCTTTAAGGGTGGAGAAAAGGAGGGCAATGGCTTTTCTATAGGGGGAGGAAGAGGCTCTGGTCCGTCCTTATCCTCACTAGAAAAAATATCCTGCTCATGTCCTGCGGAAGGGAATGAAGTAGAGAGAGGAGCACCCGCCTGCTGCTCTGGTTCCTGTTTTTCCTCACTGGAAAAAATCTCTTCTTTATTCCCCATAGAAGGGAATGAAGAGGGGAGAGGAATCTCTCCCTTTAAGTCTTCTGAATTCCTTTCAGGTGGAGATAATGGGCCGTCTGACTCACCGCAATCTGGCAGATAAAGAGGGTACAATGCAGAGCGTACCAGCGCCCAGGTGGTCAAAATAGTAACATTTGCTCATATCCTCTTTTCAGGCAGCGACCTACCTGCTCCCATAACTCTAAATCTAAGGTTCCTTGATCAGGAAACCAAGGGCATCCCTGCCGAATTAAAAGCATAAGCTTGTGTAGAGCTCCAGGCGCTACAGTGCACTGGATAGCCTTAAGTAGCTGTTGCACTGTTTTAAAAAATACTTTCTGTTCTTTGGTCATTTCCTGACCCATGATGACCCAACCCCTGGTATTTTACGCGTGGGTCCCGTCCTCCTAATGGGAATCAGGACTGTCCCTTACTGGGATTCCCCAAAAATTAAGGAGTTTTCCTCCTTCACCTGCAACTTCAAGGCGATCACTTCGGGCGCACCACTTGTAGAGTTTATAGCTTGCAGTGAACGCCAAGAATGAGTTCTCAGACAATTCCAGCTGAGCGGAGCGGCGGACCACTCTTCTGAGAGAGAGTGTCACTCCAGAATCCATCCGCCAAGTATTTATTGAAAGGGCTTGTTAAACTACAAACATCCACTAGATGGCCTCTTGAGGTCGGGTCGTGACACACCTGTGGCCTTGTAAAAGCATTCAAACCACATTCTCAGGAGGCTGTTTTCAGCGTTCCTCATGACACACTCCACTCCTTGTCCTGTTTTCAGGGTCAAGGAGTTACATTTCCATGCACAAATAACATACACACAGTGCCTCCGTCTTTTTCCATGCCCCGACCTCAAATGCCTTGTACACAAGCTTGAATTTGTTGCCACGCACCCCCAACAATCCTCTGCCCATTTGGCTGGCAAAGCAACTGGTTGTGCCCTCAATAAACAGTACTGACTTTGGGAACATCAGGGTCTTCCTACTGAACTCTCTACTGTTCAGTTTTTATAACAAATTTATATGTAAGAAATACGGGTCCTAGGAAACAGCCTGAAGGACATGCAATCCATTCACTCCAAATTTTACCTCTGGGGCAAGCTCAAGAGCTAATTGCTAGGCCCGGATTTTTTGGGTCCCTGTATAATTACCTTTCCTGAACAATGCTGTGGTGTTACTCCTTTGGCTTACAGTGAAGGAAGTAATTAGCCCTATATTAAACTTGTTGTTACGATTACCATACCGTTGCTGCTTTGGCTGCAGCCCTTAACATCACAGTGCCCTAATAAACTGAGGATCCACAGATAAAACTACTTGTGGGTCTCACGACTAGGAAAAGCCATGCTTCTCCTGAGCATGCTTGCTTTTCACTATAGACTCTGTTAATCGTGTTACTATATACACTTCATTTGTCCTACCTACTTGTCACAAAGTGAAATATGTGACTTGGCTGTAGCAATTGTACAGAACATTATATTATGCATTTGATGTGGTGGTTTTCCCTCTAGTTTTTTTTTCCCCCCATGTATTCTTTATAGGTTTATACCTGAGCACTTCTTCTAGTTTTTATTATATACTTTATTTCTTTATTTTTATGTTTATTGCATGTATCACTAAGATGGCTCAAATCTGGTTTTGAAATAAGAAAGGTCTACAAATAAAGAAATTTTGGGTCTACACAGAAATGATATGCTAGATATTTTGTTTTCAATCATAAAGAGAGCCACCCACATCTTGAACTCATTGTACTAATAAGTGGGAACTCGAAACAATTTTCACAGGAATATCTACACCTGCAGGCACTGGAAACTGTGACTAGTCCTTCACGAGGACCGCCATAGTGCTAGGCCTACACTTGCAACCCTTTTTCCTCTTCTTCTCCTTCCCCTTTCATTTGTTATGCTGCTGGTCTTTCTCACACTTATTAAGGCCTTCGTGTGGTTCTTAAAGACCCCCTTCTCAAGCATATCTCTGAGCATATCTGCCTCCTGATTTCAAAAATAAATCCTCAAATGCTCTTTTTAGTGTACAGGAAAAAGGCCAATGCTTACTCATCTTTCTATCCTTAGAACCTAGCATTGGCCTGGAAAATAATAAGCAGCTGGTGAACATTTGTTGAAAGAACTGAATTACATTAAATAAACTAATGCATATAAGGCATTAGTTGGGCCCTTGGACAAAGTACACAATAAATGTTTATTTCTCAATCACTTTCCCTTCACACCTGGCCTGAAGCTACCTTTCCCACCTTATCCCCACTGCCATGGCTTAAAGCATCACTAACTCTTGTAATTTCATGCACATAACGTTCATTTCTGTGCCTAGGGAATTTTCATTGTGCTGTTCTTTCTTTCTTCAATGCCATTTCTTCCTTAAATGCACCATCATTGCTCAAATTTAGAGAAAATAAGACATATTCCTAGTGATGCTGGTCCAAAACTCCTATAAAACAAGTCGTGTCTTTTATATTTAAATAATTTAGATTGGCTTTTCTTCACCAAAAGAAATCAAACAACTTTTAGCAACTCTGTTAGATTTCTACAATTGCATGTTGTTTGTAACTGGCAAAGCTCCTTAAAACAAATAAAAACATACTTCCATTTATTGATGCAAGCCCTGTTTCTTTCTAGTATTCAAATTCATTAATAAAAAACTCAATGATTATTAAATTTTTGGATTTGAATGGATAGTTTTGATGCATGTATACCCAGTTGTTTAGCATTTTATTTTATCGCCCCCTACAGGAAGTCTAAAATACATTTAGTATATCGCCCCCTACAGGAATACATTTAGTATAAATGTACTATATACATTTGGTATATCGCCCCCTACAGGAAGTCTAAAATACATTTTAGAAAATTTTATAATCAAAAAAAAAGGATGAATGATTTATTTTATTTATCTCACAAAAATTCAGCCCTAGGCTATTGACAGCTGCAGTTCTCCTATCCACTTCCACATAATTTTTAAAATGTGAATGCCAGGAATGGTGCTGTTGATGTGAATATTAGGACAAGGAGCAGACGTTTCATCAGGACTAGGTGTCTCTGGCGGAGTCTGTGGAGGAATAAACAGAGATACTCGTGCAATGTTGGATATTTCTGATTTCAGATCGACCTTATCAACAGCCTGAATAGCAATGAAAAGATCTGTGCCATTTTCAAAAGTAATGTTTTCTGGTTTAAACAAAAAGACTTCCTCAGAGTTGGCTTCCTTTGGGATGAGAGCAGTAGTATTCACTTGAAGAGATTCATTGAACTTGTCTCTGAGATCAAGAATACTTGTACTTATTCGAATGATATACTTGTGAGCTAAAAAGAAAAAAGAAGAATGTGACTTTAATTCTGAAATCTTAAAGAAACTTCTTAAGCAGTAGAGCTTTAAAAAATATTTAAAAAGCTTTAAAAGTCTATGAGAAATTATATCATCACCCCATAAGGTTCCCAAATAAATGAACTGATGGTCCTATTTACAAGGGTTACTATCTCTTTTACATTCTTGTTTGTATATAATGACACAGTGATAAGCGTAAAACTGGATTGGGCATGACGTAAAGCCTTGGTCAGCATTTCTAGGCATAGTGCCCGGCAGAAAGAAGAGACTGTTTAACAACTGTTTATTGTTTTATTATTTATAGAGGCAGTTTGCACCAATGCTTCTCAAACTGTAATGTGTGTACAAATCACCCAGGGATCTGAAAATGCAGATCTGAAAACACTTTCTAACAAGTGTTCATGGTATCTACATGCTGCAGTCCACAGACCTCACTTTAAGAGAGAAAGTCTGGTAGGACCTGAGGTTCCTTCCAAAAGAGCTCTGCTCTGCAGACATCTATGCTCTATTTCCAGTTCTTCCCCAGGAGTCACTGCTACCCAGAAAATGGAGTTCGTCAAAGGACAGTTTGGCAAGATTTCAGAAACCTTTCCTGGCTGAAACCTCTTACTCCCAAAGTATACCAGTTTTTCAGGTTTTAAATCTCTCTTCTTTAAATACATTTATCCCTCATTTCAAAGGACCAGCAAGATCCCTCCTGCCTTCTGCCCCCTAAGTATCAGAACACGGCTGCCTGCCTCACCCGCTTCTGCTCTTCTACTTGGCTGGTAAACTCCTTTACAGGGTCCACACCAGGTTCAGCTTACCTGTTCCATGGTCATAATCATCCCCAGGAGCTGTCCAAGTCAGATTAATGAGACTGCCCCCGTGAATTTCCGCCTTCAGGTCGGTGATTTGGCCAGGTGGGAAGAGATCAGGTATGGGAGCATTTGGGACATCAGAAGCCACAAATGAGCCTCCCGAGGATGTTCTGCTGAAACACACTTGCTTGTGTTGAACATCATCCTTATTAATTTCAGGTCTTGGTGGATTCCATTGTATTTCATCTGCATTAAAAAAAAATACTCAAAATATGGTAAGCAACACCACTAAATGGTGATACCTCCGTCTGTTTTCTTATCAGATCATCCTCTTCCTGTTCCCCACTTCTGCTTCTTTCCTTCCACACACACAATTAATTTTAAATATTTGGAGACAAGACTGCAAATACGGTTTCATCAGAGGGAAAAGAGAAAACAGAGAATCACAGTTTTTTTTTTTTATCTCTTAGATATTTCCTGGATATTTAGTGGAATAACCTTTTGGAATTTATTTTCATGACATTTGTCCTGAAATTGCTTATTTTCCCATCTTTTTGCCCATCCTGATCTTGTCTTTCCACAAGGTCAGTTTAAATACTACATCTTTTTTTTCCTTCCTTCCTTCCTTCCTTCCTTCCTTCCTTCCTTTCTTTGTTTTTGTTTTTGAGATGGAGTTTCGCTCTTGTCATCCAGGCTGGTGTGGCGCGATCTTGGCTCACTACAACCTCCGCCTCCTGGGTTCAGGTGATTCTCCTGCCTCAGCCTCCCGAGTAGCTGGGATTACAGGCATGTGCCACCACACCGAGCTAATTTTTGTATTTTTAGTAGAGATGGGGTTTCACCATGTTGGCCAGCCTGGTCTCGCACTCCTAACCTCAGGTGATCCACCTGCCTCAGCCTCCCAAAGTGCTGGGATTACAGGAGTGAGCCACTGTGCCGGGCCTAAAGACTAACTCTGTTTTAAACCTCAGACTGCCTGAAGAAATGTATTCCTCCTAAATAATAGTGTGAGTTTCATTATCTTTCCTATTTATTTGGCAACTAATCAACTGGACCTTCAAGAATGCCTTGATTGTTTATGCATATTTCTTTCACTTTCTCGATGTTTGTATTTCATTTTTCTTATTAAATTTCAGTTTTTAATGAAATGTTTTATGTTAGGGTTCCAAAATTTTGTGCTTTTGAAAGACTTCTCATTTTCTCAGTGAATGCATGGGAATCTAGTTCTTGTAGTGATCCCAATTTCATTCACATTCTTGTTGAAGACATGTATAAAAGTAATCCTGGAATTTAAAAAATACCCTGGTCTGTTCAATCTGCAGAGTTCTCAGGTTCTCTTTTCTTCAATAAAAATATCTCATAAGATCCTAACATGGCATTACTTAGAATTTGTTTTCTCATAAACTCTACCTCTTTATAGAATTTTTATCTGTTAAAGACCGTTTAATCTTCATAGCCATTAATCTGGTCTTGGCAAAGATGAAGTGAATGCTCTAGCAGGTTCAGGGTTCATGTTGAAAGCACCGGTAGAGACTGCCATTAAGGCTTATCGAGGGATAGAGGGAAGAACATGGCCTTCTACTGTTATGCCAGGCACTAACACTATTAGTTATATGAACCCATAAGCTCTCTAGCTTCTGTTTCCCCATCTTTAAAAAGGGATACTTGGCCGGGCGCGGTGGCTCACGCCTGTAATCCCAGCACTTTGGGAGGCCAAGGCGGGCGGATCACGAGGTCAGGAGATCGAGACCATCCTGGCTAACATGGTGAAACCCCGTCTCTACTAAAAATACAAAAAATTAGCCGGGCGTGGTGGCGGGCGCCTGTAGTCCCAGCTACTCGGGAGGCTGAGGCAGGAGAATGGCGTGAATCCGGGAGGCGGAGCTTGCAGTGAGCTGAGATTGCGCCACTGCACTCCAGCCTGGGCGACAGAGCCAGACTCCGTCTCAAAAAAAAATAAAATAAAAAAAAAAAAATAAAAAGGGATACTTACAAGAATGAAATATATTACTGTAAGTAAAATGCTGCGATAAGGCTAGACTTAGCCACTAAACCAGTCCTCTTCTGCCTCCTTCCCCTAACTCAAAAAGCAGTGGCATGGGCTGGGCACGGTGGCTCACGCCTGTAATCCCAGCACTTTGGGAGGCCGAGGCGGGCAGATCACAAGGTCAAGAGATCGAGACCATCCTGGCCAACATGGTGAAACCCTGTCTCTACTAAAAATACAAAACTTAGCTGGGCATGGTGGCACGTGCCTGTAGTCCCAGCTACTCCGGAGGCTGAGGCAGGAGAATCACTTGAACCCGGGAGGTGGAGGTTGCAGTGAGCTGAGATTGCGCCACTGCACTCCAGACTGGTGACAGAGCAAGACTGTCTAAAAAAAAAAAGAAATGCAGTGGCATCTTTTAAAACATTTCCCTCTATTATCACCTTTGCATGAGGGACACCATGTGTCTCTGAATCCTCTCTTCACTAAGCACACACCCAAGTAAAGATGACAGTGGGAAGGTTCTCAAAGGAGCTCTTCTCCTTCCCGCCCACCAACCTCAGGAAAAAGCCTGCCCAGGACAGGGTGGAGATTGATGGAAAACTAGTCCTGGAACCCATTGGGACACAAACTTGGTCTCAATTCCTTCTCTAGTCCAGGGCAAGTGTTTGTAACCAAAAGTGGTATGGGACTGTCTGTTTCATGGACATAATTTTCCCACCTGCTTACACGTGGGCTCAGTGTGCTGACCCGCATGAAATTCATCTACTGTGCTCCCTGGCCTGAGCAGGAGGAGAAAAGAGGAAAGACAGACAGTGGACTTGGATAATGATATTGATGTAGATAACAAACCCTAAATTATTACTTTTTTATTTTGTGGAACAGATTCATTAGGATAAATTAGAAATGCTTCAATGGAAAGAACTTCATTAGAAGTGTTTTTAAAATAATGATAAAACCTTTATTAAGCACTATTTACCAGGAACAGTTTGTTAGATGTGTTTAGTTATTTATTCTGTGTGACCATCCTATGAGGTAGCTGCCATTATTATCCTTATTTTACAACAGAGGAGAGTGAAGTACAAAAAGATTACACAAAATACTGTATTTGATAGAGGCCTGGGCTTTGAAGTAAGGCAGTCAAAAGCTATGTTCTATCCAGTGATTTTCAGCTGGAGGCTAGTTTGCCCCCCTAAGGGATAGTGGACCACATATGGAGACATTTTTGATTGCCATGACTAGGGAATTGCTATTGACAAATAATGGATAGAGGTTAAGGATGCTGCTAAACATGCCACAATGTGCAGGATAGCCCTCCACAACAAAGGATTGTCTGGCTCAAAATCTTAATAGTGCCAAGGTTGAGAAACCCTGATTTAATCATGCACCATTCTGCCCCACAGGCTTAATAGTTTCCTCTTGAAACCAATGCTTTTGCACAAGCCAGGTGTGTTATTACAAATTACTTACCATTCTCAATCCAGCCAGGTATGTACAGTGCTCCACTCTGCTGGGGTATCACTCTCTGTCTGGCTGCGTTAACTCCTCCCAGAGCCCGCACTTTTACACTGTATCTACCATTCGTGTCATAAGTTGTGAAATACCTTGAGTAGACACCGTCATCCTTAGTAGCATCAGCACCTTGATAAAGAATGAAGGAATTAATAAATATCCTAAAGGTAACGGGGAGGGTATTTGTATATTTCCAACTCACATGTAGGCTATGAATTTTCAAAGCAACAAGAAATTCAGCATTAGCTCCAAGAGACCTTAAGATTTTGGTGTGTTGAGGGTAAGGCTTACTTCTTTTATCACTGTGTGTGGTTTTATGTATACATTCTGTCTTCTTGAATTGTTGACTTTCTTTTTGAAATCTAAGATGGTATCGCTTCTGTGTTACACCCAATGTAGCACAAGGTAACTACTCAATAAGTAGCTGTTGAACTAAATTAAACTGCTATATGCAACTGTGGAAGAAAAAAATGTTGTATGATTATTTAATAAAATTCATGACTTCTCCCCAGGATAGATTTAGGTGGGAAATTCATTCACAGGATTCATTCTATTAAGGTTACTTGCTTCACAGTAAGCAGACATGTTTTGTTTTTTTTTTTTTAAACTGTAGAATTCTCTTTCTCTCTCTCCCTGATAGACTTCTTAAAGACAAGAATAATGGGCAGAATTTTCACTTTTGGGGCAAGCTAATATAGAGTCTGCATAGATACAGGAATCATATAGGACTGTGCTTGAATCTATCTCTGCTGCTTTCTAAATGTGAAAGCCTCAGTGAAGATATTATAAAAACAAAGGTTATATATGTCTTTGTATATATGTATTTGTGTATACACACACACTCATATGTGTGTATGTATGTATGTGTATATACAAAGCACCTAACACAATATTGTTATTAATTTTCCTCTTTTCCTTTTTTGGGGGTTGTGGAATACCCTACGGCAACTCCCCAGAGACTGAATCTATTGAGCTTGAGCTGTTAATGTGTTTTGGGCCTTGCAGAAGCCTTCATGTTTTCCAGCATTTTGAAATGTAGGAATTGTGGGGAAATGGAGAACTCTCCCAACCAGATCTCAGTGCTGTGCTGCCTTGCCTGTCTAACTGCCCTCACCAGACCATGCGCTCTTGGCATTCCCTGGTTGCTTCTTGGAAAAAGAAATAAATATATTCCAATTTCTTGGGTTATTACCTGCTCCATTATCCAGTAGTTCCAAGGTAACTGTTTTTCCATTCACTGATTCAATCAGGGCTGTGACACTGGCCCTGAGAATTGGGGAGGCTCCTTGGCGAATATTTGCATAAATTATCAGAGGGCTGGGGAATTTGCTGGTGTCCTTGTTCGTTTTGGAAGTCACTGTAATTGGAGGCAGGGTAGCATTGGACGCACGGGACGTGACAGTCAGAGTCAAGGTTTGTGAGCTTGCTTGCAGACTGTATTTCCAAATGCCAACCTGACCAAAACACATGTAAACATTTCCAATGAATAACTTCAGGTGACACAGACCTGATTTCAATGTCACGTACAGGAAAAGCCTCTGATACAAGCATGTTGGAAGCATATCTAAGAAGAGGTGTGCATGTTTGATACTCTGTCAGCCACGGGGAGCTTCAGTGTGTTTGAACTAACTATATCATTCCCATTGTCAAGAAAATTCCACGGCGGGTGGGAGGGGGATGGTGAGGTCTGAAAGCTATATGCTTATTGTTGCCTTGGTTTTATAAGAGACAAGTCTCTGAGATAAAGGAAATAACTTTTATGATCCCAAAATGTCGAGGATCATTTTGCATCTTGATTACTATGTAATTTGAAGGTTCTCCATTTAGTACCTGGACAAAATATCACCTATTTCCTTTGTCTTTACTTGCTGGCATACTGAGTGATTTTCATTGGATGGAGATTTTTTTTCCTCGTTCTCTCTTTGATTCAATACTGACTCTCCTTTTAGCAACCACCAACATTTAAAATGCTACAATTATTCTGTAAAAACTTTATTTTATCTTGTTGAATTATGAGAAAGAAAAAAAGCTGACTCCATACCTTAGCAATGCCTTGGATTTGGAGGTAGGCCATTTTGGTGTTTTTGTCCACTACAAAGCCACCTTGCTTCTGTCCACTGGGATCCCAGAGAAGGATTTGGGGAGGCTGCGTTGTCCAGGTGATAAGAAACAAAGTGTCCTTTCCCACGGTGCTGTCCACGATCACTGTGCCATTCATCCACTGGCTGTTCTGGAGGGTTAATCCCTTACTCTCAAGCTGTTAAGAAAAACAGCTCTTACTTTCTGGAGAATACAGCTCCCATCACATGGTCTTTTCCCTTCTGCCCCTGTCTCCCCAGTGCCCCATTAAAAAGACTTCAGTGATGCCTGAATCCTTGATTTGGTGTTAGGAGCAATTATGATGCAGTTCTAAGTTACCTTTCTAGCCTTAGCTTCCACAATTTTCCTTCCTCCACCCAAACAAGACCACTCCCCAAAAGGTCCTTGTGAATCCCTGAGTCTTTGACTTTATTATCATACTCTTTACTTTTCCTAGAAGGCTTTACATTTGTCGTCTCCATTTATCTAAGCCTTCTTAGTCTTCTCTGTTTGTCTAAGCCTTACCCATCCTTCAAAATTCAAATATTACTTTCTCCATGAAGGTTTCTCTGCTGTCCATCTCATTTACCAGTTGTAAAAAATCTCCCCTTCCTCTGATCTCCTATAGGATTTTATTTCTATCAATCCTTCGACATTCATCATATTGTGCTTCACCCTATATTTATTGGTATATGCAGCTCATCTTATTTATTAGACTATGAACCCTTAAGGGGACTCACTGTGACTTATTTTTTACCCATGCATGGATTGTCTGAATTACCTAATTGCTAAGTCAGGTAGTATTGCAGGCCCTGTGGAGATAAATGACATAAGCCAAGGCCAGCTTGTTTGGAATAGAATGAGGGAGCTGCAGAGTGGGAGTGAGGTAAGGAAGGATTAACAAGGCTTTTTTAGAAAATGTGATTTTGAGGATTATCTCCTAGGTAGTTATTGTCTCAAAGTTAGCACCTATTAGAAGACAGAGTGGGCTGGTCATGGAGGCAGATTTCCTAGTTCCACAAGTAGATTACAAGCTGGCATGTGGAGAAAGCGAAGGGCTATTAGATCTGGTTCTTGTGGCACACTGGTGAATGAGTCTTGCTCATTTCTCCATCTCTCCCTCTCTCTCTGTTAGGTTTCTTAAATACAAAAATCATAGGCAGAAATTTCCTAAATGTGAACTTGTCCTTTTATCACTTTAATTACTTTTCTAGGAGACATTCCTCCCTTTTCCAAAGCAGGCCCTTGCATTTAATTTTCTAAATCTGAACCAGAATAACCCAGATGGGTATAATTGCTGTCTTCCTAGATTGAATAAATGCTGCATTGGTAAGCCAGAAAGCCTATGGTTTCAAAATCTCTCATTATTAGGCTTTGACATTACAGTTTTCCTTTACCTTTATCTGAACTTTCATCATAAAAATTATAATTCACACCAGTGTGAATGCTGATTGTTCACTCTCTCTAGTTTAAAAATTAATGTGAATAATTTCTGCAATTACTAAAAAAGAGCATTGAAAAAATACATTTTTTCTTTTTTCTTAATAGTTTCAAGACTTTTAAAAGGCAATTTGGTTTTCTTGAAATTTTAGAACCAGATGGGCCATTGGAAGTTTTCTGTCTATACCTGGTGGAGAAATGAAGGTCCACAGAGGTGAAGATCTTTGCCTAGGTCACATAGTTAATGGCAGACCTAGGACCAAGATCCAGGGGTCTGGACTCACACCACTGGCTTTTTACAGTACAAAGCACTTTCTGTCCATTATATGTAAATCTTGGCAAACAACAGAAATTTGATGTAATGGAAAAATAAAGCAAGTAATCCCTGGACACTTGTCCCAGAAAATTTGTAATTGAGATGATCTACTCTGAAGAAAATTCTGAGCCAATTATATTGCTCTAGTTGCTTGTTCAGAGATGTTAAAAAAGAATTCTTGGACATATGACATTTTATCTGCTGATTTCTGTGAGGAAGTCACTTGGTATTGCTTCCAAACAAGTAGACACTAATTGCCTTGTTTAAATGAGTAGTGTTGCATTTTAGGAATAATGTTTAATATCAAGCTGGACCTTCTATTTTCATTTTAATTCAGTACCAGAAGAGTGGAAAACTTAAAACTTTTAGCCATTAAATTGTCCATCTTGGCTATGATTATGTGTAAATATGAAAAACCAAAGATTAAGAACTCCAACCTGGATGGAGCGCTGAGAGACAGCTCCATTTCCTGATGAAAGGGCCCCAAAAGCATCAATGAGGCCATTGTTCTGAACTTGATCTGAAGCATATGTCTGTAAACCTCCTAAAATGCAATTACATTTTCAGAAATTATTTTCCAGAAAGCAACTATTTGCAACATTTTAGCTGTTGTTTAGAGAGCATACAATATAAATATCCCTTTGTGTTATTAAAGTATAAATAGATCAACATCAAATAGGTGCCTACATTAACTCAGAATTTGATACTGTTTTTTTAACTTATTATTTTTTTCTAAGACAGGCTCTCACTCTGTTGCCCAGGGTGGAGTACAGTGGCACGATCCTGGCTCACTGCAACCTCCACCTTCCAGGCTCAAGCGATCTTCCTACCTCAGCTCCCAAGTAGCTGGGATTACAGGCATATGCCAACATGTCTAATTTTTGTATTTTTTTTTTTTTTTTTTTTTTTAGAGATGGGTTTTGCCATGTTGCTCAGGCTGGTCTTGAACTCCTGGGCTCAATCAATCCACCTGCCTTGGCCTCCTAAAATTCTGGGATTACAGGAGTGAGCCACCACACCCAGCCACTAATTTTTAAATCTTAGTAAATAATAGCTTCAGCAACATCTCAGTCACCTGGCTACTTCAACTATCTGCAAAGCAGCCATGAATCTCTGATATGATTTTATATTAATTTATGATATAAATTGATGTCATAAAATCTACATATTAAAGGTCCTGCACTTTTACATGAGAGAAGTCATTAAGCAGTACTCCAGGACTATCGATTTACTCTTATTTGAAACATAATTCCAACAAACGTGGCTTTAGAGTTTTCTTCTAAATGAGGAAAGGCACATATGTGACAGCAGCAAGAAATAACAGTGGACAAAGGGACAGTTACAGAATAGTATATTGTAAAAACAGGATTTTACACCAGGCCAGGCAGTCCTGGGCTATTTAGAACAGGTGTCACTAAGTTAGTTGATGTGAAAGCACTTTTTAACTATTATAATTCCATCTGAACTTAAGGAAATAATTTCAGTAAGGCTGTTGATGCCCCACCCACATCCCCTTACCCAGCCAAGTGCATCTCTTCCCAGCTGCTCTAGGCATTGGCTTATAGCTGCCTACCTCTTCCAGGGAATTATCTTACCAAAAGGGGCAACCCGACCTAGAGAAATAACATGCCCCTCTCCTCTGCCCTGTTCTGACAGTCCACAGCCAAAGACTGATAGACACAATGGTGCAAAAGGCCACCCTCCTGTCTCAAGGTGAGACAAGTCTGTGATGTACTTTCCATTCCAGAGTCCCCTGTGGGCACAGCTAGACTCCGACTAGGTCTGCATCAGTGCTTAGCTCCTTCCCCGGCTCTATCCTTTCCTCCTTCTTTTTCTCCTAAGAGCTCTCTCTCCTATAAATTGCATGGACCCAAATCCCTGTCTCAGGCTCTGCTTCTAAGAAACCCAGCCTAGGACAGGTAGTATTAGGAATAAACAGCTCTGGCATTTTAGTGGCCTCAGAAGGCAACTCAGTATAATAATTGAGATCCACAATATTATCCCTAAGTTAAAAAAGAAAAATATGTGTTCACCTACTCTGCTAAAGAAGCTGGTGACATATGGAATCTATTTTTACCATCTGTCTGTGTATGGGAGTTAGACACACAATACATGAAGGTTTTATGGAGAAACTGCATTGTATTCCATTTTGGGAGTGATCTTTTGCCTTGTTTAACATGCCCTTTGCGCTTCCCTGCTACTTCTCCTGTTTCTTGAATGCTTCTTCTCCAGGTAAAGTTAAAGCCTCCCTTATTTGTGCTTTATTGTACTTTCTGTTGCTAATATAGCACTTGTGCCATGGTGTTATGTAGTTAGTGGCTTGTCATCTGTCTCCCCTAGGTCTCTTGGCCAGCTGCCACTGGAAAGGAGTGGTTCCTGGCCCAGGAAGAAGGTCCTGAGTCCTCACTAGAGTGCTGTGCTAGTTCCATCTTCTCCAGGCTGCCTTAGTCCTAGACACAAAGCTTTAAAATAAATGGGCAGAGTCCATTCAAACAGTCATTCAGGGGTAAGGGTGGCTAGTTAGCCAATTAGGTTATCCTATCTCTCTCCATCCCATCTTTCCCCCACTCCCCAGTTCACTGGAGCTCACAGTCCAGTAGGAGAGACAATACCGGGGGTCTCAGCAAATCATCCCTCACCTGTCATTTTGGACAGCTCCTCTAGTTCTTGAGCTGCAGAGGGCCCCAAAGCGACTGTGTGGATGATGGCACCACTTTGTTTGACCTCGTTAAAGCACCCACTTATAGTGTTGTCTTCCCCATCCGTCAGCAGCACGATTTCAGATCCATCGGTTGGATATTTCTTCCTAATCACCTAAGGACAGAATTTAGGGCACAAGTTATCACACTTAGGGTGGCCAAAGTGTTTATGAAAATTCTGCTTACAGGAAAGGAGAAAAGAAATTCTAGAGGGAATAACCAAAATTGTCTGGGAATGACCAAATATCTGTCTGTCTTGAAATGATACAATCTTAACCCAGCAGCATTCATGGAACTTGACCGCTGTCTTTCCCCTTGGCTAGTCTGCTGCAGAGAGGGATGGTGTGGGATGCAGGGCAACTCTAGGGGTGGACAGCACTGGGGAAACAGCAAAGAAGGTGTTCCTAGTTTTCTTCATGTGGTCTCTCCTTGATAGGCTTTCAGAGCTTCCAATATGCCTTCAGAAACCATCTCATTTAACAGGGATTATATTGGGGGGATATTAGACCCAGGGCAGACTTTAACTTGCATGATATTCACCAGTCTGACAATACCAGCTATTTATGGCTGGCATTGGTTCTGATTGGTCATTACCTAGGTCACATGAGTTGTCAATATTTTTAACAGCCTTTCTGATTAAAGCAAAACATTTCGTTTCTGTTAATCCTCAGTTCCTAGTTGTTCTGTGACACCTATGTCTCAACTATTCCTGGTATATTTGGATTATTTATTTATTTTTTTACATGGTATAGAGAGGATACTCCTTCTGCCAATGTTGAATAAGATTAGGACGGGAGGAAAATTAGATAAAAGAATAATGCTATCTATTTAAGAAGAGAAAGCAAGAGTCCACGCTTCCCCTAAACAGAGTGGAAGGAGAGACCCAGAATTAGGGGAAACAAGAAATCAAGCCTAAGCATCTCTCTGGCCTAGAATCTCAGATAAGAAGGCATCTTCCAAAGGCCTAGAATCTCAGAAAAGAAGGCGTCCTCTGAAGGTGGAAGGGAAAGCTGAGGGCAGAGGAGGCTTCCACCTCACTCACTGTTTCAGCTATTAGAGGAGGCTACCTTGACTCCCTAGAAAAGAACAGAACAGTGACTGTTGCTGTTGCTGTGTCAAAGAGCCCAGAGCCCAGAAGCCTGTCAGCTGTGATCACGGTCTTGGCCTTACTAAGCTGCAGGCCAGAGAAGCCCAATTTGGATTTTCTTGTCATACTCCCCATAACTGCTGTGTGTCATGGAAAACAGGCAAATGTTTCCACATATCCTAAAGAGGAGACAGAAGACAGCTGAGTTGAATGTTGGCAGCTGAGAGAAGGATAATCCTACCACAGAGGCTGAGGAGTATACAGTATGGCTAGAGGCTGGATGGAGGATAGGGTTGTGCTCAGGGCTCTGCTCCAACAGGGAGAGCCAGGGTGGTGCTGAGTCAGGGGAGGAGGACTACTGGGCCCTGAGCAAGCCAAGAGAACAAGCCAAACTCATATGGCCACAGCAGACACCACTGCAAGGAGCCCAGGGCAGACCTGATCAGGGCCTGCAGCAGGGACTAGCAGGGATCTTGAAGACAGTATAAGATCCAAGGTCCTTTGCCTCATCACCCTGAAGCCACATGAGCTTCTCCCACCCCATACCCAGACTCCACTCCAGGGGGCATCCTAAATTCCACTGGTGTACCGCACACTCTCTCTCACTCATCTGAATGGAAGATGCAGAATCAGAAGTTCTCTCTTCACCACCATGCCATCTGGCATTAGTCATCTCCCCTAGGGTCTTGCACAGCAAGGGTTTGGTACAGCACATCAGTGATTTTATTGTCTGTTTTCCTCCCTTATTTGCTCCCTTAGTCAAAGCTTGGGTGGGTGACAGGGGTAATAAAACACAGATGCATGCAGGCATCTGGAGAAGTGTTTCATAGCTGACTATGTATGCAATAGAAACCACTTTCAGGGAACTGATTTTCAAAGTGGACCAAAATGGTCAGAGAGACAGAAAGCACTTGAGGAAACGGTCAAGCCCATTGTCCACATCAAGCCATGTGAGCTGGAAACTACATATTCCTGCTGCCACATGGGAAACTGGAACAGCACTATTGGGTGTGATGTGCCCAACTAGCAGGCTTAGGGCAAACCTGCCAAAGACACTGCAAGGTTCTGAGACCTTATGCCTGCCAGCCCCTTTCAACCTCCTATTCTGTTTCATGTGGCTAAATAGTCTTCAAGTAAATATGGAATATTGCTCCTTGGTTATCTCATCCAGTTGGACCCTAGGCATGTATGGAAACACTGGAAATGGAAGTTTGTTAAGCAACATAAATTGCAAACATTCCAAACTACAATAGAAAAACACATCTCACAGTAAATGCCGATTGAAGCCCGCTGCAGATGGACGTCCCTCCTGAAGCTGCTGCAGGTAATCTTTTGGCGAGTGTGTCCCTGTCACTGCCACTGTTTATCTGTATGAGTTCACTTTGTACATGGGCAGCACTGTCAAATGTCACCATCCCAACCCAGGAGCCCAGCTCAACTGTCTGCAGCAGGAAAAGCTGGCCTGCTTGATTCAGTCGATTGAGGCGCTTACCAGTCTAAATGGAGAAGCAAAAGAAAAACAGGTTACGTTTAGATGGAAAGACTAATAACAGAAAAGGCCATAGGGAATTTGGAAGTGGCTGCCTTAATGTAGAGTAAATGACCATAAGCTTACTTGAGGCATATCCTATGCGGAAAAATTTCTTATTTATATTTAGCAGCACCTTTGGGTAGAATTTTAGGGCCAGTGTATAAATAGTAAAAGATAAAAACAGATTACATAATCATTAAAGTTGAATGCATTAGTAATAATTCTAGATAAGTTCTGTATCAGGTGATAGGGTTTGGCTCTGTGTCCTCAACCAAATCTCATCTCAAATTGTAATCCCCATAATCCTCACATGTCGAGGGAGGGACCTGGTGGGAGGTGGGAGGAACATGGGGGCGGTTTCTTCCAGGATGTTCTCGTTATAGTGAGTGAGTTCTGACGAGATCTGATGGTTTTATAAGGGGCTAAGGGGCTCTTCCCACTTTGTGCTCTCTCTCTCTCTCTCCTGCTGCCATGTAAGACATGCCTGCTTCCCCTTCCACCATGATTGTAAATTTCCGGAGGCCTCCCCAGCCGTGTGGAACTGTGAGTCGATTAAACCTCTTTCCTTTATAAATTACCCAGTCTTGGGTATTTCTTTATAGCAGTATGAGAACAGACTAATACATAAGACTATGGACCTATAGACATATATTGTCAGTGAAACATTAAAAATGTTAAGCTCATATAATTCATCAAATCTTGGCTCATAAATTGAAAATTAATTCAATTTGGCAAATGAGATAGTTGATGCTGAATCTTTGTTGAACAAAGTTGAAGTGGGCATTTCTGAAGACAGTGTTACAGTTATAAGTATTCTGGCCCTCGGGTTATGTTTATTCCCAACTAGTTCCGAGTCAGGGTCCAGAACATGCATATCTGTGACCAGCATCCAGAAGACCAAGACTCATTGAACATACCGCCATGCTTCCAGATTTGTCAAGGACTAAACACACAATTCTTTGTCCAATCTGCAGCAATGAGAAGGTGGGATTTGGTGGCTGTGTTGTCATAGGAGTGGTTTTCTTAAAGTCCTCAGAATCACGGATCACTTCCCATGTGCTTCGGAGATTGCATTTTTGATTTTGCTTGTTTGGAGCTTCTTTGTTGTGGTTTTGTTCTGTACAGAATTCAACTATCTGAAATTATCAATGAAATTATATAGATAATGGTAAACTATGTGGTAAAATATTTAATAATTTGTTAGACGTGTCTGCTCTGCTAATGCATAACCTTGGCTCAATTGCACAATCACTGTAGAACAGTGCTGGGGAAAATCACAGTAATAACGTAGATTTCCTACCTTAAACCAGGCCTTCAATCTCATTGGACCCTTAGTGCTCCTCAGCAATCCATTTACCTCCTCTTTTTGGTTTCCTTCCTACTCCTCAAATTTACCATTTCAAGCCATCACTACTCTCTCCATAGCACCCTCTCCAGCATTCCTCTCTTGGAACCATCTTATCTCTCCACCCTTATACCACCAAACTCCACCTCCTTACTTCTCACTCATTTACCAACACACTATATTCCAACCTTCAACTCCCAATGTTCCAGCTCTCTCCAAAATCTACTTGGATGTCTCACATGCTCCTCAAACTCCACATGTTCATTATTGACCTTATCACTTTTCTCCCATCTGCTTCTCCTCCTCAGGTATTTCCTAACTTGATGTCACCACTATGCACCCCATCACCAAAATTAGGAAACTGGAAGTTTTCCTACCTTTTCCCTCCTAAAAAGTACCCAAGACCAATACATTTCACTATATCTCAATTTCATCATCTTTTCTCCATCTCCAATGAAATATCCATCACCCAAGCCATCACAGTCCCTCCCTCAGACAATTGCAGTTTCCTTTGTGACTTTTCCATCTTGTTTCCTCTCTGTTTGGTCCACCTCACAGCTGCCTGAGAGTCTTTCCTCTTACTCCTCTGCTTTAATTGTTCATACATTACAATCCGCTCTTCATATACCAATGGCAAACTCTATGACTTGGAGCTTTGCTTCATTCTCCATTCTCATTCTGGCTGTGTATTCCATGTCTCTAATTTACCCCACTATAGCCTGTCAGTTCCCAAACTTGCCAGCCTTTGGCATCTCTATTGCTCCTCCTCTGTCTTCTACGTTGTAAACTCTACCTTCATGTTCAGCCAAAAAGTCACTTCCGAAATGTTTCTCCATTTTCTACTCTTCCTCCTGAGAATTTCCATTCCACCCTTTATAGCTTCACGGTATCTTGTAGAAATTTCAATAAGGCCCCTTTAACATTGCAGTGCACTTACTGGACTGTAAATCCATCTAATATGGTTTGGCTCTGTGTCCCACCCAAATCTCATCTTGATTTGTAATCCCCACGTGTTGAGGGAGGGATCTGGTGGGAGGTGATTGGATCATCGAGATGGTTTCCTCCATGCTGTTCTTGTGATATTGAGTGAGTTCCCACGTAATCTGATGATTTTGTAAGCGGCAATTTCCCCTGCATTCTCTCTCTCCTGCCACCTCGTAAGGTGTGCCTTGCTTCTCCTTCGCCTTCCACCATGATGGTAAGTTTCCTGAGGCCCCCCTAGCCATGTGGAACTGTGAGTCAATGAAACCTCTTTCATTTATAAATTATCCAGTCTTAGATATAGTTTATAGAGGTGTGAAAATGAATTAATACACCATCTATTACATAAACCTGCTTACTAAATTTTGCTTCCTCAAAATTTAGCTCTAGTGCCTGACACATAACAAAAACTCAATATAACTTTGTTATTTTTTGAGTAACCTTAACCTCTCTGCACCTGAATTATTAAATCTACAAAATAGTGATAGTTATTATGCAGGGAATAAATGAGAATATATGCACTAAGGTCAATACTAACACAGCCAATAAATGATGGTTCCTTTACCTTTCTTATGTCATATAACACTTGCTAGTATTTATATCTCTGGCATGTGGGGGATTTTTTTTTAAGGCATAGTATACAAAGAAAAGTAACATGATTCCTCCTCTCAGTGACTTTACAATATTATCATTCAATTACAAATCCTAATATCTGGGATCCTATTAATTTAGAAAGTAATCATTAGTTGTACAACATTTTTCTCTTTATGTGCATTTTTCAGGTCATGTGTTTCAGTAATGTTTTTATGTTATCAATATGGATACTTTTTAGGAAGCAGACCTGAAAAACTTTTGTGTAAACCCCAGGCAGAGGCTTCCACACCTGACTAGGCATCAGATTTAACTCTGTGGCTAATTTAAAATATATAATCTGGGCCTCCTCCTGGAAGTTTCTGAATAGGCCTGGGAATGGACTGCAATGCCAAATTGAAGGACGATGGGCCTGGTGAGCCATGGTGCATCACATTTTAAAAACTTATGCTCCATTCCTGTTGATAGACTCTTGCAATTTATTGCACCCTCTATTCCAAAAGGAAAATGTAATTTTATATGAGACTGGAAGATAAGAGAGACTTCCCACTGAAGTCAGTTAATTGATGCCTTCAATCTCATTTTGCGCAAAATTTCTGATTTATATATTTAGCAGTAATATCAATAACTGGCCAAGTTCATTTTATGACCAGTCAGTCATTAAAAAAATTAAGAATTTTAAAACTAATTAAAGCTATTTAAACTATGTGTAAACTCCCTAATGTAACCAACACTCTTAAAAAGATAGAAAATTTCAGTTAACAATCAAAAGCAAACATGCAGTCTGAAAAGAGCTCTCTGAAAGTTAAATCAAGAGCCTACTGATCATGTCTTTATTAACTAATAAAAGGAACTGCCTAATCCCCCTGGGTAAGTCCTTATTTAAGTAAGAATGTGTGTGCTTGTATGCCTTTGTGAATATTTAAAGTAATCCTAAGCACTTGAACTAAAAACTAGTGGGAGGGAGATGATGGAGAAGAAAGCGTGGACACGAGGAGGGTGAGGGGAAGGAAGACAGGACTTTATCCTTGACTTGCACGCCCAGCTTGTCCCAGAGATAATCCACTGCTCACTGATGATTTCTCTAAACTTTGATTCTCCCTTGGAGCACTTGGAGTAAAAGCCTCACTAAATTCATAAGAATCTGGGGGAGGGAGTGAGAACAAGGTACTTACAGAATCAACATGTTGTGCAAACATTATGGAAGCCTTCTCCGTCTGGCGGGATTGGAGTACAAACTCACATCCTTTTTCATAGAGTCCTGTTACTTTATTGAATGTGCATCTTTTGGTGTAACAGCTGCCTCCCTGACACTTCTTTACTACATTTGTACCAGTAATACCTGCTGAACATCTGAAAATATAGGAAGGTTAGATGTTTAGGTGATGTCATCATTTCAAAGGGTCAGAGTCTATGCTCAGTTTCTGACAGACTGCCTTTCTGTGATTTTCCTCTCATGATCCAAGAAACAAGGACATCCCATCATAGCAAAATTGTTAAATTGTCATATGAGTCATTTCTGTTTGCCAGAAAGTATCTGAGGGGATTGCAAAAATGGTATCAGAATGTATTTCTATGCAGCAGAAAAGCCAAGTCTGGCTTAGGGCTGTTGTTAGCATTAATACAGATTAAGTCCTCAGGCACCTTTGAATCTATTCCCTTCATCCCTAGCAGGTCAAGAGCCCTCTTTTATTTCCCACAAAAGATTTGCTGACATTTCTTGTTTGTTTGTTTTCTGATTAGTTTATTTCACGTGGTTTTTGTAGAGTTCTGGTATGTTCATAGGTATTTTAAATGTTTCCATGTATTAGGTATTTATGACTTTTATTGCTATTATAGTTGGAATGCCTTCCCCCTACATCTTATTGTTTAATTGTATTTTTTAAGTATATAACCATGCATGACCGGTATAGAAAATCTGGAAAATGGCAAAAAGCATGAAGAAAAGAAAAAAACATGTCTCACCATCAGAAATGAGCTACTGTTACCATGTTGAAGCATTTTTCACTTTGTATATATCAACGTAACACTCACTGCACAGATAGCTTTGTTTCCTGCTTTAAAAAAAACTTAGCATATTTAATTTTTTAATATTATTATTTAATATTTTTCAAAATGTGGCTGGGTGTGGTGACTCACACCTGTAATCCCAGCACTTTGGGAGGCTGAGGCGGGTGGATTGCTTGAGGCCAGAAATTTGAGACCAGCCTGGGCAACATGGCGAAACCCAACTCTACCAGAAATACAATGAAAATTAGGTGGGCATGGTGTTGCGCACCTGTAATCCCAGCTACTTGGGAAGCTAAGGCACGAGAATTGCTTGAACCTGAGAGGCAGAGGTTGCAGTGAGCTCAGATCGTGCCACTGCACTCCAGCCTGGGAGACACAACTGGGACTGTCTCCAAAAAAAAAGAAAAAAAAAATTCAAAATGTGATCTTAATAATTTTATATCTTTTAATACTATCATATGTATTCAGACTAACTTGTTGAACTTAGTTTCCCCTCCCAATTTGTCAGTACTAAAATAAAACATCAATGAATAAACAAAATTTCATATCCAATTTTGACTGTATTTCCAAGTTTGCCCTGTGATTGATTCCCTGAGTAATTACTATATCCAAAAGTTTGAACATTTTAAAGCCCGTTGATACAGCTGCTATATCATTTCCTTACAATGCATTTTTAAACATGAAATCACAGGATCAAGACTTTTTTTAATTCGATATGTGTCACCCAAATTGCTTTCCAGAAAAGTTGCATGAATTAATGCCTCTAACAACCATCTGTGAGAGCTTTCATCCTGCTGACAGTAACTTACTAGACAATAAATGAATCTCATCCCTATCAAATTTACATCTCTCATTACTAGTAAGTATGAACATTTTTATTATTGGACATTTTTATTTCATTTCTTTAATTTTCTTTTTCTTGAGACAGGGTCTCACTCTTGTTGCTCAGGCTAGAATGCAGTGGTGTGATCATGGCTCACTGCAGCTTCAACCTCACCCCCAGGCTCAGGTGATCCTTCCACCTCAGCCTCTCAAGTAGCTGGGACCACAGGCATGTGCCACCATGCCAGGCCAATTTTTGTATTTTTTGTAGAGAAGGGGTTTCACCATGTTGCCCAGGCTGGTCTCAAACTCCTGGGCATTTTAATTTCTTCTTTTGTAAATTATCTATTCTTCTCCTTTGTCTATTTTTCTATTTGGATGTTACTGTTTTACTGATTTTTCAAAAGCTCTTTATGTGCTACAATACTAAGCTTCTAAAGGCTTTCTTTTTTGTTTTTGCAAATATCTTTTTCTGTTTTTTCCTTTTAATGTAGTTTATGTTTGGTTTGTGTGCAACAAAATTTTTAATTTATATGTAGCCACATTTATTATTCTCTTAGTTATATTTTTCAATGATTGAATGCATTGAAAGAGTTTTGTTATCTAGGGATTTGATACTTATTAACATTCTTCTAGTTTTCATTATCATTTTGCTTTTTATCTTTTAAGAGTCCATCCAATTGGAAGAGTCTGTTAATTTTTTCCCCACACAGTTAAAAAATTGTCTATCTCAAGAAATCCTATCTTTCTTCACAGACTTGTAATTCTACCTATAATAACTAAATTATCATATGTGTAAATGTCTGCCCAGATTGTTTGTTTGTTTGTTTGTTTGTTTGTTTGTTTTTTGAGATGGAGTCTCACTCTGTTGCCCAGGCTGGAGTGCAGTGGCATGATCTCGGCTCACTGCAAGCTCCGCCTCCCGGGTTCATGCCATTCTCCTGCCTCAGCCTCCCAAGTAGCTGGGACTACAGGCACCCGCCACCACGCCCGGCTAATTTTTTGTATTTTTAGTAGAGACAGGGTTTCACTGTGTTAGCCAGGTTGGTCTCGATCTCCTGACCTCGTGATCTGCCTGCCTCGGCCTCCTAAAGTGCTGGGATTACAGACGTGAGCCACTGTGCCCTGGGTCACATTGTTTTAATTAATGTAGTTTTATAGCATATTTAAAATTTGAAAAGTAAGAATTCCCTTTATTACTTTCTTGTTCCCAAAATGATCTTAGCTACTATCTACTCAACGAACTCTTGGATTTTTTTAATAAGGTAAAAATTGATGTACTTTTGATTAGAATTTCATAAACCCTATATATGAATTTTGTTTGAGCTTATATCTTCCATGAATTGAATGTTTCCCAATTTACCTTGGTTTTCTTTCAACCCCTTGAGAAGGATTTTATAGTTTTCTTTAAATACATCTTCCACATTTCTTAGCATTGTTTCTACTTTTATTATACCTTTCATTGCTGTCTTGAAGTATTGTTCTATTATATTTTTGAACTGGTTATTGCTAATATATGGAAAAGTAATTTGAATATTTATTTTATATTTGGTCACCTTATTGGCTTCCCTTGTCAATTTTAATTTCAATTTATTTCCTTGTGTTTTCTAAGTGGATCACAGATCATCTGCATAACAATGATTTTCTCTCTTCCTTTCCATCTTTTTACCTCACCAGTTTTATTACCTTGGCCACAATTTCCTAAGCAAGATTGAATAATTGTGATAATAGTGGCTATTCTTAGTCCTGGCAGTGTCTCTAGTGTTTCCCTATTAAATATGAGGTAGATTGTTGGCTTTGAACAGATGTTCTGTATCATATGAATGAAGTAACCTCCTGTCCTGGGCAGTGCTGTTATTTGTGTGATTGCTTCTAAGCCTTAAAAATAATTTAAAATTTTGGAAGATAATGAGCAATACATATTATTAATATATTGAAATTAAAAGTTTTAAAGAGGACATGGCGATCATGTCTTATCTGTGGAAAGAAAAATGTGTTGTATATGTACTCATTTCTAGAATATCTCTAGAAGGAAATACTACTAATCACCCTTTCTGCCAAGGCAATATATGGTGTCTAACTGGCTGGAAGCTTAGGAAAGAGAACTGGGAAAGAGATATCAGGTTTGGAATGGTGCCCACTGGGTTTGAAAAGTCAAAGCAACGTATGATTGCATCAGAGAAGCCCCTCTGGGCTGTGGTCCATGTAGTGCAGAGTGTACAGGCTGAAGGCATCAGGAAGGCTGTGCATGGCTCTAGGAGGCAGCAGTGCACTTGATGTCTCTCTCTCTCTCTCTCTTTTTTGGGCGGGGATGGAGTCTTCCTCTGTTGCCTAGGCTGGAGTGCAGTGGTGTGATCTTGGCTCAATGCAACCTCCACCTCCCGGGTTCAAGCAATTCTCCTGCCTCAGCCTCCTGAGTAGCTGGGATTATAGATGTGTGCCATCACACGCGGCCAATTTTTTTGTATTTTTAGTAGAGACGAAATTTTCCATGTTGGCCAAGCTGGTCTTGAACTCCTGACCTCGGGTGATCCTGCCTCAGCCTCCCAAAGTACTGGGATTACAGATGTGAGCCACCATGCCCGGCCCACTTGATGTCTCTTTATGCCTGAAGAGATCCAACAATGAGGCATAATATAATGGAAATGGGCCAAATGTACAGAGTCTGACTGTTATAAAGAAAGAGAAAAGTAAAGAGCAGTAATGGTCCTGTGGGAGAAATGGAAGCCAAAACTGTGTTCTGAGCCCCTTTTGAAAAAATTGTACTAGGTCAAGACAGTTAGGAATCAAAGCCGAGTGCATCTCCTTAAAGGGCCATCAGGCAAGCAAGACCGGAAGCAGACATGGAGAGGGTGTTGTACCAACTTCTACTTAAAAAGAGGGTGTTGTTTTTAAATGCAGGAATAAGTGTGTGTTTTTATCAAGTTTCTTTTGAGAATCTATTGGAACAATCATATATTTTCTTCTTTTCTTCATATACTATATTCATTACTTACTATTACAACATTTTTGGATTTCTGGAAGACATTCTTACTTGGCTTTAATATGTTTGTTTTTCCCTTAATTTTGCCAGATGTAATTAACTATCCTTTTATTTGAAATCTTTGCCTCTATCTTTTTAGAGAGCCTGTAGCTACAGAATTTTTTTCATTCCATTTGTCAGGTTTTAGTATCTGAGTTATACTAACTCTTTAAAATAAATTAGGAAGTTCCCTATCACTTCTGTTTGCACTAAAGCAGTTTTTGTGCACTGAGACTGCTGGTTGCAAGAATTAGCCCATAAATTCATGGCAGCCAAGCGTTCTTTCCAAGTGTTGTGCTTGATTTCTACTGACATCGCGCAAGGTTTAATTCAAACTGGGAGGAGTTTCTGTTTTGCTTTGATATTTGGATTGTTCTTCAGATAAGTTTCACAGTCCCTCCCAAGCCCATTCATACTGACAGAGTCCACACAGATACCATTCTGGGCCGGGCATGGTGGCTCACGCCACCATGATGTCAGAGGTAGTCCCAGCACTTTGGCAGGTCGAAGTGGGAGGATCTCTTGAGTCCAGAAGTTCAACACTAGCCTGGGCAACATAAGGACACCCTGCCTGTATGAAAACTTAAGATCAGCCTGGCAACATGGTGAGACTCCATCTCTACAGAAAATATAAAAATTAGTCTGATGTGGTAATGTGTGCCTGCAGTCCCGGCTACTCAGGGGGCTGAGGTGAGAGGATTGCTTGAGCCCGGGAGGCTGAGGCTGGAGTGAGCTGTAATTGCATCACTGCGCTTCAGCCTGGGTGACAGAGTAAGACCCTTTCTCAAAAAAAAAAAAAAAAAAAAGAAGATATTATTATTCTGCCCTGAAGGCACTGAAGCGCCTCATTAGCTCTGCTTATGTCACTGATGCTGGTATGGGATGATGGAGACACTAAACACAGCAACTGTAGATTTTTTATAGCTGGTACAGTTAAAAAAAAAAAAAAGGAGGCAAATGACTTCTAGCTGCAGAGTGAAGAATTCAATTAACTGAAGCACTTGTAAAGTAAACAAAATGGTAGTTTTGTGGAAATCTGAAAAAGAAGGCACTAAGAATTAATTTGAATTAGAAAATAAGCCAAGACACACATTTTTTAAAGTAATCAATTCAAGAAAAAAAGGTTGCAATTTAAAATAGTTTGGAACAAGTTAAATCAAAATATACATACCTTACTGCTTGGATTCTTCCATTGGATAAATAAAATTTCTCATCATTATTGTACTCGTCAAATACTCCCCATCGTAGATGAGCCCACTCATGGACAAATGCCCTACCTGTGAGAAAGTATTTTAAAAAACTGATTACAATAAGAATGGCAAAATTACCTTCTCACACTGGAAGAAAGCAATGTTTGGAATATTTATGCTTTGCTGTGTTAATTTTTTAAATTAAAGACTTGATTTCTTTAGATCTAATATAACTGTACATTTTCTTAAAATATAAATACTTATTTTGGCTTATCAAATGTTAATCAGGCACCTAGTAAGTGCCAAGCCATTATTCAGACACAGAGAAACAGCTGCCCTATCCTCACATAGCTCCTGGTGTAGTGGAGGGCATGTGTGATTAGAAGCTAAAATGCCTGGTGGTACAGGTATGATGACAGAGGTCAGCAAAGGCGGCTATGGGAGCCCAGGCATTCCTACAGCAGCCAGGGCAGCATCCTCAACCAATTCTCCTCCCTCATGGCTCCTATCCCATCAGACCTCAAGGTCTGCTTACTCCATCTCTGTCTTTTTTATTCATTCTCACCTTTCCAGGCCCATTGCCACTTACTCCTGAATTGCTGCAATAGTCACCAGATTGGCCTCCATGTCTCCATCCTTCAGGGTAAGTCCAACTTCTCAACATGGTGTACAAGGTCCCTGATGCCTCAGGCCTGCTCTTCTCTGCAGCCTTATTTCTTGCTGTTCTCCACTCACTTCCCAAACTCTAGAATTAGGATGAATTCCTGAACTCCTTTTTTTCCTAGGTCATATCATGCTCTTGTTCAACTCTGGTCTTTTTTTTTTTACCTATGTTTCCTTAGCTTGGAATACTTCCTTCCCATCTTTGTCTGGATAACTCTTATTCTTCTTTGAAAATCAAGCTTCTGTGTGCCTAGAAACCTGCCCTGAAATCCTCATCCTAGGCCCAGTACTCCGCGTTTGCATTTCACCATCTCCCATTAGGCACTTACAATGATAAACAGTCATTGCTACTTACTTGCCAGTCTCCCACAATAGAAAATTGTCTCCATGAGGACAGACAATATGACTTCTTCACTGTCATATCTGGGCACATAGTGTCTAGAACTTAGCAGGCATTCAGTGATATTTGTTAAACTTGAGTGAATGACTTATGTACAGCTCAGTTTTTCTGGAACGTAAATTCCAAGGAAGCTGAATTTGGAGGGTTATGTGAGGTGGGGCATTCTGTGGAAACTCAGTATCCCACACTAAGGATTGGGACTTTATTCTGTAGGTATTGGTGGTCTCTTTAAAGATGATTGTGAGAGAGTTGGAGTGGAGTCACAATACAGAAAGGAGACACTATTAAGGAATGATTTTATATATGATCATGATGGCTGGAGTGGGCTCAGGAGTGGGATGGGGCAGTCAGGTCAATCAATTCAACACTTATTTGTTGAGTCATACATTGAGAATGTTCTGTTCCTGTTATGGAGGTGAAATGTGTTGTAGAACAACAAAGAGGTACGCTTGACACATCCTTTTTGACCAGGTCTTTAAGCGCTCTGGTGTGTTTGGGGGTGGGGCTTGGATAGCGTTCTTTTGTTTGCTTGTTTTCTCTGCCTTATATGTTAAAAAAAATCAAGCTGGTTCTAGGGGATCCAAATCTTTTTTGAGGTAAAGAAATCTAATGCTAGTTATTTAGTAAAGAGTCACATTTGATTCTTGGAAAGTACATTTTATATATATGTCATTACTTGTTTAATATTTCCTCCAATAATTGTTATATGTACCTCATATACAAATGATAAAGTTTATTTATCATTGGAGTTTTTTTTTTAGTTACATGTTTTTGAGAGATGAATTGCAAAGGTATTCTGTCTGCTACTCAAAGTGTGATCCACAGACCGGTAGAATCAACATCTCCTGTGAGCTTGTTAAAAATGCAGATTCTTGAGTCCCACCCCACACCTAATGAATGAGAATCCACTTTTTTTTTTTTTTTTTTTTTTGAGACGGAGTCTCGCTCTGTCGCCCAGGCTGGAGTGCAGTGGCGCGATCTTGGCTCACTACAACCTCCACCTCCCGGGTTCACGCCATTCTCCTGCCTCAGCCTCCCAAATAGCTGGGACTACAGGCGTCCGCCACCACGCCCGGCTAATTTTTTGTATTTTTAGTAGAGACGGGGTTTCACTGTGTTAGCCAGGATGGTCTTGATCTCCTGACCTCGTGATCCGCCCGCCTCGGCCTCCTAAAGGAGAATCCACATTTTAACAAGATTCATATATAATTTGAATGCACGTCTGAGAGCACTGCACATATGCGCCATCTGGTGGCTATTGTATGAATTGCAGGTAGAAGATTTAATTCCGTTGTCTCCTTACATATCCATAGAAACTTAATACAAATTAAATTCTTTTACAGTTATAGTATGATGCTATAATAATAATTTACGAGAATTCAAAATACCATATTTATACATGTATCTAAAGTAAATTAAATTCATAGCTGAGAAATGCTGGAAATTCTAAGTGAAATGCATGTTCTATTTTAAGTGAAAAATGCTATGATGTTTTATCTCTAATTGTTTGGCTTACACGTGCTTACTCACAAAGATAATGCTAGTGTTGATACACTTTGAATATAAAATAGTTAAATTGTATGAGAAGTATGGTAGAATATTTCATACCTTGTGGTCCATATTCACCTAACTTTTTTCCTGCTATGAAATCAGGAGTGAGGTGGATCCTTTCACCCTTCTCTCCACAGTTGCCCATCTGCTCAGTGTAGGGTTCATCATTACCTGGAGGAGTAGACTCAGCAACCAGAACATCAGCCTGAAATTTAAGAAAAAGTTTTTATCATCACCAAGTTTCAGCAAATGAATTAACCATATTCGTACTGGAGTAAGTTTCAAACAATCACATTTGATTCTAGAGTATTTTGATTTTAAAAAATCTTGGTTACAGGAGAAAGTGGAATTTTAAAGAAGAACTTGATATTCTCACATTTTTGTAGGTCTCAAGTTTTGGTCTCACATAGTCAGCCTTTGTCTTCCATGTTTCAGGAATCAAAATGGCAACATTTTTGAAATAAAATCGTTTTCCTGTAGCTTCAAACAGATACGGAGATGCCTGGGTCACCATGTCCTGGGAAGAAAAAGAAAACATGCTTAACAATTGACTGAAAATAAATTAAATTATCAGTCATTCAAATTCACATCTGGATTTCACATTTTCAAAAACTTTTTATTTGTTAAGATGGGAAGAAGAAATATAGAAATACCTTTTAATAATAATAGCTAAGCTTTGAGAGCATTTACCAAATATTCTGTGTCACCGAGTAATCAGTAACAATGCAGACTCTGGAGACAGACTCTAATCCTGGCTGCACCACTTTTTGTGGGACATTCGGCAATTTCTAATTCTGAGCCTCGGTTTTCCCATTAACAAAATGGAATATTATATTATAGTGACTGGCTGATAAGGTTGTGGTGAGGAACAAAGTGAAACATGTGATGTGCTAGGAACAGTGTTTACTTCGCACAAGCAAGTATAAAATATTAGCTATGCATTTCACTTGCTTCTTTGAGAATCCACAGATCTTTGAGGGTGAAACTGAGACTTAGTATAATTCTCAAGGTCTCACAGCAAGTAGTAATGAAGAGAAAAAGTGAATGTGATTTTAACACCTGCTGACTCTTGTAATAATTTTGGGATTATATACTAAGTCAAATTAAATGTAATACCAAATGTTGTGGTATTATTTATTTATTTATTCATTTTTCTTTTTTAAACTTTGCCAAGTGCTGATAGAAGTATTTATTTTTTGTGCAGTGTGGTACTAAGAGATATAAGAAAATAGCATAATTATATATTTTCAAATTACACCTAATTTTACTTCTCTAAAATGAAATAGCTGCAGCGTTAAATTATAAATGTGTCTGCAGATTCCCTGTGATATGTTATGACGAGAGAGTAGGGAGAGTGATAGAAGATACTGTTATAGAAAGGGGGCAGTGTATCTGTTAGGACTGAAAACCATTTGCTTCGAAAGTGACCATAGACAGAGGAAAGAAGAGGCTGAAGACTGAGCCCAGGGAATGTGGGGGACCCCAGCATTCAGAGGTAGAAAGAGGAGGAGCCAATACAAGGGCCTCAGAAGGGCAGTCAGTGCCTGCCGAGGAAATGCGGAGCTGTGGGATGAGAGTGCTATAGGGAGGAGGGCGTGATCATCGGTGTCAAGCACTGCTGAGCCATCACTTCATATGAGGACTAAGAACTGATCACTGGACTTGGCAGCATGGTGAGCCCTAGTAGCGGAATAAATACAGCAGCTCCATAAGAGTGGTTTCAAGAAAGTGGGAGGTGAGGCAGTGGAGACAGTAAATACAGACAACAACAGGTTCAGAAGTTTTTCTGTGAACTAAAGGGGAATGGAGAAATAGGCAGCAGCTGGAAGTGGACTTCAGGACAAGACAGTTTTGTTTGTTTTAATGGGAACTATTATAAAATATTGCTATGCTAATGAAAAAAAAACAAAAATGTAAAAGAAAAAGGGGTCATTGCAGGAGCAAAGTCCTTGTGGGAACAGACCAGAGTGGCTAGACTCCATTGCCTAGTGGGGGTCGTGTTAGGAGCAGAAATGCTTCACCATTTTATGGGGAAGCAGCACTTGGGTGTTACTGCATGGGTAAGTCCTGCTGTGCCTCTGCCTAAGGGGTAAACTTGAAGAACTTATTTTACCTCTCTGAGCCTCAGTTTCTCCCTTTCAAATAGTGATAATAATGGTTGCCTCTATTTTTTTAAGTGTTCTTAATGATTTACATTTTCTCCTTCTAAAACTCCCAGATTTTTAACACTCACTAGGAGAGTTTAATATTATGTCACTTTAAAAAATAAAATTAAAAAATGAGCCAAGATCACCAAAAACTTGAAAAGTAGGTATAAAACTTCATATATTAGAGTATTGTTTTACCATTTGACTTGTGAAATGTGAATTTCCAATGTCTCCCAGGAAGAATAAGTACCATGAAATGCTCTTTTCTTCCACATTGTAATAGAAACAATAATAAGGGATCTTTGTTTTGGCATCTGTTTCAGATTTTCAGAAAATGACCTCATATCCTAATACACACTTAGACTCTTAGGCTGAGAGAAGGTTGGGGGTGACAGTTTATAGAATGGGCTAGAAATTCCTTCAGGACAGGGACAGTATATTGACCACTGGAATTCTAGTACCTGACATAATTTAGATGCTCTGTAAATATTTGTTGAATGAATAAACAAACAAATGGATAAATAAAGTGGGTTTAGTAAATGGCAAAGTGGTATAGAACTGCCAAGACAGGCACAGTGCCTGGGGTGCTGAGCATTGCAGAGACTCCAAAATAACCCTACTGTGTACCTTCTGACGTGCGTGTGTGTGTGTATGTCTGCGTGTGTGCATGGGCGTGTGTGTGTGCACACAAGCTTGTGCGTGTGGTGTATGTGTATGTATATTTGACGGGGGAAGAGAGAGTTTCTCTCTGACTCTCCCTTCCTCATCTTGTGACGTGTACTTCCCCTGCTAATATTAGCAAGAATGCAGTGGATGGAAGTGGTGCAGAGCCATTAACTGCTCTTGTAGGTGGGGGAATCTGGGGACTGTCCTGCTGAAGCAAATATTTTAAAAGCTGAGTTAGGGGCTTCTGTCCCCACAGGGGCACCAGGGGAGAGTCTCTCATCAGCAAGAAGGTTGTTGGAGTAGAGGGAGGAATGGTTGGGAAAGGTGGCCAAGCCCTCAACGAGGTCCCTCAACTCTGCAGATCTGGAACATCAAATAGGAAGGAGTTAGGGACTCTGAGCATTCTATTCACTAAAGTGTTCTTGTTACAGAGAAGGAAATGATGGAAGCCAACTTATCTCACCCCCAACTTTAGGATCCATACTGGAAAGACAATTTAATAATTGTAGTGAGAAGTACGTATCTCGGGAGGAAAACCTCCAAGGACAATGAAGTGGAAGCACTTTGAAAGCTCTAGTCACTATATACTGTAGATACAAATTACCACGGTCACTGAAGATGAATACGGCATCTACATTCTCCTTCTGGCATATTGCTGAACCCCACTGTCTAGCCAGAGACTGAAACACACTGGTCACATGTTTGCTGATGCCACTTCCAAATTTAGAAACGATCAAAAACTCACTCAACATTTTAGATGATTGAGAGATTCAAGAGGTCTGAATCTCCGTTTTACCACAGACAGCCTGATCCTCTTTGGGTTAAGTAGGTAAGCTTTATGGTGAGTGACACCCTCCACTCTGTTCCCCATCCCCTACTGCTGCAATTCTCTAACCACACACTGTAGAGATGGTTTTCTTTCCAAACATTATCTTTCTATATTTGCCTCTGCTTAGAGCAGTGGATCTCTGGGGAAATCCCTCTGGGCCCTTGTTCTATTAATTTTCCATCTAGAGAGAGCCAATGACTATATCCACCATTTGTTGAGCTCTTACTATGTACCAGGCACTATGCATGCATTTTTAAAGTTATTTTTTAAAGTTCTGAGATAAATTTAGATGAACAGAAGACATGCAAAGTATTGCACCGTATTCTTACATACTCCACCCAGCTTCCCTTTATATGCATGCATTTTAAACTTTGATCCTCACAAAATCTGATAAGGGAGATATTCATTATTATTATTCCCATTTTACAGACTAATACTGTTACTAGTACAGTACTGCCTCTGGATGTGTTACAGCCAGATTCCAGGGCGGTCTTTTATAAAGCATTTCCCTCTTAGTTTTAGCTGTTTGTTGTCGTACAAGACCTTCTTCAATGGTATAGATACCCCTGCCAGGACAGGAAGTCTTCTTCCTTTCCCTTCTGCTACATAAGAGGTAGCAAGAAATCTCTGAAAGGATCCCTTGAATTGGGACTGATAAAATGCAAGGTTTTCTCCCATCAGAGGGTCAGGGTTGTTCTTACATCAGAGATTTGCATCTGGGGCTCCTTTTAGGATCACAGGGAAGGGGGTTCCAATTAGGAGAATAAAACGAGAGTCTGACTCGTGCCAAGAGTAAAATCAGGCAAAGGATCTGTGCATCTCACAATATCTGTCAAATGTAGCTGACTCTGCCTTACTATAGAACTAAATAATTTTCAGTGACATAATCCACAGCAGTACATATCAATTTATCATTTATCAGTTGCCAACAATGTATCAATCTGAGTTATGTGCATCGCATTCATTATCTTATCTGACACAAGAATCCTAATGGTTAACTTGTTATTATTTCCATTTTACAGATGGAGAAACTGAGACTTAGACATAAAAATACATGCCAGTGTCGTGCAGCTGGAATAGGGCACTCATGTTCTCTCTATCACAACATTATGCTATTTTTTAAAAAGCATGGATAATTACTATGAACTAACCTTTATTTGTTGAATGAGTGTTTCATCTTCTGGCACATTGGGGTCGATTGCAACGACAATGCCTTCATAGCCATTGTTGTTCAGCTGAATGAGTGAATTACTCAGGGCCCCTTCTAGAAGGTGAAGAATCAAGATGAACACAGAACTCTTAAATGGCCCCATTGCTGTACATCTCCCTGTGATTTCTCTCTTTGGAAAATGCGGGTTACGAAGGTGTCTTTCTTTACCATTATATATATACAGATATGAAAATATAGACACACGTTTCCAACTTATCAGAAGTGGCTTATCACAGGTCTTTAACCCCCTAACCTGAATGTGTTTTACTATTGCTCTTGTCTTCAATAGGAGAATGATAACAATATCTTAGTCTCAAATTGCGTACTTGTAAATATTTCCATTTGCCTTCAGCTGTGCCAGATGCTGGGGTAAGGGTGGGGGAGCCCACATCCGGTTTCTTGGAAGCACTCACAGGTGACAAGCAGCTTGGCCGTTGATAGGTTTGTTTACTTCTTGGAAATGTTTACCAAGCCATGGACACCAACATACCCAAAGCCACCCCAACCCCCTCCTGCCCAGGAAAATCCAGACTGTTCTGCATATTCAGTAAACATTTTGTAAGCCATATATTCAGTTATCCCTCATGGTGGTCTTTACCACAATGGCGGTTTTGTTTACCTTGACATAACCTCAACACCTCTTCATGCTCCCCTTAAACAAGAAAATATTCAATTATATTCCACATCCATTTGTACCAAAAGCATTAGCAAGTGATATAGATATTATTGACTATTTTATAATGGAGAGTAAAGATAAAATGTTTATCTTACTTTGCAAAGCATACTCCAAGTTCCTCATCAGATTTCTGCTTTCTCTATTGCATAGCTTCTACCAGTCAATAAAATTCCAATTAACATCATTAAATTATTTTGCTGAAACTAAATGTCCCTAGGAACATGAATTATGGGCTGTCAGTGGCTGTATATATTCTTTCAATTTGCCAAACCTCAGGTGGAACCTCAAATTAGCCCCCCACTTTCTTGTATTGAAATACTTGAAATATCTCTTCGTTCATAAATTCATTTGGTCTTCAGATGGTGGTAAGCATCAATTTCATCTTGTCCATATGAACTTTAAAGTAGTTTTTTCCAATTTTGTGAAGAAAGGCATTGGTAGCTTGATGGGGATGGCATTGAATCTGTAAATTACCTTGGGCAGTATGGCCATTTTCACGATATTGATTCTTCCTACCCATGAGCATGGAATGTTCTTCCATTTGTTTGTATCCTCTTTTATTTCCTTGAGCAGTGGTTTGTAGTTCTCCTTGAAGAGGTCCTTCACATCCCTTGTAAATTGGATTCCTAGGTATTTTATTCTCTTTGAAGCAATTGTGAATGGGAGTTCACTCATGATTTAGCTCTCTGTTTGTCTGTTGTTGGTGTATAAGAATGCTTGTGATTTTTGTACATTGATTTTGTATCCTGAGACTTTGCTGAAGTTGCTTATCAGCTTAAGGAGATTTTGGGCTGAGACAATGGGGTTTTCTAGATATACAATCATGTCATCTGCAAACAGGGACAATTTGACTTCCTCTTTTCCTAATTGAATACCCTTTATATCTAGCATAATCTTAAGCAGTTAAAAGGGAAACACTGAAATAGAGTGGAAATGCTCAATTATAATGTGGTTGTCCAGATGATCCAAAATATGCTTTTATATCAAAATACATATATATTTATTATTCATACAAAATTTAAAAATGTAGATTCCAAGATATCTCAGACCCCAAATGTATGTGTCTTTGCCTGGGTTCCCTAAAAAACAGAGCCTAAGGCAGGCATATGTGCTAAGAGTTTGAGAGTTTAATCCCAGAGCAGTGAGAATGAGGGAATGGGGAAATGAGTCAGGGAAGGCTGGGAAGCAACTAAAGGAGGAGCATTACTAAGCCCTGCAATGGAGACACCCAGCAGGCCAGCCCACAGGCGCCCTTGCCTTCCTGTGTGGGTTGTCTCCTAAGGGGCTGTGCAAAGAAACCACGCCTTGGAGCAGCCCTTTGGAGAGAGGAAGGAAAAGCGTTTGGCTCCTTCTCATCTTCTACAGGTGATCATCTCTCCCCAGACTTCCTGGTTGTGTCATCCAGCCCTTTTGGCAGTCACTTAGAAAGAGAGACCCCCATGCCTTGTGGTATGTGAGGAGTCACGGGTTACAAGAGGTGGCAGCTTGACCTCAGGCAATGGAACTGCTTGGACCTGCAAGGAGTGGATAGTGACTGAGGTGGAGCAAATGACTGAGTGCCCGGTAGACAGATGGAACCAAGCAAATCTGAGGAGGTTCAATAAGAAGAGTCTGATACAGTTCACTCTGAGCTGCTCAGATTCACTCTAGTACTTTCATCATATCAAGCTCCAATGTTATAATGTAGGATTTGTGTTTCTGTGTGTGTGAGCACTAGCTGTCTCACTTTTCCCCTGAGAGAAGGTACAAGTTTAATCATTTACAGAATCTCCTTCAAAGTGGTGGTCAATTGCAATCTGCTCAAATGCATAAGGCAAGAGGGTTATTGAAATAAATTGCAATGCCCACTGTTACAGCTGGTCTCAAGGCTTTTATAATCTCCCTCCTTTATCACCTATTTCCCTCACTTTTACTCAGCATTTTGGCTGATTTGTATTGTTTGTTCTCTTGTTGGGGTAATCCTACCCTTCATCCCTGAGTGGGGTCTTTAGTTGTCCTGCCCTTGTTGGCTGCAGCTGCTGCATTTCGCTATGACAGAGGTCATCTGGTGTGACAGACTCAGTTTAAGTGCTCTCCAAATTTGCTTGGCATTCCCTGCAAGCTGGGTCTTGGCTGCTTGCTTAGTGGAGAGTCCTGGCTGCTGCTAAAATTCACACATCTCCTAATACCAGTGTTTCTTCTTAGCTTTCCCCAGCAAGAGGGCCTAGTTTAGCATGGCCTTCACTGTGCAGATTGTGTGGGCAGCTCCTCCATTCTCTCCCATTCCCAAGTCTGGATTGAATGGACGTGTGGAGGCTTTGGCTCAGATAAAGCACTGTGCCATGGTACTGGGATCTGGCTTTGTCAGAGGCAGCCCAAATGGGCCAAATAACAGAAACCAGAGATGCAGGGAGTTAGCACCCTAAGGGACAACCTTTCACCAAAGAATATTTCCAGCATTCTAGAAGTTTCCTTTGCATTCCCTTCCAGTCAATCCCCCCAAAAGATAATTGCTATTCTGACTTCTATTGCCACATAGGTTAATTTTGCCTGTTTTTGAACTTCATATAAACAGAAATATGCTGTATGTACTCTTGCATTTCGCTATTGTGACATAACATTTTCTATATGAGATTCAGCCAAGTTGTTGAATGTAGCAGTAATATGTTCTTTTTCCATTCCATTCCACTGTAAAAAATACTGCAATTTACTTACCACCCGCTCTTGATGAACATTTGGACTATTTCCAGTTTGGGACTATTATGAATGAAGATGCCATAGATGTAAGCATTGATTTCAGTTGCAAATATACAAAGAGTGACATTGCTGGGTGACAGGGTATACATCTATCTAGTGACAAAGACCCCCTCCTTTGACCAAAACTTAAGTCAGGATCCTGAGTCTTCTCTGACTAAGTCTGACCTTGGGCTTCCCTCTCTGTCCTTGCAGAATCCAGTTTGAGCAAGAATCCTGCTAAGTCAGTTTAGGGAAAATCCCCACGTTTGGTATCTGACCATTCTCAGCATCTTTCCACCATGGCCTGCCTTCAGCAATAACCCTATCAAGTCAGTTTAGCCAGATATTCCTTATCCTTGATGTTTCCTCGTAGGCATTTTTCATCCACTGACCCCACCCCTCTCCTTGGTTATAAATTCCCACTTGTCCTTATTGGAGTTGGAGTTAATCTGCTCTCTCTCCCCAACTGCAAGACCTCCTTGCAATGGTCCTTGTACCTATCGCCATGCCTCCCACCCCTTACCATCTTTAACAAGTGTTTGCATGTAGTTTTTCTTTGATACTAGATTATGTTGGATCTCCCAAATACTTTTCAAGTGGTTGTACAAGTTATTCCACATTTCCACCAGTACATTGTACTGTCAGTCTTTCTAACTATCCATTTTCTTGGGAGTGTAGTCATATTGTTCTGTGGTTTTGATTTGCATTTTCCCTAATGACTAATGTTGTTAAAGACCTTTTTATATACATATTGGTCTTTTGTGAAGTATCTCTTCAAGTTTTTTTTTGCACAATTTTTAATTAAATTGTCTTTTCTTATTGATTTATGGGAGTTCTTTATATGTTCTGGATACTGAGTCTTTTGTATTGAAAGATATATTGAAAATATTTTCTCTTAGTTTGCAGCTTGCCTTAATAGTATCATTAGATGAATAGAGATTTTTAATTTTAGTACAGTCCAATTTAATCTTTTATGTATAATGTTTTTGTGTCATATTTAAGACAGCTTTCCCAAATTCATGAAGATATTATACAATATATGATTCTAGAAGCCTTGCTGCTTGACCTTTAACATTTAGGTATACTGATTGATCTCAAAATATTTTTGTGTATGGTGTGAGGAAAGGTTCAAGGTTTTTGTTTTGTTTTGTTTTCCTCTGTGATAGCCAGTAAGTTGAGAGTATTTATTGAAAAGACCATAATTTCCCCTACTGAATTACAGTTGTGCTTTTGTTGTGCATGAGGTGACTACAGATGTGCAGGTCTGCTTCTGAACTCTCTGTTCTGTTCCTTGTTCCATTGGTCTGTGTGACTATCCTTACCTTGATTATCTGGTAGTGTAAACAGTCCAGATTTGTTTTTATTCAAGACTATTTTGGCTACATTAGGTGCATTTCAACGTAAAATTTAAAAGCAGCTTGTCAATTTCATATACAAAAAATCTGGGTTTTATAGGAGTGCATTAAGTTTATAGATCAATTTTGGAAAAATTGACATCTTTATTATATTGTGTATTTCAAACCATGGAGATGGTATGGCTCTTCATTTTAAGTTTTATTTAATTTTTCTCAACTGTGGTTTATAGTTTTCAGGATAGAGATCTTGTGCATCTTTCATTAGATTTATTCTTAGGGGTTTTTCTTGGTGCTATTGTAAATGGTATTTTTATAAAATTCCATTTTCTAATTGCTTATTGCTGGTATATAAAAATATAATAAATTTTTATGTGTGGACCTTAAATTTAGTGAATTTGTTTAATTCACTTATTTCTAGTATTTGTAGATTCTTCTGGATTTTATATGTATATAATTATGTCATTTGTGAGTAATTACATATTGATTCTTCCTTTCCAATATTTTTGTTTCTTTCTCTTATTGGACTAGCTAGGACCTTGAGTACAATATTGAATAGTGAAAAGAATGGATATCTTTTTTCTTGTTCCCAACCTCAGGGAGAAAAACATTCTAAAGAATTCTATATTTTACCATTAAGTATGCTGTTACCTAGAGATATTTTGTAGATACCTTTATCAGATTAAGAAAGTCTCTTTGGACCAGGTGCAGTAGCTCACACCTGTAATCCCAGAACTTTGAGAGGCCAAGGCAGGAGGACTGCTTGAGTTTGAGACCAGACTGGGCAACATGGTGAAATCCCACCTTTGCAAAAAATACAAAAATTAGCCAGGTGTGGTGCCATATCCCTGTAGTCCCAGCTACTTGGGAGGCTGAGGTGGGAGGATTGCTTAAGCCCAGGAGAGCCACTGTACTCCTGCAATCCTGCCCCTCACTCTCACTTTGAACAGAGTGAGACCTTGAGACCCTGTCTTTAAAACAAACAAACAAAAAAAAGTCTTTTTCTATTCCTATTTTTTTGAGAGGTGTTTTTTTGTTGTTGTTAAATCATGAACAGGTGTTGAATCTTATCAAATGCTCTTTATATATCTATTAAGATGAGTATATAGTTTTTCTTCTTTGTTCTGATAACGTAATGAGTTACAATGATTGATTCTTCAATGTTAAATCACTCTTACATTCCTAGAGTAAATCTTAGTTGATCATGATGTAGCATCCTTTTCAATTTGCTAATATGTTGCTTAGGATTTTTGCATATTTGTTCATAAGACTGGTGTGTACTTTTCCATTCCTGTAGTGTCCTTGCCAAGTATCAGTATCAAGGATATTCTGAGGCTGGGCGTGGTGACTCACGCCTGTAATGTCAGTACTTTGGGAGGCTGAGGCAGGCAGATGACTTGGGGTCAAGAGTTTAAGACCTGCCGGGCCAACATGGTGAAACCCTATCTCTACAAAAAAATACTAAAATTAGCTGGACATGGTGGTGCAGACCTGTAGTCCCAGCTACTCGGGAGGCTGAGGCAGGAGAATTGCTTGAAACTGGGAGGTGGATGTTGCAGTGAGCCGAGATCACACCACCTGCGCTCTAGCATGGGTGACAGAGTGAGACCTTGTCTCAAAATACACACACACACACACACACACACAAATTAGAAAATATTTGGAACTAAATGATAATTAAAATATGGCATATCAAAATTTATACGACAAAGCTAAAGCAATAGTCAGGAGGAAATTTAAGAAACTAAGAAATAGTCTTATAAAAACTGTTTCAGAGTGTATACAGACAGAATATAAATGTGCTTTTTTTTTTTTTTTTTGAGACAGTGTCTTGCTTTGTCACCCAGGCTGGAGTGTGCTGACACAATCTCTGCTCACTTCAACCTCCACCTCCAGGTTTCAAGTGATTCTTGTGCCTCAACCTACTGAGTAGCTGAGATTACAGGCCCATGCCTCCACGCCTGATAAATTTTTGATTTTTTGGAGAGATGGGGTTTTGCCATGTTGGCCAGGCTGGTCTTGAACTACCTGCCTCAAGTGATTTGCCTGCCTCAGCCTCCCAAAGTGGTGGGATTACAAACTGTTTTCTAATTTTCATTGTGAGTTATTTCTTCACATATGAGTTATGTGGAAATATGTTGCTTAATTTCCAGACATTTGGGGATTCTCTAGTTGATTTATTTTTGATTTCTAATTTAATTTCCCTGTAGTATTAATATGTACTAATATAAATATTATATATATACATATATATATACACTAATATATTATATTCCTCTTTCCCCTGTCTCATAATCTGTTTTGCCAGGGTGGTAGACAAGCTTCTGAACTCTGTTCGAGGGTGGGCAATCACTCTGTGATTCTCTCCATGTGCACATTATAAATTTGTATGCCATTTCTCCAACTAATCTGCCTTTTGTGAGTTGATTTTTCAGCCAAGCTTCAGAGGGCAATGGGGATGTTTTGAGAGAGAAGGAAGACACCAGTCAAGCAGGCAGTTAGGGTGGGTCTTTGGTTGAATTCTTTCAAACAAAAGAACAACTGGCAGACATAGATAAGGGAGCTTGCACAGAGGGGCTTGTCTAAGACATGCCCACAACCGCACAGATAAAAAAGGCTACACAGGTGACTTACCCAGACATGCCTGCAATGGAAAAGTCTGTCCACTAACACATGTGCAGTAAGAGGAACAAAGCAATATGGAGTAACTCAAGCTAAGGGCCCACATGCACACTAGGAGGACAGGGCGGAGCTACCAGAAATTCATGCCTTATGCAAATGAGACACCCAGCCCCCATTGGTTTCTTATAAAAGCCTGTGCTTTCAACAATGGCAATCTTCTTCTGGGGTCCCTCTCCACGGTCCCCTCTCCACCTTTTATCTTCTTCATTTTCTTGCTCCTTCTTTCCTATGTTGGTGTGAAGTAAGATCATGCCAATTTAAAACATACTCCTTTTAGATGTTTGTTCTTTTATATTGCTTTTGTTACACAGAGCTAGGGAAATAGAAAGTAATTGGCCACTGTACTGGATAGCTTCCTCCTTCCTGGGTCTTTGAGGCAACAGTTGTCAGAAAGCAGCTTTTTGATAAGACTCAGCAGCTTGTAGCTGAGAGGGACTGGGAAATAAAGTGGCCACCATCTGGGTCACTCTCCACCCATTTCAGGAACCATCTTGCTGATAAGAGCTACTCATTCTAAGGGCAGGAGGGATGTTTGGACCAAGGCATGGCTTTTGATCTTTGGGAGCAAGCTCTAATCACCTCCATGCCTGTGTGTCTATGTCTTTGTGTGTTTCTCTATCACTGTGTACTCTGTGATGTGTCCCTTTCATACCTTATTTCACCTCTCTTTTTTGTGCCAGGTCTGTGCATTAAACTTCCTATAATATATACACAAGAAATTGGATTTTTCTTTCTTTCAGAGCCTGCTACTCATCTGACTTCCCTCTGCCTCTACTTCCTGTTTCCCTGCATTTTGCATTTGCAGATCTTAACACATAATGCAGCATCCACCCAACTTTATATACATTCCATCTTTATTTTTCATGAGTTGGATTTTCTACCAGTCTTACACATCCAATCCTCCATTATAGATCATCTTAATTTTGTTTTAAATGTATTCTTTCTTCTCTTTCATCTTATCAGCTTTATTTAGATCTGATTCACACTCTTGTCCCGTTTTTCCCTTCAGTAAGGCCACTTTTTCTTTTCTTTATGTATCAAATATCCTTGCCTCTTTCTCTTCCTCCTTAGAAAGCAAGGTTTCTCACCCTCAACATTATTGACATTTTTGGCTGAATAATTCTTTGTTGTAGGGGTATTAGAGTAGGTAGCCAGGCAGACATGAGTAGGAGTGGAGACAGACCCCCCCACCCTCCACCAGGAATGTCAGGCAGCCATCAGGTGATGGTCAGGCAGTTGTTAAACTGTCTCTCTAAAATAATAATTGGTTGCAGCCAGCACCAGGAGAAGGTAGTTTCCCAACAGATAGAAAACACCTGAAGCTGGTGATTAGCAGCTTCCCAGTAAGATCTCAGGAATTGGTCAGGTGGGCTCAAGCATGTGCACTAAGAGGCAAAATGGTGGAGTTTAACTGGTATATGACCTTCCTCTAGGAACACTCGACTGGTAAGGAAAAAAATGCCTAAAATGAACATGTACACAACTTTAGTAAACATAGTGTGCATGCTCCCCTCCCAAGTGCTGGCAGGCCACTGCGAATGCAGACAGCCTGTCCCAAGAAAAAAAATCAAGGGAGGAGAGATGCAAACCCCGGAACCATGCCAATGTATAATACCCTAAGTCAAAGGTCAAACAGGGCACTTGGATCTCTCAAGTTGCCCACTTGGCCCTCTTTTTGTTCATACTCTAAAGCTTTTTAATAAAATCTTACTCCTGCTCAAAAACTTGCCTGAGTCTCTCACTCTGCCTTATGCCCCTCGGTCAAATTCTTTCCTTCAAGGGGGCAAGAATTGAGTTGCTGCAGACCCATGTGGATTAACCGCTGCTAGCAGGGGCTGTCCTGTGCATTGTAGGATGTTTAGCATATTTTTATTTTAGATATTTTTATTTTATGTATTATTTTTGAGATAGGGTCTCACTCTGTCATCCTGGCTGAGTACAGTAGCACGAGCATAGCTCACTGCAGCTTTGACCCGCTAGGCTCAAGTGATTCTCCTGCCTCAGCATGCAATGTAGTTGGGACTACAGGCATGTGCCACAACACCTGTCTAATTTTTTTGATTTTTTGTAGAGATGGGATCGCATTTTGTTGCCCTAGCAAGCCTCTAATTCCTGGGCTCAAGCAATCCTCCCACCTAGGCCTCCCAAAGTGCTAGGATTATAGGTGTGAGCCACCATACCTGGCCTCAATTCTCTATTTTTAATGGGTGCTAAAAGAGTTACAATATGTGTTCTTAATTTATCCCACTCTACTCTGAATTAATATTATACCACTTTATGTATAATTAGAGTACCCTTCGATATTATAATTCCGTTTGTCACCTTTATGTTCATTCTGCGCTTATTGTCTTATATCTTACTTCTTGTTATTAATACCACAATATATTGTTTTTATTTCTGCTATAGTTAATTGTTTTTTAAAGGAATTGGGTAAAGCAAACCAACAGCATAGATACTTATGTACCTATTTATAATTTCTTTATTTTCTTTTTTTTTTTTGAGATGGAATCTCACTCTGTCTCCCAGGCTAGAGTGCAGTGGTGCTATCTCAGCTCACTGCAACCTCCGCCTCCCAGGTTCAAGTGATTCTTCTACCTCAGCCTTCTGAGTAGCTGGGATTACAGGCACCCGCCACCATGCCCAGCTATTTTTGTATTTTTAGTAGAAACAGGTTTTCACCACGTTGGCCAGCCTGGTCTCGAACTCCTGACCTCAGGTGATCCACCCACCTAGGCCTCCCAAAGTGCCAGGATTATAGGCATGAGCCACCGTGCCTAGCCTATAATTTCTAAAAACCTTTCAATGCTATAGATCTATATTTCCATCAGGCATCATTTTCCTTCAGCCTAAAGAAATTTCTTTGGTATTTCTTGCTGGCAAAAATTAGCTTCTGCTTATCTACATTTTGAAAGACATTTTTGCTTGAAATCATTCTATGTTGACAGATTTTCTTTTAGCACTTTAAAATGCTATTTTATTGTCTTGTGGCCTCAGTTGTTTCTGATGAGTAGTCAGTCATCATTCCTATGATATGCCTAGGTGTTTTCTTTGTATAGATCCTATTTTAGGCTCACTTGAACATCTGAGATCTGTGGATTGATAGTTTAAATCAAATTTGGGTTTTTTTCAGATTGAGAGGATGCAGGTTTGGGGACTTTCCTCTTTGTGGCTGCTTCTTTTTGGGATTCCCTTCCTCAATTTCCAACTAATCTGACACCCAGATTGCTTACTTCTGACTTATCAATCTGGGATGATGGCTGCTTTCTGCTTGAGCTCTATCCAGATGTTCTGAGCAAACTAGGGAGATCCTTTGGGGAAAAATTTGGTTAAATGTGGATCCCACCTCTACTTATTCTCCCCTTGTAAGGGTCATATCTCCTTCAGTTTCTGCTTGCTTTTGTCAGGATCCATTGCTTAAAGAATTGTGTTCTACATTTTCTTCCAGAATTATAATTGTTATTTGTAAGAGGATTAGTTTGATATGAGCAGCTTCACCATCAGTGTCACATTAAGTTTTAAATGTAAGATATATCTAGGGGTTAACTCTTCTAAGAATAATTGCATTGTAATAAAAGATAAAGCATACACAAATTTTTTTGGTAGACTTTTTGCTATTAACATGCAAGTACAAAGGTACTTTTGGGAAAGTCAATAGTGTCCACATAAACAGTGACCTGCTCAGTGCGTAGGCTATATCAGCAGCTCTTAAAAATCTCCCATCCCCTACTTTTGTCTCTCTTCCATTGAGACAATTAATCTTCCTCTACTATCCCTAAAAGAAGAGGGCAAAAAATGGGGGGATGCTCTTTTCACTTTCCAGAACAAATTTCTATCCACTACATAACAATGACTATTCTGAAATTTAAAAATAATATCTGCCCATACTGCTTAATTCCATAGACTTCTCTTCCCTCTCTGAGACAACTGTCTATCTAACCCACAATCTTCCTCCTCTTTCAATCTTGGGTCAAATTGTTAATGATGTCACATGTAGTGACATCATGGTATTCCACTAGTGACCAGCGAGCACATCATAGTTTTTCATTCTTTTTGGCCAAATGCCCTATTGTTTCAATTTTTTTATCAGGTATTTGGAATCAACAGGGTCTTTACTGTGACTCTGTTCTATTGACTGCTGGAATCTCTAAATCTGTGTTTTCCTACATTTACTACATCTTTCTTTTTAATATTTTCACTCCTTACAACCACTGAACACTGTTTACCCTACGCACTTCATGAGATCACTCTTTCTATACTGTTATATTTGTTTGTTACTTTAATATCATTAGAACCCCTTAATTTTGCCTCTTATACTCACTAATTTCTGGACTTAAGTCCATTTGTTCCATTCCTGTACCCACAACATGGAAGACAAACAACAACAACATCAACAACAAAACCCACCAGGTTTCTTTAAAGCTAGATCTGCTGTCCTGCTAACTTATCATGAAACAGTTAAATATCTCTAGGTAGAAACCCTGGCATCTCCCACACCTTCTTAAATAGGAGTAAAGGAGTAGTCTGAGAACCTGGCTCTACCTCTAATACAGCTTTGCCATTAACCAGTATAAAACTTTGAATTACTCACCCAACCCTCCATTTTCCTGTCTGTAAAATGAGGAAAATATTCGAGAACTTGAAACCCACTACAATCCGTCTCTGTGTTTCACTAGCCCAGTTTAAAACTGGAGAGAAGCAAATTCCATGCTAGCAAGTATAATAGCAATAGAGGGAGGAAGGATTGACTGCCAGCTAGGAATTGAGCTGCAAGTGTCTTGAAGCTTTCATCTGTGAAAATGTAGGCACTGTGAGACTTAGAAAGTAACAGGCCAGACACTGGATCAGTATAAACTACAAGGAGGTGGCCTGGGTAGAGAGATTTGCTGGTTGTTTTTCTCCCCAGCACTGGTCTCAGTCTCTCACTTAGGGCTTCATGCTATCTCTTTCTTCCTGTCCCAATTCCCCACATTTCCCTCTCCACCACCCCAAAACATAATCTAATTTTTATTCTTATTTGGTCCTGGTTATAAAACTTAGATCTAGTCTACATTATTATATATATTCTTCAATAAAGTTTTAAACTCTTTAATTAAAAAGGCAAATGATTTTATTGTTCGATAATCTTTTTAAAAAATAAGAGGAAGGAGTAAAATTAAAGATGAAAGATGATTTTTATTTCCTTATGACCTCTATATCCCCCTTCCCCTGCCCTTGGTAAGTAACTCTTGATGGAGAAAGGATTAAAGACTCTTATTTAACCAAAAAACAGAGCCAGCTAATCATTTCCAAAGGTTAGTATCTCCCTGCTGACCTCTTCTTTGGTTTAATTGAATAAAACTATATGTTCATATATGTATTAAAACAAACTCAGAATAATATCTTTTCTTCCTTAGTTAAGGCATTATAAGGGCTATAACTATCATCCAATAATAACCAAGGCAGTAACTTAGAAAGCTGCTTTGATGGGAGTAGAAACTTACAAACAAATAAATTCAATAGACCTTTGTCATAAAACCGGTATGCAGAGACAAGGGTAATACCCATATTGTTAAAGGTTACCTCTTACAGTGAAAAAAGATCTCTGAGCATTAGCAGTGAGATTTCATCTGTAATATATATAACAAAATAGCAAGAGGTAAAGAGCTTTGCATTAGGGGCTTCATATATAAAATATAGCATGATCTTCAGTTGTAAACAAGCAACCTGTTCTGCACAGATAAGGAGAAAAGAAAAATTAATCAAAGTAACTAAATGATTGCTTCACATAGACAGTTATAATGCAGACCTACCCTCCTTTTCTCTGCTTGGGGCTATTTTTCCACCTCAATAAAACAAACTTTCCTTGACACTGGTCCGACTTTACCCTTCCCTTTGCCTTTAAAGACATTACTTTAAAGAATAATTTTTATTATTTGTTCATAGCCAAAGTGTAAGGGTTTTCTAATCTACCCCCAAAAAGAATTTGTTGATCTACCATGTAAAAATCTTATCTGTATTGTACAAAAACTCAATGCATTTTAATACAGTTTTGATGTTAATTTGACTTTGTTAGTATGTTTTTGTAGTCGAAGGCCATGGGTCTTATATCTAAGAAGGAAGACACTTTGTATATTTATTTATAATAATTTTGTTCCATTCTCTTTCTTGTCTGCTCTCTTTTTCCTGTTTAAAGTATGATGTGTCACAACTATAATAAGGCAAATGATTCCTATCAAACCCATTGCTGTTAAAACTCCTTTCAATATAAGATCATCTCTGGCAGGTACAGGATCAGAATTGGGGGGAATAAACAGAGATGCCTGGGCAATGTTAGATAGAGCAGACTTTAAGGAGTTCCTATCCATTGCTCGTATTGCAACATAAATTCTGTGGCTTTCATGTGTTTCTCCATTTGGCTGATGTTCAGGTCCATTTGTGGAAATTTGGGGTGAGAACGTAAATATCTCCCTGATGCCAGCTTGCTGAGGATTTCGCTTTGATGTATTTACTAAAATAGCATTGTTAAAGTCATCTTGGATATTCTGTAGACTTTTACTCATTCTTATTTCATAGCTTGTGGCTGAAATTAAAAAATATAAATAGGAAAATTAAGTCACTTTGAGTATATTTTCTAGTTTATTAGAAATTACTAATGAGAACAGCAACAAAAAGTCAAAATATTTAGAAATAAACATAACGAGAAATATGAATACAAGCAAAACTTTAAAACACTACACAAGGACTCATATTAAAATCCAAGGATTTTTTTTTTTGAAAAGCAAGATTCAACATAAAATATGTTATTTTTTCCTAAGTTATTTTGTAAATGTTATGTGATGTTTTTGTTTTTGTTTTTGTTTTGTTTTGTTTGAGATGGAGTCTTGCTCTGTTGTCCAGGCTGGAGTGCAGTGGCGCCATCTCGGCTCACTGTAACCTATGACTTCTGGGTTCAAGCGCTTCTCCTACCTCAGCCTCCCAAGTAGCTGGGATTACAGGTATGCACCACCATGCCCGGCTTATTTTTGTATTTTTAGTAGAGACGGGGTTTCCCCATGTTGGCCAGGCTGGTCTCGAACTCCTGACCTCAGGTGATCCACCTGCCTCGGCCTCCCAAAGTGCTGGGATTTCAGGCGTGAGCGACTGCGCCTGGTCTGTTATGTGATTTTATTTAAAATGCCTCATTTCTGCTTTATCTAGTCAAGTTTATTGTAAATTCATATGGAAATTAAGCAATCAAAAATGAGCATATAAAGTCTAAAAAATAGCAATGTGGAAGGACTAACCCTACCAGATATACAAATGCTATAATACCTCAGTAATTAAAATGCTGTGGTACTTACTGATGCATGAATAGACACATCAAAAAATAGGCCAAAACACATTCAGAAATTTAGTATATGATAAAGGTGGAATTCAAATTAATGGGGGAAAAATACAATTTCTGAATAAGTGGTGTTGTGGAAATTGGGTAAAAAATTTGGAAAAAGACGATGGAGGCAGAAGCCTCAAAGTTAACATAAGCCTTAGAAAAGGGAAAGTAGAAAAAGTACTCCGTCAATGTTTACCCAAGCGAGAATAAGAAAGCCCTGAATCAGGGGACTGGTCCCAGGCTTCCTCGCAAACATAATGGCCAGAAGTAGGAAACAAAAATGCACCAAGGTTTGCATGAGTTATGCAAAAAATTCCCCAAAGCCTACTGATAAATATATGAATAAATATTTACTACCCAACTTTCAGAAAATGAATCACTTCCAGTACTGGGAAGCACATGCTCTGTAGTGCAGAGCCCATTTCTACTGAACAGACACCCATAACACATGGTGTTTATGCTTCTAGTCAAGGTTTCTGAGTGATTAGTATCAGTGAGTTAGCCAGGGCCTCCTCATTCCAGGAGTAGGCAACACACTGTCCTTCTGGGACTCCAGGATTTAAAGCCTGATCAGCAACTCAGAGCTTTTCACAACAATCCTCTGTATCTTTTTCAGTTCTACTAGCCCCTGACCTAGTTATTAGAAATGCTGTCTTATGGAAAAATAGGTAATGAAATGAGCAAACCTACCCTGGCCCTGATCAAAGTCTTCTCCAGGTGCTGTCCAAGATAGGGTCAATTCCTCTTCTACTCTTACAGCTTCCAGGTCAATAATTTTGCATGGTGGAAACACATCAGGGTGGGGGCCAGCTGGAACTCCCAGCACTGAAAAGGAGCCTCCTGAGCTGACTCGGCTAAAGCCCCACTTTCGCTCCTCCTCATTTCTGCCTACTGATTTCCTTGGAGCATTCATCTGAATATTACCTGAGACAAATGAGGAAAAAAAAGGCAAAATGACAAATTACAAAGCTTCTGAATAGCTTGTTCTTGACACAGTGAGACTTTCTTAAACCTTTTCTTCTTTACTACATCTCTAGAATAACTGAGTGTATTTGTACAATACTTTGATCACTAATTCATCCATTTATTCACTCAGTAAATCTTTCTTTTATTTTATTTTGAGACAGAGTCTTACTCTGCTGTCCAGGCTGGAGTGCAGTGGTGTAATCTTGGCTCACTGCAACCTCCGCCTCCCAGGTTCAAGCAATTCTCCTGCCTCAGCCTCCTGAGTAGCTGGGATTACAGGTGCCCGTCACCACGTGCAGCTAATTGTTGTGTTTTTAGTAGAGACAGGGTTTCACCATGTTGGCTAGGCTGGTCTCGAACTCCTGACCTCGTGATCCGCCCACCTTGGTCTCCCAAAGTGCTAGGATTACAGGAGTGAGCCACTGTGCCCGGCCTCAGTAAATACTTATGGAGGGCATATGCTGTGCCAATAATTATAGACAAAACAGTATCCCTCATGGAATTTATAGTCATGTTAATCATATTAATAAACATATATTTACAAAGTATGATAAGTGTAAGAAGGAAAGAAGACAGGATGCTATGAAAGAAAATAATGTGGGTCAGTAATTTAGCGTGGTATCAAAGAGGTAACATTGAAAGGCTTCCTAAAGGTTGAGTAGGAACTGTCCAGCTAAAGAAGAGAGGGAAGAACATTCTAGGTAGAGGAAACAGCAAACCCTGAGGTGAAAAAGAGGTTTCAAATTAGAAAAGCTAAATTAAAAGCAAGGAGAGTCGTTTGAGATGAGGCAGGAGAGAAGTTTACACAGGACTTCATGGTCCAAAGTGATTTTAGATTTTAATGTTACATGCTGTAGGGAAGCAGGGAAGTGACAAAATTATATTTGCTTTCTAATAGGACACTCTGGCTGCTTCGTGTAGAATGAATTAAAGCACAGCAAGCAACAAGGTGGCCACTTAGCCATTCAATAGTCCAGATGAGAGAAGATAGCAGCTTGGGATGGGAGATGGTGTGGAGAGGAGGGCAAGAAAGAGGCAGTTCAAGATGTCTTCTGCAGATGTCAGGCAAAAGCTGGTGATGGATATGAATACAGAATGGTGAAGAAAAGAAACATGGTTTAAAATGAAAAAAAAAAAAAAGCTTCCAGGTTTCTAAAATGAGCAAGCTGGGAGGCGAAGCAGGGTAAGGAGAAAAAGAACAAAAATTAAATTACAAAGTTTGTGATTCCTGTAAAACATCTAATTCAAGATGTTAATGAGCCATTTAGATCTGGATTTTAAGCTTAAAAAAGAGATTTTAGCTAAATTTAATAATTTTAAAGTTATGAATTTGGAGGTTATACACAGATAGATGTTATTAAAGGCATATGAATTAATGAGATTAACTAATAATAATTATTACTATAATGATAAGTAGCACTTTTTGAGCACCTTCTATGTGCCAGGCACTTTTCTAAGGCCTTACATGTATCAGATATTTAATTTTCCCAACAAGGCTATGAAGAGGGTACAATTATTACCCTTAATTTTTAGATGATGAAACTGAGACACACAGAAGCTAAGTCACTTGCCCAAAGTCACACGGCTAGTAAATGGAGGAGCTGGGTTTCAAAACCAGGCAATGTGGCTCCAGATGGTAAAGAAGGTTCAGAGTCAGCCAACATTTAGGGGCCTGGTAGAAAAGGAGGAGCTGGAAAAAGAGCCTGATAAAAAATTCCAGAAAATAAGAGGTAATCAGGAGAGTGAGGTATCACAGAAACCAGGAAATGGCAAAGGAGGGATCAATTGGCCGTGTTTGATACTGGTGAGGTCAGGAAGAATGAGGACTGAAAAGTAAACAAAAAGTATAGAATCATGTTATGGAATAGTCCAAATGATTAGTTATAACTTCTAAAATACATGAATAATATTTATAAAGAATCTGCATTTTTGGAAATAAAAATGCTTAGAAGTCTTTTTTGAGATTGTTTTCAAAGACTATAGCATGATATATTTCTGTTGGTCTATTATGCTTTAACCACCGCTTCCTATCAGGAACTATTATAATGGTGTTAAAAAGATAACTATCTTCCATTTATTTTGAACTTTTTTCTTGAAGAAAAGCAAAACATCTTCAGGAATCACTTAGTTGCCTGTAACATCCAAGCTCATATTTATTTAGGAACTCATTTCCTGTGTGGACTGTTTGGGCTGTTGGCCTCCTTCTTTCAACTGCTAATAACTTTTTGCCTCTTTCTCTTGCCTAAACCTCTATAGAGGAAACACAGAAGCAGGAACTGAGAAAACCCAGTAAATCTCTTTATCTATTAGTAATTCTGATGAAACAAGAAAGAGGTCAACATAATGACTAAAATGAAGTTAGGTATAATCTGTGGGCATTACCTATTGCCTTCCTGTTACCCCCCTACCATGAATCACTGAGGATTGAAGAAACAGTCAACAAATTATGTATGGACTTAAGCGTAAAGAGTTTTGAAATTCTCTCTTTCTCTCACTCCCCGCCACCCCAGTACACACATACCCATCAGAGATATGTGCATGAAATGATGTTACTCAAATAACAGTGCTAATGGTTCTTACCGTTTGCTGTGTAACCTGGTACATACATAGCATGACTCCCTGGAATAGAGTGGGCTAGGGTGCTTATGCTGGGAGAGTGATTGACATGCACTTTCAAGCTATATCTACCATTTGCAGCAAAGGAGAAAAAATACCTCGAGTAAATTCCATCATTTTTTATAACATCAGCACCTGTATATATAAAAAACACAGTGTCAACACTTGTTATCATAGTAGATTACTAATATTTAAGTCATTAAAAATGAGATTTACTCCCCTTATTCTTTCTATATAAGATATATTATCATGCTCTTATCTACTTTTTACATTCTCAGGTGATAAAAAATCCAATGGGTCCATAATTTCTCCCTGTAATTTCTTACCTCAGTAAAATGATTTTCTAGAGGTGAATAAGTTGTACCATGCTAATAAAACATTTAATCATCACCTTTAACATTCTTGTACTTATCATTGAAAATAATACTAGTTTTTTCTAGAAATCAAGCACATTCTTCAGGTTGCTTATAGTCATTGACCCTTTTGAGATATGAATAAAAGCTATTTTGTCCCTAGGAAATAAATATATATGCACATATACACATTTTCATACAGTTTCAAGGGTTTATGAATGCCTTGAAGTCACTTGATTAAGGACCTTTAATAAATAAAAACTTTGGTTAGTTTATAAAATAGTGTGAAATTACTTAATTTCCTCATTAGAGGGTATCTGGAACTGTTTTTCTAGATTCTAGGGGACTTGATGACCTGGAGTTTGACAGAATTTGGTAGCATCTACTGTGCCTTGCTTCAGGGGGCATTCTGAAAGGTTAGCCAGTGATGTACTTCCTTCCTTTTGCATTGATCTTCAGAGAGCAGTTCAATTCCAAGCCAAATTCATGACTCAATGGCAGGAAGGCCTAGACCCCAGGGCAGCAGAGGGAAGTCCAGCTTAGCCCAAGTATAGATCACTTTTGCCATTCAAGTACAGGTGGCCATATTGGGCAAGCAGCTTGTCCTCTATCCTAGAGGTCAATTCAGTTTTCATACCACACACACAGCCCTGCATACCAGCAGTGTATCATTGCTAAAGTGTCCCCAGAATCTCCCTCTTCCCCACTGCAAAGGCAGAGCTCCTTAACATAAGAAAAGCAGGAGTATATTTAAATGAAATAAGAAGTGCTAAACATTTTATTATCAAGATAGATTTAGAACTCTTTTTTGTCTGTTGTAAGAAATCAAATCTTGGTATTTAGTGGTTTTATGATTAATAAGGTTTATCTTTGTTGAGAAATTACAAAGGAAAATCTCTCCATATTAAAGTCACCACTGCCACCTCTTTTAATAACTGAGGCAGAAAGAAATGGGGAAAGAACATTGGCTTGGGAGACAGAGGAATTAATTTGAAGGCCTGCATCTGTCACTTAGTAGCTATGAGGCTTCATGTCTCTGAGCCTCAGTTTTCTCATCTATAAAATGGAGATAACTTATCTTGCAGGGTTGTTGTGATGATTATTTGAGAGTATGCATGAAAAAGTACATTTTAAATTGTAAATCATTTCAGAGGTATAAGTTTTATTACAGTTCATTTACTGAGCAAATAAATACTGCTTCCATTATAAAAGTATTAAACAACTATGTACATGCGTGTTAAGTATTGATTGGAGGGGAAACAATTTACATTTTGATGCCTGAGCAGTATTTTTTATTGTTCCTTTTTTTAGGGCATACATTTAGATATCAAACAAATAAAATAGTTCCAGGGAATAATATAAAAGCCTATTGAGCTGAATCAGACGATATTCCCTAGGGGAGTAGGCTCTGTTCTCCAGGCCGGCCCACAGGGTGGGGCAAGAGAGAAACATTCTGCAAAAGTACATTTTTGGACCATAAACAAAAAATGAAAGGTGCAACCATGGATAAGCCATCAGAGCATGAGAAGTTCATTTGGTTCCAATCCAACAGGCAAAACAAGAAGACTTCTCTGGTATCCCCCTGTGGTGGACTTGAACCAAAACCCTTTGAATAAACTTTTGTTTTCCTGCACATCATACATGATTGCCATGGCAAGATACTGATGGGCTACCAAACTTAAGACTCTTGAAAAAAGATTAACTTTGAAACAACAGGGCAAAAGAATATAATTTTGTTAGTAGATCAAACATTTCGGGCTGCCAAGAGGCAGGTCTACTGCCATTCTAAGAATGTAATTTAGGAAAATAACCAAATAGGAAAGATGGAACAACAAAGGAATTTGTTTTTCAAAGGATCCCAAGTGCTGCTGTTTACCTGGCTGGATGCTATACCATCTATAATGTATGATGACGAGGCTCTGAACGCTGTATGTGCAGAATGAGAACTTTTCTCTATTCTGATTCCACTAGGCTTGCAGGCTGGGTCTTCTTGGGACCAAATTACACATGTAAAAGGCATTGGCTGTGCTAGAACTGAGCTGTGCCCTCTCTTCAACCCAGCCTCTTGGGTCTAGTGTCATCTTATAGGTCACAAGTTCAGTTTCCAATTTTTTCTTCAGAACTGGGGTCCAAAGGGAAAAAGTGGGTTCGCTGTCACTGCACCTCCCTTCTGATTTTCATTTGCTATTTTAACAGTCCAATCTGATTACTTCAGTGAATAATAAAGCTAGTGACTCTTAGAGGAATATAAATATGTCATAAGGACATAGAAGCCTGCTCCTGTATGACCTCAGCAAGTGGAAGCCAGGACCAAGGTGTCCAGCGGCTGCCTCCCACCCTTTGCTCAAACATAGACACTATGAGGAGTCTCACGAGGACTCTCTTTTTCCATGTTAACCTGTAGCTATTCAGTATATCAGTGAATCTATAAGAATTTGAGAATATTGTAAGATTAAAAAAAAATTGAACTGAAGGAATCTTACAGATAAGCTTAATATTGATACTACCGCATCATATCACAACAGCTGTTGAGAAGATGATAAAATGTCATGACATTCCTTGTTACCTGCTCCATCATCAAGGAGTCTCAGCGTAACAGGATCTCCAGTCTCTGGCTCAACTGTGGCAGTGACAGTGGCATTAAGAATGGGATAAAATCCCTGTTTCACATTGGCATAAATCATCACAGGATGGGGAAAATGGAGGCTGTCTCTTTCCACAAAGGCTTCCACAGTGGCTGGGGGCACAGCTGAGTTGGAGGCGCGAGAGGTCACTGTCACTTTCAGGGCTTGCAGAGAATGATGGGTATTGTTCAGGGTGTAAGTCCAGTGCCCAGGCTGTAAAACAAGTCTTATTGTTTTGGAAAGTGTGAAAAAAAATCAACCCTAATTTTAAAGCATACATCAAAGCTTCTGGAGAATTTTGCTCTTGTTTTGTTGATGTTGCACTTTTTAAAATACTACAAAAAGATGCCAGGAAAAGTAGCATTGGTTAAGGGATGAATAAATTTGTATTTACATGGCTTTCATAGCATAAGTCACCTTTATTTCTAGGTAATTCTTTAGGGAATTACACCTCGAATTTATTTGGAGTGAGGGAGGATACATCTTGATTCCCATTTTTAGAACATAACAATAATAGTGTCCAACTTCAAAGTACTTTACAGATATTAATCTGAGCCCCTTCCCCAAAAAGGAGTTTAAATGTTTTTCATTTCTTTTCGTAACTGAGAAAATTACATCAAATTAATTGGACCATTATAATTTATGTGGACACCGTGGACTAAAAAGGCAACAATATCCTTCTTTCACTCCTCTTCCCAAAAAACTCCACACTCAGAAATCTCAATCAACAAAAAACACATACACTACTAGGGACCAAGAAAAGGACCTACTATTTTTAATAGGTCAGGATTATACAATATCTAATTTGGGTAATTTATAGAAATACTGCTAAACACTACTCTTGCCTATCTGCCTGGAAAAACCTAAAAAAGAAAATCTGAAAGAAAACGACTAAAATTACAATATAGCAGAAATTCATCCTTTTGATTAAGCTATACATATATTGCTTTTTCCTGACTTCTGCTGCTGCTCCTTATCAAACCCCCAGAAGTAACAAGTGAAACACAACAAAGCAGAAGGAAGAACAGAAAAGCAAGGGGTTGAAGCGTAACTCAGGGTGGAGAGTTCAGATGTACCACACCCTAGCCATCTTTCTTCATTGGGATTCATGAGCTTCACTATTTTCCATTAAGTTATGATTCAAGCACCATGTTTTTTTGTTTTTGTTTTTTGAATCATAACATTAGTGACAGATGCATGGCAGGAACTTCCACATCAAAAAGTTCTCTGAGTGTAATAAATGTTTTGATACAGGGCATCTAATCCAAACCAAGAGGTCAGGCAAGGGGAGCAAGAAGTAGGTAAAGTGTCCCTGGCCCTTATACACAGGTGTGAAAAGAACATGATGAATTTGGAGAGAAGTTCAATAGGAGCAGAGCATCGAAGAAGTTAAGAGAGAAGCTTGAGTAGAAGCCAAAACATGAAGGGTCTGGTATGTAAGATTTACCACTTGGGCCTGGTGACAGAGCGAGACTCCATCAAAAAAAAAAAAAAAAAAAAAAAGTTCCCACAGCTCGCCACTACAGAAGCAGAGAAGAAACTATGCAGAAAACAGAGTTGGTGGCAGTCAGGAGGAATGCAGCTGGTCTGTTGGACCCCTACTGGATTGGGGGAGTGCAGAAGACACTGGTGAAGTCCTTTATACTGAAGACCTGCGGTTGGGAGCAGGGGGAGTCCATGGGTCTGCTGATTTTTTTTCCCTATTTAGTACTAATGTGTGTGTGATCTTTGTTATACAAAATACCTTTTGGGTTTTCTGCATATTTTAAAATTTTTGTACAGTTTTGAATTCTATAGATTGTCTTGGAAGGATACTGTGTGATGGGCCAGGCACACAGTAATTGGAGACTTTTAATGTATGTAATATTTCATAGATTACATGCTATTAATCGTCTGTGAGGGTAGTATTTTTTTGTTTTATTGTAAGTTTCCCTCATTTTTTTATAAATTAAAAGATGGTTCGTATTAGGAATTTCAAATGAATGCAGAAAATCTTACATACTCTGTACTATTAATATTATAACAAAGACGATCCAAGTCCAAAATCTGACCAATAAAGCCACCATTTTATCAAGATAGAGGATTCTAACGGGAGAGGGGATTCTTCCCTCCTGAAGTTTGTGTGTCCAATCCCCTTAAAAAAAATGAATAGTTGTCTTTTCTTGTCATATTAATACTCGAAAGTCCATGGTGATATTAATGAAAGTACACTTTATTGTTGCCTTTGACCTTATGGCCAAGGCAATAAATCAGAAACAAAAATAGTGCCAATGTGTCAAAATCTACATCTGAGAGATTCAGCCTCCCATCTGGAATAAATGCAAATCTTCTAAGCTAAAAAAAAAAAGGGGTTACCACTTGGATTTTATTCTGAAACCACCAAGGAGGTTTTGAACAAAAGACAGACTGATTTGTGCTTCAGAAGGATCGCTTTTATAGAGGTAAAGAATGGACTGGAGGGATGGCAGTTCAGAGTCAAGGAGGCTAGTTAAGGGGCTGTCAAGAGGGTGGTGGGAGCGGTGGCTCACGCCTGCAATCCCAGCACTTTAGGAGGCAGAGGCAGGCAGGCAGATCAGTTGAGGTCAGGAGTTTGAGAACAGCCTGGCCAACATGGTAAAACCTCATCTCTACCAAAAAATACAAAAATTAGTCAGGCATGGTGGCAAGTGCCTGTAGTCCCAGCTACTTGGGAGGCTGAGGCAGGAGAATCGCTTGAACCTGGGAGGTGAAGGTTGCAGTGAGCTGAGATCATGCCACTGCACTCCCGCCTGGGTGACAGAGCGAGACTCCGTCTCAACAACAACAACAACAACAAAAGTGGGGGGGTGGGGCAGCATGTGGGGAGGCACTGAATTCAGGCAGTGCAGGAGTGAATCTGATCAACTTACAATTCTCCTTAGAACCATTAGTGGTTCCCTTTCACTTTCAGGATTCAAGCCCCTGTTCACTTTACTGTTGTGCAAAGCCCTTGCTAATACAGCTCCTGTTTACCTGTCTAGCCTCACTACTCCCCTCTCCTTCCTTTGCCTACATCCCTAACTTATAGATTACCCTACTCTATTGAACTACTCTAGTTCTATGAACAGCCATGTTCTTTTTATCTGAGTCTTTCTATGTGCTGTTTCCTCTGCCCACAATATCGTACCCACCTCTGGCCTGTTATTCCTTATATTTCCACTTTGATGTCTTTGCTTCCAGGAAGCATTCTTCCTTCCACCCTCTTGTATGTTCTGATAGTACCCTGTTCATACTCTTACCATGGCATTTTATTGTAAAGTACCTGGAACAAGACCCAGCACACCCAGTAGATGCTAAAAACCACATGCATTGCATGTATTCATATTATAAATTCTAAGTAGAGATTTTTTTCTAAGCATATAGAAAAGTGTGTTTATATGGATTATGTAAAGAAATATGTAGGCTAGAAAAACATTAATTGTAATACTAGTGGAAATACTAATTTTCAGTGTTGAAGTATTTGGTGTCTAATATATAAAACTGGGAATATACCTTAGTTATTCCTCTTAAATTTTTAATATTCACAAAATGGCCCCATAAATTTAAAGTAAACTTTTGATATATTAAAACAAAATTTTCTTTACACAATGCATTTAATCATGTGATTCAACTGAAAATCATAAACTTGGTTGAATGTTGTCCTCAGGAACAAACTCACAACACCTACCTTAGCTGTTCCTGGAATCCAAAGACTAGCTGTCCGAAAAGTTAGACTGGTGATAAAATTATTTGTGTAGTATTTTCGTCCATCAGGATCAAATAATATAATCTCAGGAGGACCACTGGCCTGCCACGTAACTAGAAACATAGTGTCGTTGCCCACAGTATTATCCACAGTCACTGTGTTTTTCAATTGATGGTGAGGTTTAACATTTTCACCTGTACTTTCAAGCTGTTAAAGAGAAGATATATATGAGAGTTTCTGGTGTATGCATAATCATTCCATCTTTTTCTATTTTAACAAACAACAATTAATTGGCAAAATAAAAATAATTTAATTCTGACAGGTACTGTAGTTATACATCATTTTTCATAAAAAATACTTTGCAAAGCAAAATATTGCATGTTATTTAAGTACAGTAGGTATAAAACACTTTGTTGTAGTTAATGCAAGTGTCATTTCATTATTCTTTATTAAGAGATGTTAGCTGTCCTCATATTATCTCTTATCCAAACCAACATTGGCCTCAGATCAGCAATTACAATGACAAGCTTTTAAAAATTTTCATTTGTGAATATGCTTAAATTTTATTAATTTGTATATAATCTGTCCAGATCCTTTTATATATTTCGATAAGAAATAAACACTTGGGTTTTGGCATGGTTTTGCTACGTTAAAAAATTATTTAGGCCAGGCACAATGGCTCATGCCTGTAATCCCAGCACTTTGGGAGGCCGAGGCGAGTGGATTGCCTGAGGTCAGGAGTTTGAGACTAGTCTGGCCAACATGGTGAAACCCTTTCTGTACTAAAAATACCAAAAAATTAGTCGGGTGTGTTGGCATGTGCCTGTAATCCCAGGTGCTCGGGAGACTGAGGCAGGGAAATTGCTTGAACCAAGGAGGTGGAGGCTGTAGTGAGCTGAGATCACGCCACTGCACTCCAGCCTGGGAGAAGAGCAAGACTCCATCTCAAAAAAAAAAAAAAAAATTATTTAGCCATTCACAATAAGCCACGTGTGTGCACACACATGTGTAACACGTACAGAGTACAAACGTCTGCCTGGCCCCATGCTAAAGGCTTCACAATCTCACTTGATCCTTATAAAAATCCTCTGTGATAAATACTATTGTTATCCACATTTTAGAGATGGGAAGAGTAGGCTTAGAGAAGTAATTTGCTGATGTCACATACCAAGGGAGTGGAACCGTGATAAAACCCAGTGGGCCTGACACCAGAGCCCCTGCATTTAATCACTGCGTATTTCCAATGGATATAAGTCTCTAAATAACTTTGAAAATTTACATTTATTAAATAAGCACATTAGTAATGCTTCGTTAAATTGCTCAAACCTGCATAGCATGTAAAATTATATTGGTGGATAACAGCAAAGACATTGTGAATTGTTTGTTCAAATGAATTTAAGAAATATTTATGGATTGCTGATGGCTGGGCCACATGCTATGCTGGGCCCTGGGCTGTTGAAGAAGATTTACATGTAGTTCCCACCTCACTCCAATGGAGCTAATGACTCCAACAGCTTGTGGGGAGGGGGACAAGTTTGGGAACGTTAAGGCTTATTTGATCCCATATGAGTAATATTTTGTTAAATTTGTTTTTTACTTCTTTAAACATTTGTTTTTATTCCATATTGTTGCAGAGGAAGTCACAGGGCATAAAGATTGAGCATTATCAGAAGAGCCAATTGTAGCCTAATCTGTACTAGATATTGTCATATATAATTCACATTTTTACTTCTTATTGTGGAATTGTGTTTATTGCCTTCACTGTGTAAATATAATCTTCATGTTAAACAAATTGACAGGCTGCATTGGTCACATCAAGCCATTAACTTGGCAGGCACACTTGCCATCTGTGAGGAAACTATAGATGAAATTTTGTTCAACACATTATTCAGTTATGTCCAAAATATCTTTAAAGTACTTTGGAAAGAAAAAAAATGGCCCTATGAAAAGGACTTAACTAGAGGAAGCTTTGGTGAGCAAAATCATGTAAGTTGTGGTAGTCAAAGAGATATTTAGATATTTGTGGTAGAATTTAATGAAATAGTTGATACCCCTTATACAAGGAAGAGCTTCAAAGATGTTGAAGAAGCAAAAATAAGATGAATTCTGATTGACAGAAAGTTACTATAACATTAAAAGTAAATTCACAGTTCCTTATTTTTCTTCTGCACCTTGCCTCTGCCACACCCCCATCTGCATTTGAGCCACAAGAAAGGAACAAGCTCCACTCGCAGACTTTGAAAAGCTGAGGTGGCAATTGTGGTAAATGGCTCCTAGGGCTGAAAGCCTGGCTCTGGTGATGCCAAGCAGCCTTTTAAAAGCCTTCCATACACAGCTGTTACATATTCCAGTAAGGTTAATGAAGCAGGTAGCACAATTCATTGATTTCCCTTGTTTCCTTCTCCCTTCCCACTCCCCACCTGGAAATATAACATTGAGAAAATTCTGACCTGAATACGTTGCTGGAAAATGTCTCCAGTTCCAGAGGAAATTCTACTGAAAGCATCAATCATGCTATTAGAGTTTGATATATCTGGAACAAAGAACTTTAAACCTCCTGAAATACATGATAGGAATGTTCACTATTAAAATGGGTAAAATAAAACAAAAATAAAATGTTAAGCCTTTTTCAACAAGCTTTCTTTGCATTAGAGTGTTCGTTTTGGGGAAATGGGAGCTGTGCTTGACTTGCTTTGCCTGACATCCTATACAACCACATGGTAAGTGGCCCTAGGCGAGTGGTTTCAGCTATTCTATTCATGACTGTATTGCCAGGGCCTAGAACTTACATACAGTACATAAGAACTCAATAAATATTTATTGAATAGTCTTCAGATTAAGGTAATTTTAAGATAATTTAGGTTAATTGCTATTTACATCCCTATATGTTTACATTTATATTCTGAAAACATTGCTTTTAAAGATAATTCAATAAAACCTTTCATTTGTCAAATCAGCATGCCCATTTTTTATTGAATAAAGAATATAAGATAAAATTATTCTGTGCCTTATTTAGTATAAAAAGATATGTATCTTAAAACACTGTGTGTGTCACTATTATAGAAGTTAGTGCATTTAATCTTTTTTCTTTTTTGAGATGGGGTCTCGCTCTGTCACCCAGGCTGGAGTGCAGTAGCGTGATCTCAGGTGACTGCAACCTCTGCCTCCTGAGTTCTAGTGATTCTCCTGCCTCAGCCTCCCGAGTAGCTGGGAGTATAGGGACCCGCCACCATGCTCGGCTAATTTTTGTATTTTTAGTAGAAGTGGGGTTTTACCATGTTGGCCAGGCTGGTCTCAAACTCCTGACGTGAAGTGATCTGCCCACCTCAGCCTCCCAAAGTGCTGGGATTACAGGTGTGAGCCACCGTGCCTGCCCATAAAGCATTTAATCTTAAACATATGTTTTAGCTCCATGATTATGCATGCTCAGACTGGCTTAACACAGAATTATAAAATATTATATTTTGCGCCTGTAATCCCAGCACTTTGGGAGGCCGAGGCAGGTGGATCACGAGGTCAGGAGATCGAGACCATCCTGGCTAACACGGTGAAACCCCGTCTCTACTAAAAATACTAAAAATTAGCCGGGCGTGGTGGCGGGCGCCTGTAGTCCCAGCTACTCGGGAGGCTGAGGCAGGAGAATGGCGTGAATCCGGGAGGCGGAGCTTGCAGTGAGCTGAGATTGCGCCACTGCACTCCAGCCTGGGCGACAGAGCGAGACTCCGTCTCAAAAAAAAAAAAAAAAAAAAATATTATATTTTGGATGTATATAGTTGGAACCTTTAGGGAAAATGTAAAAAAAAAATCAGCAAAATTTTGACAGATTCTAGCAATATGTGTGTGCGTTTTTTAAAAACAGTTTCTGTATTTTCAATTAAGCCATATAATGAGTTTCATAGTTGTGTCTTGGATAGGCAAGTTAAAGGGAAATGCTCCAAAAGATAAGATTTTAAAAGTTTATTACCTGTGAGACGTGATAATTCCTCCAGATTTGGGGCTGCAGATGAACCCAGGGCAATGGAGTGAATTGTTGAACCACTGCTGAGCACAGTGGGTAAGCAATTGCCAAGAAGCTTATCATCTCCGCTGGTCACTAATATCATCACAGAGCCATAAGCTTTTCCATTCAGTTTTTCAACCACCTGAACATAGAGAATTAGTCACTTGGAAGGAAGTGTAGTTCAAATTGTTTTATTGAGCAAAAGAATTCACTCTCATCCAAATTCCCACTGTAGCTCCTACACCCCACGCCCATCTCCATTCAAGTTTTACCTCACCCCATCACAGCACTTTTCACCCTACATTCCACTGCCAGTTTGCTTGTGAGCAGGGACTTTTCCTGCTTGAATCATCAAGGTGTCCCCATAGTTTAGGACTGTATCCATCATAGAAGATGTGGAATACATTATCGTGTGAGAGGCTTGCCTCTGAGATCCAGCAAGTGACCACCTAGAGCAGTGGTTCTCAGTCTTGGCTACACATTAGAATCAAATGTGGAGACTTAAACAATTTTAATGGTCAGGTCACATCCCAGATCAATTAAATCAGAATCTCTGGGGGTTAGACTCACACATTAGTATTTTTTTTTAATCCCCAGGTGATTTCAATAGATAGCCAAGGTTTAGACCACGGGCAGCAACAACCATAGCTGATGTGTCTTGTTTGCTATCAGATAAGCATCCCAGATGCTGAATGCAAACTTGTGTTGATTTAAATAAACTCTGTCATTCCTGAAACACAATTCTGGCCTTAATTGTGATGTGTTGCCTTAATTGGTTCTGATATGCGTGAAGTCTAGAATGACTATGGACAGAAGCTAGACATGCTGATTTTGACAAGAAAATTGAAAGGTAAAAATGGCCCAGAATGGCTAGGAACAGTTTAGAAAATGCCCAGATGTTGTTTAGGTCCTCTAGTCTTGTCCATTGTATTCATTTATTTTCTCATTCTGTCAACAAGCATTTATTAAGCAACTATTGTATGCTATGTACTTTGCTAGGCACAAGGAGTACAATGGTGAATAAGGCATGGTTCCTGACTTTAAAGATAATCCATCATTACTTTCATAGTTGAGGCTGTTATGACCAACCTGTAACAAACTGCCCGTCATCAGAGGAAACCTCGTATACTAAAAGAGGGAAAGGAAAATGATGGTGATCCAAGGCTTAGGATGCTCTACTGTACCTCAAATCCTTTCTTAAGCCCTGAACAAATGCTGACGTCTGTTTTAGCTGATACAGTGGTGGGCAGATATGAAACCAGCAACTTTCGATCATCATTGCTGTTAATTTGGTGTAGCTGGGCTCTGATCTCTCCTTTGCTGTCGAAACTGGCAATGCCCACGAAGGTATGAATTTCAACAATCTGCATCAAATAAAATTCTGCAGCTTGTTGTAGTTGAAGGAGTCTGTCAGCCTATGTCCCCAAAAAGGAAAAAAGAAAATGGCAACATTTGGTTAGTAGACAAAAGTATGATGAAGTAACTCAATTAGCAAACATCTCTGCTAATTCTTTAGAGATGTTGGATCATAATTTTTTGAGCTTTAAAGAGTAACATAATATTAGAATATTGTTTGATTAATTGCAGGCTCAAAAATGCATGCTTTCAGGGAAGAGGGAGTAGCTTGGGGCTCTGCCTCCAACAAGATGTTCATAATTTACCACTCTCTGTTTCTCATCATCCCCACTATTTCACTCCAACCTAGAATTCAAAGATTCATGAACCGAGCTGAGACAAGATTTGTAACTGCTGTTTTAAAAATGCAGTCCAGGTAAAAGAAAACATTGCAAAGAGACCTTTGCTAGAGAGGAGTGGCAGTCAGAGGACCCATGATCTGCCCCGGCACTACCCTATGCTATTGTGGTCACCTTAGGCTGGGTACTTCATCTGTAGAGTGAGGATGATAGCTTTCTTGTTTCTGAAATTAGAATTGCCGTGAGGATCAAGTGAGATACATATATGGCAGTACAGTTATACCATGAAGGGCTAACCAGGTGTAAAGTAATATTAGTGACCAGTTTTGGGCAAGTGATGCTATTGATTAATTCACTAGGGTAACTTGTTTTGAAAGCTCTGGGAAAAGAGAGGAGCAGCAAGCTGAGCTTCAATGACCACCCACTCAGGGATGACACTGATCTCTATCTCCAACTCAAGCATCTTCCTGGGTGGATCTAGACCTGCATTTCACACTTCTTAGGACACAGGTTTCTGGCTTAACTAGTTGGGAGTGATGATTTGACGACCATGAAGATGGCAACTCTACACTCTGAATTCAAATACTGTTTCTCTTACAATATTGGGAAGTAAGTTGTAAAGGGGGTAACACAAGGACTTAGAACTCTGCCTTTAACTTTTGCTAATTATGTGATCATAGTAAAATTACTTTTTTTTTTAGCTTCAGTTGTCTCATCTGCAAAATGGATACTGAGTAAGCACTCACAATAGAATAGCTATTGCCATCTTCATGGTCATCAGATCATCACTCCCAATCTTGATCTCTACTCCCAGCTAGCTAAGCCAGCAACCCAGGACTCTCTTACCATTTCTGTTACCAGCCTCCATATTCTTGAACAGGTCCCATCAACTCAATATCTTAAATTTCTCTCAAATCCATACCTATGTCTCTATCCCATTCGCCACCTCTCAGATCTACCCAGTGTTAGTTATAGTCATACAAATGAATGCCCTTCCCTTGAACAAATCCTTCTTTTTTGCCTCTTGGCCACTGCACACACTTTTCTCTTCCCACAAATGTCCTCCTTTCTTCTCTTTCCTTACATCACCCAACCTAGCAAGCGCCTAGTTGAATCCTTCAAGATTGAACTCCAAATTGATTCTCTCAGTGAAACCTTCCTTGACCACTTTCTTCTACAGCGCCAGGTGCTGCCTCTTCAGTGCTCACATAGTAACTCACATCTCTGTGGAGCCTGGTCACATTGTATTGTATCTATTCACATGTGTGTGTCCTGTGTCCCTCATTAGCTATAAGCATTTCAAAGCAGAGATGCTGTTCTTCTCATCTCCATATCCCTCAGGCCAGTGCAGTGTAGGCATCTGATAATGAATGGCAATAATGGTTCAATGACGTTGTTGGCAGGAAAAGGGAGGAAAGTTTGGTTTGCCATGAGTTTGTTACTTTGGGCTTATTTCTCTTCTACATATTTCAGATGATACTCTCAAGTACCATCATCTTTCCTCTTCATTCCATCATTCTTGCTCAATACAGGCAGATAGCCAATATAAATTACTCTGAGACCATGTTTAAGAAAAGCATGCCACTGGGAATGTTGGCTCATGCCTGTAATCCCAGCACTTTGGGAGGCCAAGGTGGGCGGATCACCTGAGGTCGGGAGTTCGAGACCAGCCTGACCAACCATGGAGAAACACCATCTCTACTAAAAATACAAAATTAGCTGGGCGTGGTGGCACATGCCTGTAATCCCAGCTACTAGGGAAGCTGAGGCAGGAGAATCACTTGAACCTGGGAGTTGGAGGTTGTGGTGAGCTGAGATCGTGCCATTGTACTCCAGCCTGGGCAATGAGAGCAAAACTCCATCTCAAAAAAAATACCAAACAAACAAACAAAAAAAATGCCCTAGTCAACTGCAGGTATGCAACATAACAAAATTATTCAAATGCTGGCTATATTAGTGGAGTTTTTAGTTTTTCAGATATCAGCCAAAAAGGCAAGTATTCCAGGACTATTGATCCACAGAGCACAAGGGGATAAATTCTCTCCTTGTACAAGTACTATTAAAATAAACAGCTACCACTTATTTATTTTGAACTAAAAATTTCATATTATCTCATTTACTCCCCTCTCAATAACCCTATGAAGTAGACAGTGGTATACTGGTAAATGTTTAATAACAGTTTTCTGATGAAGAATAAAAGAAAGGAAGGGAAAAGGGAGGTAGGGAGGGAGGAAGGCAGGCAGGCAGGCAGGCCTGATTCGTAGCAACTGCCAGTTTCTGCGGGGTAAATACTCTTCCATGTGTGAAACCATGGTTGATTTCCTGCTGTCAATGTGATGTCACTGAGTGCACAGTTGGGATGAAATTGTAGTAGCACATCCATACAGATGCAATAGACCAGAAATAACCTCAAGAATTTAGCTCAGAGATCAGCAGAAGTTTTCTGTGAAGGGCCAGATAGTAAATATTTTAGGCTTTGCTGGCCATTAAGTTCTCTGTTGCAACTCCCCAACTCTGCTACTGTAGCAATAAAGTATTCATAGATAATATGTTGACAAATGAGCATTGCTATATTCCAATAAAATTATTATTTGTGGGCACTGAAATTTGAATTTCATATACTTTTCACACATCATGAAAAAGCCTCTTTTTTTTTAACCATTTAAAATGTAAACCCGTCCTTATTTTGTGAGCCATGCAAAACAGGTAGTGGGACAGTTTGCTGACCCTGGGCATAGATAATAGTAAAAAATAGTAGGAAAAATTAAGAAGTGATGAGTTTTGAGTATTTCATATATTCGTTTTCATATATTTTATTGTAAGCTTATATCATTTAATTGTTATAATAGCTATGTTTAATTACTGGTTTGCAGATTTCCTAAAACTTTAAAAGTTGACTCTCATAAAAGTAGGCACTATTATCCCTATCTTACAGGTGAGAAAGCTGCTTCAGAGGGGCCATCATGCTCTTTATAACGAAGACATATTACACAGTAGTGAAGCAGCCAGGATTAAAACACAGCTGCCTGATTGTGGAGACTAAGACTTTAATCAGTTAAAGCAGCTGGAGGCTGCTAGATTGCTAGATGACTGAGATATGGTCTTCTGTACACAATGACATGGAAAATAGCCATATAATGGACATTCACTTTCACTGCAAATTCACAGTTTACTTCCTCAACCAGGGATATTTACCAGTGAGTAGAATGTAGCCAGCAAGAACTTTTCATTATACATAAGAATTTTGGATCATTATAGGTAAGAATTTTGGAAAAGGATCTTTGTTGGAAAGAGTTTCAATTAGTAGCAAAAATAAGGGTTAGAAATTATCTGTGGATTTCATTTATCTGCATTATCTCAACTTTTGGCCACATTCTGAATTTGTTCCTCCCAACCCCCAAAAAATAGGATGTCCTTGACTATTCCAAACCTTTTGCCTCCTCCAACTCTCACCCTTACCTCCTGAAAATAAAAATAATTAAAAACTGATAGAAAAGGCATGGTGTCCCGCACCTGTAGTCCCAGCTACTTGGAAGACTGAGATGGGAAGATCACTTGAGCCCTAGAGGTCGAGGCTGCAGTGAGCTGAAATTGTGCCACTGCACTCCAGCCTGGGTGACAGCAGGGAGGGAGAGCATCAGGATAAATAGTTAATGCAGGCGGGGCTTACTACCTAGGTGATGGGTTGATAGGTGCAGCAACCACTATGGCACACGTCTACCTGTGTAACAAACTTGCACGTCCTGCACATGTACCCCAGAACTTAAAATAAATTGAAATAATAAAGAACTGATAGAAAAAATGATAAATGTTTACATTCATTTTCATTCAAAATGTTACCTCTGCCATCTTGCTGGACACATCCAGCACTAAACAGACCACTTTGTCACCAGCCTGTACAAGCGAGAATGTGGGAGGAGGTGGAAGCTCAGTCCCATTCATGGGAAAGCTGTGGTGAAAGTCAGCAGAGTCTGTGATTACATCCCATGCACTTCTGAGGCTGCACATCTGGTTCTGTAGGTTTGGTGCTTCTTGGTTGTGGGTACTTGCATTACAAAATTCAACCACCTGGAAATAAAAACAGTCTTTAATAAAGAAAGGCACTTCTCCCAAAGCAAACATAGTTCTCATTCTCAAGGAACTATAGGTAAAAGAAAAGGTGAACTGAAAGAAAAGAAATCAAAAGTGGTACAGTGATATACCTCTTTCCTTCAAGAATGACATCAAGTTACAAATAAACCTTGGCATTCTTGCTGGGAACACTAGCATCTTTGTGGTTCTGAGAGCAATCTCTATTAAAGTTTATTGGTATTAGATAACAAACCATGTATGTGTATATATATACATAATCTTAGTCTTAAAAAACAAAACAAAACAATCTCCCTCCTCCCTTAGCATAATATTGTATTAGGAAAACAGCCGGAAGAAGTTATCATGATCAGCCTACTCCTTGGAATAATATTTAATGACCACTGCACCTTTATTTGTTGATCAGTCAATATATATTTTTCTACCTCAAATATTGATCTCTGTAAAAATAGATAAGGGGATAAACAACTTAAATTTACTTCCTGATCCCCCCATCCCCACTCAATTTGGAAATATAGATATAATTTACAGAAATATAGATATAATTCACTAAATGATACTGAACCTATGTCAATACCCCACTTAAAAATATGGTTTGCATTGCTAAGTAATGCATCACCATCTATTCCCAGTGGCTCTATTCCTACAAAGAGTCTATACTTCCCATTAACAGAGCCATGGAAACTTAGAAGCAACTGAATAGCCTCTCTTGTCTCAGCTCTAACTTCATAGAAAAGAAAGCCGAAGCTTTGAAAGGTTGATAACTGCTTAAGGACATGAGTTTCTTAGGAAGGTGCAGGGACTGGAACAGAATCTGGTTTTGCTTTGCGTTGTTTAACTCTTTTTCTTCCATTTCATGACCATGGTTATGGGATTGTAAAACTTTTCTGACAAGATATTTATGAGTAGGTCTTTCAAAACATCGTGAAGATAGTACCTAGTCATAAATAATGTGGATCGAATGCATTAGGTTAGTATCAGATATTAAAGCTATAAATAAGAAACATAATGGATGGGACAAGAAATATGAAAAATTGTCTTAAAGTTACAAAATAACTTCTAGTCCTGACTAAAACCAGAATGAAATAAAATAGCATGTCAATCCAAGGGGCATGGGTCAGCCATGGACACAAAGAGAAAACTCCACAGAGGCATGTGTGGGCTGTACCCCCAGATCTGTGAAGAGATGACCCACAGATGTGACTTACAGGCTTTTGTGAACTTTGAGAGATATATCAGGTCATGAAGGCTGATGCTACTAACCTCTGAATCACCTAACTCCCTCCTTTCTGATTCCATGCTCTCAGACTATGCATCTGGTGAGAATTGGCTGTTCCAGGCTGCTTCATCCAGAGAGAAAATAAGTTGGCCAGAGGATGCAAGTATGAGATGCCCATGACAGAGTACTCTTTTTAATTAATAATTTTAAAAATAATATTCTGGATTTATATGCTAGTTTCTTGTCAGTTAGTGTGGAATATTGACAAGGTTGGGTTTCTGCAAAGCGGAGTTGGTTGACTTCCCCTGGTGATACCTTACTGTTAAGTTCTAGACTATTCAAAACAAAGGAAAGAGATTTAGGAAAGGCATTTCAAATACAGAGTGGTCTGCTACCTCAAACGAGAGAATTATAACCATTTGTTATATCACTCTCATTAACCCAATGTAATTTCTTATGAAAGAATACAAGAACACCACCATAAGAACAATTTATTTTGTGGTCCCCAGAGTCCCCTTGTTAAACCTCCCAGGAAAGCAAATAGTCACTTTCCTGAAGGTATCATTTGGGTAATTATCTTGGGGGGTTCCAATTTTTAAATCTGTAGATGAAAACTAGATGAACTCTAGGGTCCCCCAAGTTCTAAAGCATACTGCATCTTAATTGTCTTATAATTTAAATACTTGAAACATGGGAAGAGAAGGAATCCTGCAAGAGTGTGTCATTCCAAGGGCATACTTACAGAAGATAAACTTTGCATGAACATTATTGATGCAGTTGCATTTTGGGTGCTATTGTAGATAAAGGTGCATCCTTCTTTAAAAAGCTTACTAATAATACAGTTTTCTTGGGGGCAAGGACCTTTTTCACACACAAAAATGCCTGTGATGTCAGATGAACACCTAAAAATGGGAAGAGAAACTGGGAATTAGGTCTATTTTAGAAACACTTATGTTTCTTCTTGACTAGCTTATATAATTGTTTCAAGGACTGTAGCCTGCTAGATATATACAAAACTTTAAAAACTGCTCTACTGGCGGGGTGCTGTGGCTCACACCTGTAATCCCGTTACTTTGGGAGGCTGAGGCTGGTGGATCACCTGAGGTCAGGAGTTTAAGACCAACCTAGCCAACATGGTGAAACCCCGTCTCTACTAAAAGTACAAAAATTAGCCAGGCGTGGTGTTGGGCGCCTGTAATCCCAGCTACTGAGGAGGCTGACGCAGGAGAACTGCTTGAACCCAGGTGGCAGAGGTTTCAGTGAGCCGAAATCGTGCCATTGCACTCCAGCCTGGGCGACAGGAGCAAAACTCCGTCTCAAAAAACAAACAAAAAAAACAAACAACAACAAAAACAAACAAAAAACTGCTTTATTAAGAAAGTTCACTGATTTAGAAATGCACTGTATTTTATTTTAAAGCATTTTATCTTGATGGAGGGCTTCTGTATTAACAAGGGCTTTAACAACTAAATAGGGTCAAAGCAAAAGATACTAGGAAATCCAGATGGACTTTGGGAAGCCCAAGGAAGGACATGAGTGGCAAGATCCTGGGTCAGTGCTCCTTTGAGTTCATTTCCACTTGGTATCAGGGGAAAAAAAGATAATGAACATGTAATGATGATATTTAACAGGATTATTTCCTAAATAAGCGATCTCAAATGTTGTTGATAGGAATGTAAAACAGTGGCACTTTTAGGAGAAGAATCAGTCAATAGCTACCAAAATCACCCTTTGACTCAGTAATTGTTGGAAGAATTTGATATGTTAATCTGTCTGCACGTATGAGAAATGACACATGTGTAATGCTATGAACTGCGTGTTACTGATAATACAAAAGATGGGAAACAACCCGTGTGTCCACCAAGAGGAGACTGGTTGAATAAATTATGGTATAGTCATATAATGGAACACTACACAATTATAAAACACAGAGCGAGGAAAAACATATATTTCTATTCATTTGAATTTGCCTGAAGAAATATTGAAAAAATAAACAAGAAACTAATCAAAGTGGTTACTTAGAGGGCATGAGGGGAAACAGTGAAGATAGTGCTGCAAGCAAGACAGGTACAAGCATGACTTTTTATATTGTTTTGATATTTGAACCACATAAATACCAATTTAAAGAAAAATGTCATATAACTTAAGAACTGAAAAGTGAAAGGATCTCTTTAGAGTCAAATAAATAATGAATTATAACATGAAAAAAAGTACTAACCTTGTCACTTTAATTTGATTTTGCCCATTTATGTAGAAAGGTTTGTCATTGTTATACTCATCGAACACACCCCAGCGGAGGTGGGCCCATTCGTGGACAAACACTCGGCCTGTGGAAGAAAGAGCTTTTGCTTTTGAGCTTCTAAAATCTCAGCAATGTGCCTTGTTAACTAGTGAAGACGTAACATTTCTTGACCACACATACTCTTTGGAATGACCAAAGAGTTTAAGTTACTTCCCTCTCTCCCCTTTTCCTCTCCCCTATCCTATTCCCATCTCCTCCTACTCCACCACCTACCATCATAAAAAAGGCAGCATGAAAATATGTTTGGTCTTGTAAATGCAGTAATTTACTTGTTGCACATCTATTTGAAGCTAGTGAGTAGTCCCACATCCTCTCATCTCCCCAATGAAGCTGCCCAACAGGTTTCTATTCAGCTTTGTAGAGGCCTCTAAGTTCAGGGTTTGGAGAAAGGGAAAGAAGCATATCCAGATAGGCAAATAAAGCTTTCCTAATCTTCTGTCTGAGCTATCCAAGCAGACCTGCTTTTTTTCTTGCAGGTAATTCTTCTATCTAGAGCAATAGTTGAAACCTAGGAGCTAGGGAAGGAGGAAGGAGCAAAAAAGGAGACTACAGAATGTTCTCCCCAGCCTGCATGGTCCCTTCTCTTTTATTTTATCCCTTATTCTCCATGTTTATGTGTATTTTACAGCTCCTAGGTCAGGGAAACCCCCATCCTCTGCATGAGGTCCTTTAGAACTTTCTCTCTCTCAAAATCTTACATTCCCTTCAAAGTTCAGACCACAACTTTCCCATATAAGCTTTCCAGATGAACTCCCCTCCCAAAGCACACATTTCTTTTTTCTGAATTATTTTAAGTTCCGGGAACTCAGGAAGTGTGTGCTGAGTTGACTCAGGCTGTGGCATATTGTGTAATTTTTGGACCTCGAGGCAAAGGAAGGGAGGGTAGCAGTCCAAGCTGTGAGTGTTGTTGAGGGAAAGATTGTGCCTACTCATGAAATTTAGAAATGCTGATGAAATCATGCTTGAGCAGAGATTATCAGCATCTCATGGTTACCAGGAAAGAAAAAAACTACGTTTTTCTAAAGATTTATAAAGTGTTTTGTAAAGTGTATTTTATGGAGTGTTTCACTCCACTTCCTGCTAACTATACAGAGGATAACAAAATCCTTGTTAACAAAACCCTAGTTTAGATTTAACTAGGGATAAAAAAGAAAATTAAGACATCACTTGAAAGGCACTACTGTTACATTAAATCAAAAACAAAAAATAAAGACTGGGATAGATAGTCCTTGACTGGCGAACTGTGCTCACTATTTTCTCCCTCAGATCTCACTCACTAAATACCAGTCTCTAGGCCTATGACCCTGACTTCTCTGCCAAACTCCAGCCATCAATATCTAACCACAGGCTGAACCACTTTCCCTGGCATAGTCTATTGCTCTTCACCATGAATTTGCCTAGATCCAGACTTGTGGGATTTCTTCTTGAAGCTGGTTTTTTCCATGTCTGACAAAAACCTGGTGTGTGCCTTGTTCCTTAATGCTGTCTCCACATGCCTCTTGCCTTTCCTTCTGCAGCAGTTCAGACCTCTTTTTGTTTTTTATCTCTGGAGTATTTCTCATCGCTTAGAGTTGCTAGAATTAAGTGCGATAACATTTGAAAAGCAAACCACAGAGCGGCTAGCGCATAGGAAATCCTCAGTGTCCTTATTACTATCCTTCCCATCTCACTGTCTCCACCCATTTTTAAGTCTTGTGGCCTCATACCTCGACTTCTCCCAGTTATTCTCCTGATATCCAGTTTCTCCTTCATTGATCAGAGGAAGCCAGATTAATCTTAAAACACTGCTTTGATGGAGTCACTCCTGTGCTTAGAAACCTTGAGTGGTGACTTGAAAATGTGGCCATTTTAGTGCATCACCTGGCCCTCATGTATGTTTCAACGTTTTCTCCCACTGCCCACAGTCTCCCTGCACCATCATCGGGGTCTCTGTCTCTCCTATATGCCTTTAATTTTTCTGCTGCCACAGTTTTCTTCATAGTCTTCCCACTATTTTCTCCCTTCTTTCCATTTATCAAAATGATGTTCAATCTTGAAGACCTTTTCCTTTGTGAGGACATTTCTGACCACTCTTGGCTCTAAATGACGTTTCCTTGACTGAATTCTTATAGCACTCCTCTCTGGGCCACTAATCTGGTGCTAAACTCTTTTGAGTTCACTTTAGCCCGTCATCTTTGCATGGGCATATGACCTATCTCCCCATTCGAGTGGTAAGTCCTTGACAAGTTTCAGGTTTTGTGAGTGAGTCCCTTTCAGCACCAAGCACAGAATATTATAAGTAGTACTGTCCAATGGCTATTGTTTTATTGCTCCCACTTACCTCGTGATCCGTAGCCAGCTGTTAAGTTATCATTCAGTAGGAAATTAGGTGTGAAATGAATGTATTTTCCCTCTTTTCCACACCCTCTGTATTGTAGGGTGTATGGATCATCTCCATGTGCCCCATACCAGTCAGTCACTATGACATTTGCCTAAATTAAAAGAAATGCCTTGTAATACTTTCTCAGCTCTGTTGTTGGTGACATAAATGTATACATTCATTAAAGCACTTTGAACTGTACACTTAAGATGTGTGCATTTTATTGTATGTAATTATAACCCAATTTAAAAACAGAATTGAAGAAAAACACCTCGTGGATGGAGTTTAAAATGCACCCACAGCTACATATCAATAAAATCACTTGGGATTTCCAAAAAGGTCTATGTTATGAAAGCTTAGCAAATTTTTATGGAACCTAATTACTTCCATTTGATCTTTCCACATTCCAGATTAAAATATTCTCAAAAGTCAATCCTGTAAAAGTCTGATATAACAAAACACTATAAAATGCAATTAAAATACCTGAAGAAATTCTAAAGGCATTTATACATCATTCGGAACCATTCAGAAGGCTGTAAAATGTTACAGCCTTTTGTGAACAACTTTCTGTGGGTTATTTTATTGGTGTAAGACAATAGAACATTATTTCTTTGAAAATTTGTCCTTTCTTTCCTGTAACCAATTAGATCAGCAAAACGATCATTCCAATGAAGTTATATTTCATCTTATGGCCTGACCATTTCCATTACTGTTGCTAAAACATATTTTAAGTCCAAAACTGAAATATCCACTCATATAACTATCAAGACAAGAAAATGTTATATATAACATTGTTTCTTTTATTTTTAGGAAGAAAGATAACAGATTGTTCTGGATATCCACTTAAAAGTTAAATATGCTGTTAAGTTTTTTTAAAAGCTGATTTTGGAAAAATAGATCTAATAGGATCCAATATACACAATTATCACTCTATGTACAATATGTATATGTGTTTGTGTGTGTGTGTGTGTGTGTATGTATGTGTGTCCATCTGTGTCTGTGTGTGTGCCACTGAGGAGAAGAGGATAATACAATTTTTCATTTTTATTTTCCATGTTTCTACATTATTTAATTTTTTTCAATGAGTATAAATTACTTTTATAATAATTAACATTTATTTTTAGAAAGAAAAGAATTCAAGCCAAGGTCATTACAAGGAAGTACCTACAAAAAAGGCTGAAGAGGTTACACTCTTGGATAGTTTACTTGGGTAAAACCTCATTGCTATGTCTGAAAATTTGTCCTGAGGCCAAAAGGAAAGAGTGCCCTTCATGGAATGGAATACTCAGAGGCTGTTTGGGGTTACTTTATACCTTATAGACCACAGTAATTCAGCTCTTATCTACTTTTCCTAACCTTTTCCCCCTTCCCTGATTCCTACCTACATCACATTGTAGACTTGGAAGGACAGGAACTACCTTGCTGGTCCTTGGGTTCTCTGCAGTGCCTAGCATGGTCCCGTACATAATGATCATTCACTGTTTGCTTAATTGACATTCTGAGGTTAAAGAATTGGTATCCAACAGATATATGAACAGCATTCAGGGACTATTGTTTCCTTTGGTCTTTCCGTTCACTCATATTTTCACTTTTGCTTTACTTATTTCTCTCCCCTCCATTAGGATCAAGTGTTACCTATGGCAACCTGGTTTTGGTGTTTGTTGTCTCCAATACTTCTTAGTTCTATTGAAGGCCAAATAGATGCATTAAATCTCTGTCAACAGCTAGAGACAACAAAGCTTAGTGCAAAAAGCATGGGTTTTGGAGTCAAATAGACATTCAAATTATGGCTCTGTAATTTATTAGCTGTTAGATTTGGGACAAAGTCCATACCTTATTCAAGCCCCAGTGTTTTAATTTGTGATCGCAGAAACTAATTTTAAGTTATGTGAGAATTAAATAATATATGTAAAATGCCTGGCACTTAGTTGGAGCTTAAACACTAACTCTTCCCAGCTTATCCCAGTTCCCCCACCTATCCTATCTTCGTGTGCAAGCATTCTCAAATGCTTTCATCTGGTCATAGGTCAAATGCTTTTCACAGGCTCTTTAACTTCTTCAGGACAATGGGGTACCTATCTGGATTGCTATACCATTCAATTTCTGACAGAGTAGCTTTGAAGGAGAGCTAAGAATTAAACAGACTTAGGAAATTTCATACTGAGGGTCGGAAATAAGGAAAGGGGAAAGCTGTACCACATGTTTGAGTCATTCTGTTAGAGATGTAGTTACAATCTCAAACCCACTCCATTGCTGAAACCCTGAGATAAGTTGCCAATGCCTCTACTTCTGGCCCTTCTGGTAGCTGCAATGGACTATGGTTCACAGTTGACTTCAAACAGTGATTTACCATTTATATTATTTATCATTTATTTATAGTGTGCACACTAGTATGTACCAGACATCATCATGGGTGCTTAATCATGATCTGCAACTTATGAGAAGCTTTCAAGGTGAAGTTCTTCTATAGGTGGAAAAAAAAGGTAGCCATTCCCCTGCTCATCCACATCCCCACATCCTTCCTCCCTTCTTTCTCATCTCCTTATTCCCCTAAAACAATATCCTGGACTTGAGCTAATGTGAAATTCTGATAATCTACACCATGGCATAAGACGGCAGTCATATTTTTATATGCATGGTGGTTTATATTTCTGTCTGGACATGCATGTTTATTGCTCCTGACAGGATGGTAAATGGGTATAGTCATAATTGGAACTGTTCCCTTTGCAGCTCATCCTCAGTAGGATAAAACTAGTTCTTGATCCTCAACCAAACTTTTCAGAAAGGACTCCATAAGTTACAAAATAAAGAGATCTTCTGAGAAACTACTTAGGCTATGGCATTTGACTCATTTTTTAATGCACAATTTGCATTCATTTATTCTCATATATTTTGTTGATAACATTCTGCCCATTAATATTATTTGCATTGCTAATACTGATGATTTGTTTTTACTTAACTTCTCACTTTTATCGTTTGAGCACAGTATATTTTGGTGTTTTTTTTCCCCCTTGAGATCATTGAATGAAATCCTGGATTCTTACCTTTTCATATGATTCTTGTTTTATTTTGCTGTAATTATTAGCTTTCCATGTGGCAGGTATTAAAATCTTTATATTTCTGAAAAATACTCTTCTCTTGGTAGCATTAAATAGGTAAAATGAAGCTTCAGTTATCATTTCCTACAGCCAGACAAAAGAAAAACTTACTTTACCACTTGTAAATCCTGTATGTTTTGGTTTTCTGGTATGCTTAAACAGTAATAAAAGACATTGAAATATTTTGAAGAGACCCATTTCTTTTAGAGAAAGCACTAGACTTTGGGAAAACATAGGAGCAAATTTTTAAAAAAACTTTAAATGATTATATGGAAGATTTTAGGACACTATATGTCTGTGCTTGCCTTCATAGTTTTCTCAATTTTGAGAAAGGCTTTTAAGCTTTTATGGAACAAATCCTTTTCATGTCACACCTGTGGGCACATTCAAGACCATGCCTTATGATGCTACTGATTTCACTAAAGCAATACCAAAAGAAGGCTCTTACATCATAGAGCTATGATCCTCCCTTGCCATATTAAAGTAAAAATAGTCAATTATGTTACAGCACATTCAAGTGAAAAGAATTAATTTTGCTTTTTGGCCCACCATGCAGACTCTCACCCTTTCTGCCTGAGAATTCTCACCCTCAGGATGGAATCTAGCAATATGATTTTAACAAGCATGCTCATTATCATGCTTATTCATCAGTTAAATATTCGATCTTTGTTGCCACAATGTGTTGTTATTTTTTTTAAGTTGCTACCCCAAAAACAGTCACGTAGGAAAACAAAAGAGCTGAAATTAGTAGCAACCAACAATAACAAAATAGAGGGCTAGATCAACACTCTGTGAGCTGAGACTACACAGAATTAGATGAACAAACTGGCTCAGTTAGCCATAATCATAACGTTGTGGCGCTATCTTTTAAAAATGCTGTTCTCTCTACTACTCAAATACAAACCAGTCAGGGTAGTTAGCTTCTAAATAAGGCTACAGGTCTGATCAAATGGGATGCTAGTATCAATTTCATAATTTCCACTCACCTTAATGTTTGAGATGAGGTTCTGATTCTCAGGTACCTGAGGATTAATTGCAATGAGCAATCCATTATACCCATTGTCTTGAAGCTGTACTCCAGCTCCCAGGAATGGGAGTTCTGAACTTAAGGCAACCAGGAGAGTCACAAACTTCAGGTTGCAAATAGGACCTGCAATGCTCCTTTGGGTCATGTTGTAGAGAAGCCTCCAGTTCACTCACACTGAGCCTGCTGCATACATTGTGTCAGGTTTTCAATATGGATGCAGATGGTTTCTTCCTGAACTTGCAAGGTTTTAGAACACAAGATGAAGGAGGTGTCTTCTTTGAAAAGTCTGGGGTGGATCCATCTGAGACCTGCCTCTACAAGTCCTTTTCCTCTAGGCGATGCTACACTTGCCTGTTCTGTGGCTGAGCTGCTTCCTGAATCATGGTTGGGCAAGAAACATTCTGCCCTTCATTCATTTTATAACTTCTCAGAAAGAAGAGGGAAATAAGGCCAAAGGAGCTTAAAAGCAGGAAATCTGGGCTGGAAATCAGTATATCTGGACTGTTCAATCCACTTGCAGTAGAAACACAGAAGTCTATAGTGATTTTCCTCTCCGCATTTTTCATAACCTCCTCCATCAGTTGGCACAAGCACTTTCTACTGCCCTCAAGTCATTTTTCATTTGTTGCCAGATTTCCTTGCCTGTTTATTTTGAAGATTTAGAAATCCATTCTGCAGCCCAGTCCCTACAGCCCTTGGGTCAGATAGTCTGGGCAAGCTCTCAGCTGATGGCTGGAGGTCAGATATCAGATATCCCCCAGGGAGGGCCAACTGCCAGGAACTTGGGTGTCTGTGCAGGCCTTTCCCTCTGGCCTTGCTACCTTTTCTCTCTGCATCAGGAAGAAGAATAGATTTCTCCTTCAGCTCTCTCCTAAGGGCAAGGCCCTGCTTCAGTCAACCCTCCATTTCTCCAGGACCAAAAACAGGATCTAATATATAGTAACCATCGCAAATATTTTATGATTGATTCATAATACCTGATATTTACCTTATGCTTTAAAGTTTACAAATGAACTCACTTAAATATGAATCCTCTGATGCAGGTATAATTTGTACTTTTCAAATGAAAATAATGAGTCTTGGAAATTCTGATTATGAAAATTAGCCAGTGAGAGAAGAAACTAACATTTTTTGAGTGATGGATTTTATTATGCCTATTTTATGGGTGACAGAACTAATGTTCAAAAAAATCTAAGTAACTTGTTCAAGGTTGGGAGTATTATCATCGTACTAGAATGAACCAACTGACTCCAAATTCCACTGTTTTTCAATATATCATGTTCTCTCTTAGTTACTAAATTATCTTAGTAACCTCGTTTCTCCCTCTTCTTTGTGTTTAAGAATGCCGCACGGTGACATCTATTGTAAAACTAAAGAAAAAGTTTTATTCACAGCGTCAGAGGTCCACAGCAAGCAAAACCTGTGACTCTTCCCTGCTGTGGCCCCGTCTCGGAACATTTCTGGGGAGGGGAGTGTAGCAGTTAGGAAACGGTCTGTCCCTGCTCTCAACAGGGATTTCACCAACATTGTCTCTTTTCAACATCTTCATGGGCAGTGTGATGTCACTCTTCTTCCCACCAAGGTTGGAGTCTTCTGAACTTGGGCTTTGATATTGCACTGCAATGTTGACAGATGTTGAGGGAATTTTTTTCCCCTTGCTGTCTTGCTTGAATCCTATTCTCATGCTTCTTCTCACCTGCTTTTCCTTCAAATTCCAGCTGTGTCCTGGAAGCGTGGCCTGAGCTCCATAACTAAGTCAAATTCCCTTCTTTCATGCTTCCATAGCATCAGATAACTCACCTTTGTAGTATGATCATGGTAACAATGTCACATTTATATTGTATAATTGATTGTCAGCTTCCTGCTGTATGAGGGAAGGGATGGAGTCTGTTTTCATTCAGTACTTCCCCAGCACCTATCTCAGTAAACTCTCTGTTGAATGACTGAATGAATGGAGTCAGGAGAAGTAAATAAAACAAGATAGTGAAGGAGCCCTGGGTTATAGTGTAAAAATTCTTTCCCCCACCCTTGTTTTCTAGAAGGCATCTCTTCTGTTCTAGAGCAGTTTCCCTCTTGCTCCCTCTCGACAGGCAGTGCTTGAGTATGGTGCTCTCCTTGAAGAATGGGATGGCGCTGGTCATTACGTGGCTGCCCAAGGGTCTTACCCTAAAGTTCAAAGGTCAGCTTAGCTGCCTTTTCTCCCAAACTGAATTCCCAGCCCTAGTTTTTTTCTGCTTGTTCACTGTGTCTTCAGAGTAGAAGGCCAGAGGTGTGGCAGCTCCAAAGGCTCTGTCTGTAAATGTGACTCATTGAGCAGAACAATGCACTTCATTTCAAATATCCCTGGCAGTTTATTTTGTTATGCCAACCTCTTGTGATTTTAAGAATAAAAATATTCCCATCGATAAACCAATATGCTCAAAAACTAAACTCGTAAGCACACTGCAAGAGCGGCTTTTTGCCAACACTCAGGGAAGTTTTTCATGACACTTGTATAGGTTGTTTGCTATGGGAGGGAGTGATTGAGGACTGATATTCAGCACTCTCTCCACTTGTTTTTATCATTACGATGGTTCCCTTGGGATGTGAGGGTGGAAAATATTGGCTAGAGAGTGCATGCAACTTTATAAAGAACAGCTACAAATGAACAATTTTGTCCAGCTTCACTTGGGTTGAAACCTGAACAAGCTCACTCAGGCTTTGCTTAGCCCAGGTTGAGAGTCTATGCATGATATCTACTCTTATCTATCTGCTTTTTTTTAAACTTACAATTCAGAGCCCTTTTTGTTATCAGCAACCAGGCCTGGGACCGGGCCAGCTGAAGGTCTCTTTTTACTGCCTTCTTCTTTCATCAGGCTGACCTTACAGCAGACAAAACTGAAAAGGTGGAGAAAATGAAATTGAGTAAAGGAATTAGAAATTATACTGAGCACAGCATCTTTTTGTGAAGTGTGACTTCGTCAATAAAGTGAACTTTTTATCCTTTCATTAAACAAAAATTAACTGGTCATAGCCATAGATTATAGATTTTATAATATCTGAGAAAGAAAATATACCTAAAGGAAAAGAAAGGAGGAATACAGTTTTTAAGTGTTTATTTCAATGTTATATAAACTCTAGGAATCTGCTTTGCTTTTATTCTGCTTTCAAGAAAATAAGAGTTATTCAATTTCAGTAACTGAAGAATCTAAAGCACATCTTTGTTCATTGTCTGACTCTGCAGTTCAACCTGGCCCCAGAAGGACCTATTTTCTTCATGGAGTCAGCTGGTATAGACCCACAGTCTAAGTGAATAAAACATCCAATTGGTGTCAGAGAAGTCAGGAGATTTGACATTTTGGGGAAATCAAAGAAAATTTTGGATTAGTTCCTCTCAGGCTTTGGTTTCAACAATCCCATTTAGAAAAGGAAAGTGTAGTACACTGTACGGTTGGGCTACACAGCTCATGGGCCACGTTAGTTTATGTAATCCCTGTGAAATAAATCAGAAAAGAAGTGAGACAAATTGTCAAGACTAAGAATTTAAACAAAACACAGAGTTTGCCAAGGGCCCAGATGGTACATTTCCTACCTCCTTTATCCAATTTCCTTCAAATTTAGACTCATTTTCAAAGCAAAGGAACAAAGTGGATGGTCCAGATAGGGTCTGGGAAGCCATTTGTATTGTCAAATCACCACCATGTCAAAGCATGGAGATCAAGAGCAAAGGTGAAACACAGTGAAACATAAACTCAGAATTGAGCATGTCAGGATAAGCCAGTTGGTTTCAGAGATAGCTGCTTGAGAACCTGATGGTGAAAAGATTCCAAAATTGAACAAAACAAAGACTGTCTCACATTGCAGAAGGAGGCACTGAGTTTGGATATTGCAGAGACACTCTCGGCAATAAAGGCTTATGGGCACTGATCATTATTAGAAACAATCTCTCATGTTTGTATGGTGCTTTGCACTTTTCAAAGCGCTTCTTAATCATACTATATCTCATGAGTCACAGGAACTTATAAATTCTGCTTCTGTGGAAATTAAAGAATAGTAAGAGTAGTTATCTTTTTAAAGGACCATTTAGGTGAGATCTGTCTTGGACACAAGGTTAAGATTTAGCTCACAGGTTCTCTAAAATTTATTCCATGCATATCAGTAGAGTGTACTGTGGAATGTAAAGAATGGGAGATACTGGTTTTATTCACTTGCTATAGGATCCAAGTCACATCACCTAAACTCTTGCAGCTTGGTTTTGTCACCTTCAAAATAAGGGGGTTGATCTACTTAATGGTAGTATTTTTCCTCACTTTCCTCATTCACTTCACTTTGGCAATAACTCAACAGATTATCCTGTGTGCACACAAACACACCGAAACCCTCCAAAATTTGCCAAAATGAATGAAAAACAAGAAATACTTTTAATGATAACCCAATTAAAAATGGGAGAAAGTGAATGGAACATTTATCATTTGCAAAACAGCCTCAAACTTGCCTTTTGTAAAAGACTGTTATATCTACTATATACCAGAGAGTATATAGCATCATGTGGATATAAGATATTATCATTATTACTACTGTTACTTTTGAGAGGAAAAAAAGAAGAGAAAGCAGAAGTGTAGGAAATTTATTAAAGAGATGAAAAATAACCAGGGAGACTCAGAACAGTACACAGAAGTGGAAGAACAAGATTTCGACTCTGTTCTTCCCTAGTTTCCCCTTGATTGCTTCCTGCTCTGACAGTGGCCTCCATATGTTTCTGAGACCCCAGGGATTTGCCAGATTCTCCTCTTGCTCGCAACCCCACTGGGAAGGGGTAGCAGGTATTTTTTGTTCTCCTTCCTCTACTTCTGCTGCTTCTAATACTCCATTTCACATTACCTGCCCTGTGAAGAACAGGAAGCAACTATAACCAGTTTTTCAACCGGCAACTGGGGGATTAGGGCTCCCCCTTCTGTTCTTGGGGTGCAGGTATCTGGGGCTATGAATCTCTAAATAAATTCTCAGCAACAGAATGGGCCTGCACAGAACTCCCTTCCAAAATGTACCAAAAGCTGTCCAGAACAGTGTTTTTCAAGTTTTATTATACCCAAGAATCACCTATTCAAATGCAGATTCTGACTCAGTGGGTCAAGATGAGACCAATATTCTACATGTCTATTAAGCTTCCATTATGCTCCCTTACATTTCCAATACAAATGTAAATTAATTTGTGACTGATGCAGCCTTTGTTTTATTTTATAGTTACCACTAAAATATAAATTGTGAATTAACAGGGAACTATTAATTTCAGCCAATCAATGACATCTTTAATAAGTGAGGATTGCCCATAAAGAACAAATAAATCATTATGATAAACGTTAATAACTTACGCTAAACTCAACCTAATATATGAAATATATATTGGAAATGTATTTATGTGGCTGGGGCCACTGGTCCTTGGGCCATACTTGAAGTAACCTCTGGGTCAGGAAAGCTCCTGGGAAATGTCTAGGGATTTACTTCGTGTTTATAGCCTTTACACCAGAAAGAGGTAGTCTTTATAGTCTTTAAACACATTTTTACCTTCTATGGAAAAGGCCTGTGTATTCTTCAGAACTCAGGAGAAAAACATTGCATTAGTTATGGTGACACCATTGTTTAAATATTCTTTGTAAAGAAACAACTGCAAAGAACTGTGTGGGGTTTTTTTGTTTTGTTTTGTTTTTAAAAACAAACAAACAAAAAAACCCACTGATCTGTAGGTTTTGGAATCCTAAAATTCACAATCACTTCTCTATTATTAAAACCCTGCCCTGACCCTCTCCGCCCCCAGTTCAATCCATCTATTTTCTTATTGATCATATGTGAGGCATGATAAGATTGTTTTAATGGACACTTTTTAAAAAATTTCTTATGCTTCCTCAGTGATCTGCAACACATAGCCTCTAACAAGTGATTTTCAATGATTGCCTTACTCAGCAGGGGACTGCTCCCTTAACTTTTCTTACTCTCTCTTTTTGCACACTCGTTCATTCATTCACTCAAAAGTAAAATTCTGTCAATTATATCTCAATAAAGCTGTTAAAAACAAACTTGTGTTCCTACTAGATGCCAGGCACTTTTCTAGGTGCTGGATATGAATGAACAAAACCAACCAAATCCCTGTCGTGATGGAATTTGCATGCCAGAGAAGGGAGAGAGACAACAAAGAAATATAATGTAATATCTAGTGGCCATATAAGAAATCAGATAAGGTGGGGAGGCAATGAGAGGGTGGAAGTTGGGGTTTCCTATTTTGTGTTAGGTGGTATGAGGAAGGCCTCACAGATAAGATTATCAGGAGTGAGGGGAGGAATCACGCAACTACCCTAGAGTAAAACAGAGCAGGTAGAAGGGCAAGAGGCTGAGACTGGCTGGTGCTGCAGTGGAGTGGGCACAGGACAGCAGAGTGAGAGAGGAGGTGAAATCTCTGGCTCTGGAGAGGCTAAAGCATCCAGGTGGCCTCTGGTGCACGGATCATGCAAAGCTTGCAACTTTATGTAAAGGATGGGAGTTTACTCTGTAAAATGGGGACTCAGTGGTAAATTTGGCAGAGTGATATAGTATGACCTTCAGACGTTCTTTTTGTAAGGACCACTCTGGCTGCTGAGTTGAAAGTCGATGGGAGGAGGCCGCAGGTGGAGTGGGGGCCAGTTGGAGAGTGTAACTGTAATGCGAGTGAGGAATGGAGACAAAGCTCAGACAACAGGTTGGATTGTCTTCTTCGTCCAGCTTTCCTGGAATTTCCTTTCCTCTCCCTATTAAATATTGTTGCTGTGTGGGTGAAATAAGAGCCCTTCAGCTTATAGGCTTATTAAGAGGAAGGATCATACTTCTTTGGCTGCCCAAATGGGCTTAACGTAATGCTGACTGACAAGAGATGAGATAAAATGAGAAACAACAACAAAAATAATCTGAGACCTATAGTCATTGGTAGTC